>NC_086444.1:1041629196-1041972946 GCF_028390025.1 Pseudophryne corroboree
CAGTGGGGACGAATTGATAATCTGTGAGGAGGGGGATGTACACGGTGATATATCGGAGGATGATGATGAGGTGGACATCTTGCCTCTGTAGAGCCAGTTTGTGCAAGGAGAGATTAATTGCTTCTTTTTTGGTGGGGGTCCAAACCAACCCGTCATTTCAGTCACAGTCGTGTGGCAGACCCTGTCACTGAAATGATGGGTTGGTTAAAGTGTGCATGTCCTGTTTATACAACATAAGGGTGGGTGGGAGGGCCCAAGGACAATTCCATCTTGCACCTCTTTTTTCTTTCATTTTTCTTTGCGTCATGTGCTGTTTGGGGGGTGTTTTTTGGAAGGGACATCCTGCGTGACACTGCAGTGCCACTCCTAGATGGGCCAGGTGTTTGTGTCGGCCACTTGGGTCGCTTATCTTACTCACACAGCTACCTCATTGCGCCTCTTTTTTTCTTTGCGTCATGTGCTGTTTGGGGAGTGTTTTTTGGAAGGGCCATCCTGCGTGACACTGCAGTGCCACTCCTAGATGGGCCAGGTGTTTGTGTCGGCCACTTGGGTCGCTGAGCTTAGTCATCCAGCGACCTCGGTGCAAATTTTAGGACTAAAAATAATATTGTGAGGTGTGAGGTGATCAGAATAGACTGAAAATGAGTGGAAATAATGGTTATTGAGGTTAATAATACTTTGGGATCAAAATGACCCCCAAATTCTATGATTTAAGCTGTTTTTTAGGGTTTTTTGGAAAAAAAAAAACCGAATCCAAAACACACCCGAATCCGACAAAAAAAATTCGGTGAGGTTTTGCCAAAATGCGTTCGAACCCAAAACACGGCCGCGGAACCGAACCCAAAACCAAAACACAAAACCCGAAAAATTTCCGGTGCTCATCACTAGTATTCAATATATTGTACATTAGTTGACAACTTTTTAAGTTAGTCATTGTGCTGGGTTTTTTTTTAAACATCTTTTTTATTAAGCATTTACACAAAGTACAACAGTAGTACATAAAATGTAATAGAAAGTTACAATAGCATTGTGTACATCATAAGATCACTCAGAAAGATCAAGGCACTTTCAATCTGCAACAGTTAACTTCACATATGAGTAGAGAAGAATGTGACTCAGTGACTTGATTTAAATTATAGTAGAATATTTTACTAAAGATGGATATGTACATATCTTTAGAAAGTTGTACTAATATCAGCATTCTATGTATAAAGAAAAAGAAGAAAAAGGAATAGGGGGAGAGAAAGGGGGGTGTCTACCATCTGGCTGGAAAGGTATGAATAATGTCATGATGTCACTTTATTAAACAAACAATGAACCACATTGTGCTGTTTTTAAGTTAGTTTTGTTTTCAAATGTATGTTTGTTTTCAAATGTATGTTTGTTTGCAGGGGCAGATACATAAAAAAAATGACAGGGAGGGCAACATGATAGAGGAAGAGGTGGCAGTATTTGTGTGCGCTGAAAGCACATGTGCACTCTGCAAAGAGTGGCTGCAGTCCTGAAATGAAGGAGTGGCCTCACAACAAAGGGATTGGCCTCTAAGGGAAATACGTGTCTGCATGAGGGTGATACCTTGGAAAGACAGAGGGAGAGAGACAGTGGGTGACAGGAAGAAGCAGTGTGTGATGCCATGAGTGGCAGTGGGTGATGTAGAGGGTGACAGGGAGAGGATTTGAATGACAGGGATGGTGAGGCCAGGGAAAGTTACTGGATGACACCAGTGAAAGGAAGTAGGTGATACCATTGAGAGAGTGATAGGGAGGGCAATGCTAGGGAGAGGCAGTGGATGACACCAAGGAGAGGCAGTGGGTGACACCAGGGAGTGGGTGACAGAGAGAGGGAGACAGCAGTGAGTGACAGGGAAATGGTGATGCCAAGGAGAGGGTGACAGCAGTGGGTGACAGGGAGAGGTTTATGACAGGGAGAGGGTGATAGAGAGATGGTGACATCAGTGGGTTACAGGGAGAGGGTGACACCCCAGAGAGACAGCAGTGGGTAATGCCATGGAGAGGGTGATGCCAGGGAGAGGATGACACCAGTGGGTTAGAGGTTGACACAAGGCATGGAGTGACAGCAGTGGGTGATGCCAAGAAGAGAGTGACAGCAGTGATTGAAAGGAAAAAGGGTGACAGCAGTGGATGACAGGGAGAGGGTGATGCCAGGCAGAAGGTGATACCAGGGAGAGGGAGACAAATATACATTGTTACAGTTTTCTTATGTGGGCCCAGAACTGTAGCGCATGGATGGTTTTAACTAGAGATGTGCACCAGACCATTTTTGCTGGTTTTGGTTCTAATTTGTTATCCGGCTTTGGTTTTGGATTCGGTTTTGTATTTAGGCCATGAATGGTTTTGATTTTGTATTTTTTTCCGCTTCAGGAGACAGGCTGTAGCGAGCTGGCTAGTTACTACTGTAAGTGGCAGAGCAGTGGAACAAACACATGGCAGTTTATAGCACATCTAAGAAACATTACCACACAGTAGTTTTAGCAATGAAATGTGGTGCAAGATGAAATTGCCCTTAGGCTCTCCCATCCACCCTTATGTTGGATATTTAAAAAGACATGCACAGTCTAACAGATCAAGCACTTCAGGCACTTTTGTGTCTAAAGTGTTCGGCTTGTTTGGGCCCCACAACATCTGATCACTAAGCAGGAGGTTAATTATGAGTGTGTTAATTACATTCTAATCTTGTTCAATAAACTTCCTGTACTCGCTGCAAATGATGTAACATGCAGCCAGTGCCTAGATAGCTAACATGACTACCTCTACTCACTTTGGCTTCAGAAATGGAGCAGATGCCTTCACAAATGTTGTCAGGTTTTGGATAAAAATAATTCCTCACCCAAGAGGTGTCTTTTTTCATCTTACGCTCAGGTATCAAAATGGCTTTCTTATAATCATGTGCAAGAACTTCAGCCACTGGTGGCTGGCTTACACAAACAACATCATCAACATCCTCCTCCACAGGGTCAGATAGTAGTAGTACACATATATTTCCCTCATCCTGTTCCACTTCCACACAAGCATCCTCAATTTCTATTATGTATCACCATCTTTACTTGTACTGCTCCCCACATGTGCAAATGAGGCAGAAATAGTGTAAGGAGGTAAAATAGGCATCTATATGAGGACAATGTGACTGTGATTTTTTTCAGCTGGCAGTTCAGCTCACAATGTGTGGAGTCGGAACGCTTTTATGTATGTGCACTGGGGTACTAAAGCATATTGGGGTCCAGTGCACAATACAAATACAAATTTAATTTTATTTATTATTTAGCTTTTTTGCTAAACAACCCACATATACACTGCACTTGGGTCTGTTATATAATATCAATATTTATATAATAAAATAATAAGGTCGGCTATCCATTACATGAACAAATCACACACAAGCTCAAACTATATTGTAAAATGTTTATATATTAACACATCTCAAATAAATATAAATAGTACACATTTAATTCATATATTAGTAGTTGAGTCCTGGCCTAGAGTCCATGGAAAAGCATGGATGAGCTTATTTCATGTCAAAGTGAAGTACCTGCCACTCTCCCTCACCAATCCCAGCCAACCCGTGCCCCTACTACTACTACCACTACTGCTTTAAACTAAAAAAGCAATTATAAGTTATGTAGATTTTATGGCGACTCCTCCTCTGGGGATGGGCATCTAAATAAAAGTTAACGCTTTGACAGATTTATCCTAAGCATTACTTTCAAATGTGCAACTGCACCAGCGTGGCCATAACAGAATGTAAAATATGCAGTATTAATTACACTCTAGAATAAAATATCTGAAGCTAAGCATGTCTGAAGTGCCTGCAATGTATTATAACTTACAGTATTCAGTTTCCCAAGGACGTGCCAACAAAGCATTGTTCTGGGACATGTTTTTATTAATGGAGAGAACTTGTACATGTGTATGGTAACAGACTAGACAAAGTAATATGGATTCATCAACAACTGCAGACATAAAAAATGAAACAGTTTTAGGTGGAGTCATTTTGGTGGAACTGTGTAGGAAGTGAATAATTATGGTTACTCTGTGGTAATATGATTTCAGGCTGACTATAGTAGTTGCTCATTACTGGGCTTTTAATAGTAGCAACAAATCCTGTCTGCATAATTTTAGCATACTGTTTGTTGAGTCGCAGTATATAAATTAGTAAATGAGCATTTTGAGGTTGTCATAATACTAGTTTACTAAACTAAAATAGCATACAGTAGGTCCTCTTTCAGATTCCATTTCTTTGATTTGTGTAAACTTTGTAACATAAGCTTCTTGTTTGAGGTATTCTGTGGAATTCGCACAGTTTCCAAATTGCACATTATTGATTTCTTCTGACTCGTGACTGAAATATAGTAAAACAAAAGGTCAACCTAGATTTGAGAAATGAGTTGTTTTGCTTTTATCTTCAAAAAGGACATATTATCTATCATTGCTTATTCCACTACATCGTTTGTGTTTTTGTAAAATATTCTTTGACAATGCAGTATATTTTTCAAGACCTTTGTTGTCAACTGTATACAGATAGTTTAAAACTATATTCTGGGAAGTACACCATAATTGGATAGATATGCGAATCATAAAAATCTTAATTTGTAGAACACTGAAGTTTAAATTGCATCTTTCCCAAGGAATTTAAATGTGCATTAAACAGCATATTATAACAGTTTATAATTTGAAACATGCATAATAATTTAATTATTTTTTATCTTAACTATAATTTGATCACATTAGTTTATTACAGGGGCTTACCTTGGGGTGTCATCGGCCCATTTCATTCTGTTAAACAGTGCGGAAACAAAAGTAGACCACATTCAGAAATAAATTTGGGCTTTCTAGCAGTAGTTTGGCTAGGTTTGGCTAAAAAGAAAATGGCAAACACTGTGTGCAACAGTACCTTTTAACATTCTACAATTGCATTTTACTTGAAATGTTTAACAATTATATATTTTTTTCCAACTAAAATACATGTGTTTCATATTTACAAGTTTTAATCTTATGTTTAATCTTATATTACAGTAAATCACCTAAATTGCAGCAGAGATGTACCATTCAAAGTAATACCTGACATCAAAAAGAAGTGGGCCTAATCCAGGTCCTGATGTAGTTGCGGCATGAGAAACAAAGTATCAATGGCCAGTACTTTGCGCATGCAATTGGAGCTGCCTAGTCACAGAGGGAGGATTACAAGATTCTACATCCATGCTGGTTCCGTTATCATAAATTATCATCTGCAAAAGAAGATTATTCAATTGGACACAAATAGGTATTGCCCATTAGACTGCCATGAGAAGAATAGAGGAACTTGTCAGATCGAGCCAATCATCCAGTGACAGTCTACAATGATCACAAGATCCATCTTTGTATTCACAAGACTATGTGCATCTATCCCAGACAAGCCAAATGGTCTTTGGCAATTTAATATCATTCTCAACTGTCATCCTGGAAGTAAGACTAAAAAATCTTACACTCTATCTCTATCATTTGATACACAGGATCAAGAAGTTTTGAATTAAAACAAACCTGTTATCTTAACATTACTGGTGGCCAGCTTTATGGAAATATTTCAATGACTTTATTTGTGGATTTTGTGTGTGTGTTAAGTATAAATCCCCTCTTTAAGTAGCTGTATTTTCTCAACTACCTCTCATTGTCCTGACACAACTCTAATAACATATCTGTGGGGATTTACCACCTTGTAGACCTTATACTACCATCTGAGTAATAGTGGATAATTTCTCAAAAGCCACTCACTTCATTTATTTCTGTGCTCCAGCTTCCAAACTTGCAAAAACTTGCAAAGATTATTCTGCATAGCGGTCCATATCAACATTTAACATCCAGCGAAACTTTTCCTCTGCTTACCCCCAACAATCCAATGGACAAACAGCAAGGCAACCAGAATTTATAGGCTTTTTGAAGAGTACATTTATTCAATATCCAATTAAGATAACTGGGTGAATTTGCTTCCTTGGCCAAACTTTGCTCATAATAAACATTATCATAAGTGCTCATCCTATACATATGTTTTGGGTGCTATCAGCTGTCATTCTGTGCTTCTTGGGCTTGCCTCCTGTCTTTCAGGTGCCATTCCAACAGTGGTACAAGTTCTAGGTAATTTCTCTGAAATTTGGGGCAAAGTCAAGAGACACTTCCAAAAGCCTTATGCTGTTACAAAAGTTTTACAGATAAAAAGAGGCACAGGGTCCCAAAATTTGTATTTCTGCAGTACATTTCATTGGGTCTCCAAATCTTTGAGGTCCCAATTTATTACACATTTCTGTATTTAGACACTTGTTATCAATCAATTCTTCTCCATCATTAGCCCACCTTCTTTGGTTTTGGTAAAATTAAACAGCAGGAAAAGTTTGAGGCTAAACAACCTTTAGACTTTCAAAATTCAAAAGGTTCAATGCAATCTTTGATGGATTGGATTTGTGATATTCATGCCCCATGACTTCAATCTTTTCATATGAAATTGCCTCAGATATCATTCCTGGGGTATCAGAGTCCACCTTTAAAGGAGGGAGTAATGTCACAAAATGCTGATCCTGATCATGCAAAAATAATTGGGCCTACCAGTACTATGTGCAGAAACCCTTTCCTCTGTTTTGGCTTACTTCTCGCTGACTCTGATGTTTGGCGCTATTCCCATCTGTTGTCGGGACAGTCACGCGGAACTTCCCAGGCTTTATAACTGTTGCTATGTGATTGATGCAATTGTCAAGACTGGCTATCAACACAGATTTTATATTTAAATGCTGCAGATGGTTACTAGAGTATTGGGCTGACTACCTATCTCCAGTATTACTGAGACTTTCTATTTGTATGATCCTGTGTGTCAAACAGTAGGTGCTCTTTACCAATCACCATGGGTTTATTTCACACTTCCCAGTACGCTGAGACTAGCTTGGTTCTTGACTCTCCTTGATCAATTGTACCATACCATGACTTCATAACATCTCTTTGTGATCACTTCCATGACCTGTGTGCCAGGTGCAGCAAACCACCAGTACATTAGACTCAGCACCCTTGATACTGGAAGTACAAATACTGGCTGTTAGCACCAAATATATTAATGCTTGTAGACTGTGTCAGCAATAAGTGATTACTTCAAGATTAAAATATGTGAGCAGAATTTTTTTTTACAATATTCAAATTATTGACTCATTTAATATGGCCAACTCCCTATAAAGTTTGCTCAACGGTTACATGCAAGCTATGGAACAAAAAAAAACCCTCCATACTGTCAAGTGCAAACAAGCAAACTTAGAAGAACTCTACAATAAAAGTCCAGGGCATTCCTGGCTCTGTTATTTACTCTGAATTGCTGAATTACTAAATGTTACTGTTCCGCAAACTTCTTTTTATGGACTCTAATACATATATACTAATAAACAGGATTCACCACCTCATGTAACAAATTTCCCCATAAATACCCTTGTATGTGTACATTTATTCTGGGATCAGCAAGATCAGATCAGAACTTGGACATACGGTATTAAGTGTTTTCAAACTATTTCAACTAAAAGGAGATAATTTCACCCCATTATCTCAGCTGTACAAACTAGTGTATTTTCATGCAGATAGAGCTTCCCAAGCTACTTACTTTTTATAAGGGGACTATTCATCATCTGGGGCTCAGTGGCCCCCAACAATTAAGTATCCAACTTGCTGTAAATTCTAGTGGTGGAAGCTTAACTACAGGAGCAATTCAGTATTGCTCTGGTACGTAGAGAGCTGCTCTAAAAATAAATTGTACCAGGGATCCCTAACAATGCTACCCAATTATCAGTGTTACTTACCAGTGCTATGGCGGCTGATAGCACATGCGTGACTGAGTTCATGCATGCACACAGCCATAGGGGATGCAGACAGCAGATGGGCCTGCTCAGATACCTCTTTGCAACCCTGCATCTCCTTCCAGTAAGCAGGAGAGAGGCTCCCGGAATCAACACCATCTTCATTGTTTGATTCTAGCAAATGAGCTCTGCAAAGCTGAAAGCTGAATAATAGGCGTCCACAGGGGACCCATAGTAATGAATGACCCTGTATTTAAAAACAGGGCATGAATAGGTTCCTTAGTATTTAATGTTGTTTCTACTTTGGAAGAAATGCTCTATTGGGTCAACTCTTCTACTACTAAGTTCCATGTTCTCCTCCAAAAAAACTGGTCTCAGGGTACTTGAAAGGGATTCCTTTTTGCACTCATTCTCACTCATTTTTATTAAGTAGTCCAACTGCTAACTGCTCTCTTTAACACTTTTACTCAATTGGATTGAGTCCATGGGGAAATCATTTGAGTTTTTTGTTCCATGTTATCATAAAGCTTTGTTTAATTCCTTGACTGTGTCAACTATTGTGTGATGTCTCTTTAATAGTCTTTTATTACTATTTATAAGTTTGTTTGATTTAGGTTTTTTTAATGAGCTGAAACTTCATAGGGTTTGCTAATGTATATGCAGTAGAAGTGGTAGCAATTTTGACTGCCCCACTCAAGAAACCATTTTACTGCACTTCTGCCCCAGAGGTAAAAACTTTAGTCCAAAGTATCAGGCTATTTCAGCCCTCTCCTCTCTTGTTATCTCCCCCCCTTCCCCCACCCACACACACACAAACACTCTATCTTCCGTACCTCCATGCCCCAAGTTGACACATATGCTTTTCCACAAATAAAATAGCAGGATTTATTTTATTCCTTCTTAACTTTTTTCTTAGATAGAGCTATGTTATTTTTGTCATTTAATATATAGGGACTCAAGTCCCCTAACAATTGTAGGCTCATCCTTTCCACCTTCAATACATTTAAGGCTGATTTACTGTAGAACACTGTCCAGTAAAACACATTTTTCTGCCCCCTGCTCTTTTTCGAGACATCCTATAATCTACTTCCTTTATCGCAAATAGGGGGTGATTCAAGTGTGGTTGGAAAGAGCATCTCTGCTACTAACTTGGAAGCAGCAGTGATGCTCAGATATCTTACTGCAGCAGGAGGTGCCTGGTATAAGTAGATACCTCCTGCATGCATGTGCGATCCAAAAAAATCACCTGCGGCATCACCGGCTGGCTGTGTAACCCATGAGATTGCACAGACCGGTCAGAAGATGGAGACCCTGGAATTAGCCACTCACACAAAATGGAGTTGGCACATGCACAGTATGTGTCTGGCATAGAGATGAGGGGGTTCGGTTCTCAGAGAACCGAACCCCCCCAAACTTTGTCTTTCCGAGTCCGGATCCGTGCCAGGTTCAGATTTTCACTCTTGACTCGGAAACCCGAACTCGGCAAAACGTCATCATCCTGCTGTCGGATTCTCGCGGGATTTGGATTCCATATAAGGAGTCGCGCGTCGTGGCCATTTTCACTCCAGTCTCGGAGAGTGAGAGGATGTGTATTCAGTGTGCTCAGTGTCTGTTTATTGGGGCGGTAAAGTGGGGTGACAACTGTTGTGCTGCTCAGTCCAGTCCATATATCCAGTGTAGTTGTAAAGTGGTGCTGTGTTGTGCAGACCAGTCCAGTGTAGTCAGTGTATTGTGCTGTATCAGTCTAGGCAGATATATCCATTGTAGCTGTAAAGTGGTGCTGTGTTGTGCAGACCAGTCCAGTGTAGTCAGTGTATTGTGCTGTATCAGTCCAGCCATTCACAGTGTTGGTGTTCTCTGCTGCCATATATCAGTAATTCCGGTATATATATCAGTAATTTCAGTGGCGATATACGCTGCTGCTATATATCCACTGCTGCAGTGTAACAATTACAACAACCTGTTGGGCTGCATCAGAGCAGTGGTAGTGTCCTGTGTCATCAGTAAATCCAGTGACGATATACGCTGCTGCTATATATATCCACTGCTGCAGTATAACAATTATAACAACCTGTTGGGCTGCATCAGAGCAGTGGTAGTTTCCTGTGTCATCAGTAATTCCAGTGATGATATACACTGCTGCTATATATATCCACCGCTGCAGTATAACAATTATAACAACCTGTTGGGCTGCACCAGAGCAGTGGTAGTTTCCTGTGTCATCAGTAATTCCAGTGATGATATACACTGCTGCTATATATATCCACCGCTGCAGTATAACAATTATAACAACCTGTTGGGCTGCATCAGAGCAGTGGTAGTGTTCTGTGTCATCAGTAATTCCAGTGACGATATACACTGCTGATATATATATCCACTGCTGCTGTATAACAATTATAACAACCTGTTGGGCTGCATCAGAGCAGTTGTAGTGCCCTGTGTCATCAGTAATTCCAGTGACGATATACGCTGCTGCTATATATATATCCACTGCTGCAGTATAACAATTATAACAACCTGTTGGGCTGCATCAGAGCAGTGGTAGTGTCCTGTGTCATCAGTAATTCCAGTGATGATATACGCTGCTGCTATATATAGCCACTGCTGCAGTATAACAATTGTAACAACCTGTTGGGCTGCATCAAAGCAGTGGTAGTGTCCTGTGTCATCAGTAATTCCAGTGACGATATACGCTGCTGCTATATATAGCCACTGCTGCAGTATAACAATTATAACAACATGTTAGGCTGCATCAGACCATTGGTAGTGTCCTGTGTCATCAGTAATTCCAGTCATTCCTGTGACGCATATTGGGGGTAATTCAGAGTTGACCGCAGCAGGATTTTTGTTAGCAGTTGGGCAAAACCATGGGCCTAATTCTGAGTTGATCGCAGCATTAAATGTGTTAGCAGTTGGGCAATACCATGTGCACTGCAGTAGGAGCAGATATAACATGTGCAGAGAGAGTTAGATTTGGGTGGGTTATTTTGTTTCTGTGCAGGGTAAATACTGGCTGCTTTATTTTTACACTGCAATTTAGATTGAAGATTGAACACACCACACCCAAATCTAACTCTCTCTGCACATGTTATATCTGCCTCCCCTGCAGTGCACATGGTTTTGCCCAACTGCTAACAAAAATCCTGCTGCGATCAACTCAGAATTACCCGCATTGTCTCTTATAACTCCCAAAAAAATAATGGAGAACCAAAATTTTGAGGAGGAAATAGGGAAAGATCAAGAAGAACCACTTCCTCCTAGTGCTGAAGCTTCTGCCACTGGCCATGACATAGACGATGAAATGCCATCAACGTCGTCTGCCAAGGCCGATGCCCAATGTGACAGTAGAGGGCGTGTAAAATCCAAAACGCCAAAGTTCAGTAAAAAGAACCAAAAGAAAGAAATTTAAATGGTCTGAGGAGAAACGTAAACTTGCCAATATGCCATTTACAACACGGAGTGGCAAGGAACGGCTGAGGCCCTGGCCTATGTTCATGGCTAGTGGTTCAGCTTCACATGATGATGGAAGCCCTCATCCTCCCGCTAAAAAAATTAAAAGAGTTAAGCTGGAAAGAGAACAGAAAAAAACTGTGCGCTCTGAGATGGTATCACAAATCCCCAAGGAGAGTCCAATTGTGTCGGCAGTTGCGATGCCTGACCTTCCCAACACTGGACGGGAAGAGGTGGCTCCTTCCACCATTTGCACGCCCCCTGCAAGTGCTGGAAGGAGCACCCACAGTCCAGTTCCTGATATTCAAATTGAAGATGTCACTGTTGAAGTACACCAGGATGAGGATATGAGTGTTGCTGGTGCTGAGGAGGAAGTTGATGATGAGGATTCTGATGGTGATGTGGTTTGTTTAAGTCAGGCACCGGGGGAGACACCTGTTGTCCTTGGGACGAAGAAGCCCATTGTGATGCCTGGGCAAACTAACAAAAAAAACAACCTCTTCGGTGTGGAATTATTTCTGCTCAAATCCGGACAACAGGTGTCAAGCCATCTGTTGCCGCTGTCAATCTGTAATAAGTAGGGGTAAGGATGTTAACCACCTAGGAACATCCTCCCTTATACGTCATCTGCTGCGCATTCATCAGAAGTCAGTGTCAAGTTGTGAATCTTTTGGTAAGAGCATAAGCAGTCCACTGACACCTAAATCCCTTCTTCTTCCTGTACCTAAGATCCTGCAAACCACACCACCAACTCCCTCAACTTCCTCCTCAGTCAGGAACATCCGTAGTCCTGCAGGCCATGTCACTGTTAAGACTGAGGAGTCCTCTCCTAACCGGGATTCCTGTGTAGGATCCTTGAGTGGTACGCCTGCTGTTGCTGCCGCTGCTGTTGTTGCTGCTGGGAGTCGATCATCATCCCAGAGGGGAAGTCGGAAGACCACTTTTACTACTTCCAGTAAGCAATTGACTGTCCAACAGTCTTTTGTGAGGAAGATGAAATCGGACAGCAGTCATCCTTTTGCAAAGCAGATAACTGAGGCCTTGACAGCTATGTTGGTGTTAGAGGTGCGTCCGGTATCCCCCATTAGTTCAGAGTCACTTAAAGATTTGTTTGAGATACTGTGTCCCCAGTATCAAATCCCATCTAGGTTCTACTTCTCTAGGCAGGCGATACCGAGAATGTACACAGACGTCAGAAAAAGAGTCACCAGTGTCCTTAAAAATGCAGTTGTATCCAGTGTCCACTTAACCACGGACATGTGGACAAGTTGAACAGGGCAGACTAAGGACTATATGACTGTAACAGCCCACTGGGTAGATGTATGGTCTCCCGCAGCGGCACCAGTAGCAGCATCTTGCAAACGCCAACTCATTCCTAGGCAGGCTGCGCTATGTATCACCGCTTTCCATAAGAGGCACACAGCTGACAACCTCTTATGGAAACTGATGAAAATCATCTCAGAATGGCTTACCCCAATTGGACTCTCCTGGGGATTTGTGATATCGTACAATGCCACCAATATTGTGCGTGCATTACAACTGAACAAATTCCAGCATGTCCCATGTTTTGCACATACAATTAATTTGGTGGTGCAGAATTTTTTAAAAAATAAGTGGGGTGTGCAGGAGATGCTGTCGGTGGGCCAGAAAATTGCGGGCCACTTTCGGCATTCAGCCACTGCGTGCCGAAGACTGGAGCACCAGCAAACCCTCCTGTACCTGCCCCCCCCCCCATCAACTGAAGCAAGAGGTGGTAACGGGGTGGAATTCAACACTCTATATGCTTCAGAGGATGGAGGAGCAGCAAAAGGCCATTCAAACCTATACATACACCCACGATATAGGCAAAGCAGGGGTAATGCACCTGACTCAAGCGCAGTGGAGAATGATTTCCGTCTTGTGCATGGTTCTCCAACCCTTCAAACTTGTCACACGTGAAGTCAGTTCAGACACAGCCAGCTTGAGTCAGGTCATTTTCCTCATTAGGCTTTTTGCAGAAGCAGCTGGAGAAATTGAAGGAGGAGCTAAGACGGAGCGATTCCGCAAAGTATGTGGGACTTGTGGATGGAGCCCTTCATTCACTTTGCCAGGATTAATGGGTGGTCAATCTGTTGAAATCAGAGCACTACATTATGGCCACCATGCTCGATCCTAGGTTTATTGCCTACATTGTATCTCTCTTTCCAGCAGACACAAGTGTGCAGAGGTACAAAGACCTGCCGGTTAGTAAATTGTCAACTCAAGCGGAACGTGACCCGTCAACAGCTCCTCCTTCAATTTCTCCTGCCACTTGGGCTGCAAGTAAAAGGATAAGATTTCCTAGCCCCCCCACTGGCGGTGATGCAGGGAAGTCAGGAACGAAAGCTGACATCTGGTCTGGACTGAAGGACCTGCCAACGATTACTGACATGTCTACTGTCACTGCATTTGATTCTGTCACCATTGAAAGAATGGTGGAGTATTATATGAGTGACAGCATCCAAGTAGGCATGTCAGACAGTCCGTACGTATACTGGCAGTAAAAAGAAGCGATTTTTAGGCCCTTGCACAAACTGGCTTTAATTTACCTAGGTTGCCCCTCCTCCAGTGTGTACTCCAAAAGAGTGTTTAGTGCTGCCGGTAACCTTGTCAGCGATCGGCGTTGGAGGTTACTCCCACAAAATGTGGAGAAGATGATGTTCATCAAAATGAATTATAAAGTCTTCTAGGAAGACCTTTACCAGCAATTGCCTCCAGAAAGTACACAGGAACCTGTGATGGTGTATTCCAGTGGGGTCGAATTAATACTCAGTGAGGAGGATGTACACGGTGAAAGGGGTGAGGAATCAGAGGATGATGATGAGGTTCAGTTTGTGCATGGAGAGATTGATTGCTTCTTTTTTGGTGGGGGTCCAAACAAACCAGTCATTTCAGCCACAGTCGTGTAGCAGACCCTGTTGCTGAAATGATTGGTTTGTTAAAGTGTGCATGTCCTGTTTATACAACATAAGGGTGGGTGGGAGGGCCCAAGGACAATTCCATCTTGCACCTCTTTTTCTTCTTTGCATCATGTGCTGTTTGGGGACTAGTTTTTTTAAGTGCCATCCTGTTTGACACTGCAGTGCCACTCCTAGATTGGCCCAGTGTTTGTGCCGCACACTTGTGTCGCTTAGCTTAGTCATACAGCTACCTCATTGCACCTCTTTTTCTTCTTTGCATCATGTGCTGTTTGGGGCCTATTTTTTAAATCTGCCATCCTGTCTGTAACTGCAGTGCCACTCCTAGATGGGACAGGTATTTGTGCAGCACACTTGTGTCACTTAGCTCTGCCATCCAGGTACCTAATTGCACCTCTTTTTCTTCTTTGCATCATGTGCTGTTTGGGGACTAGTTTTTGAATAGTGCCATCTTGTCTGCAACTGCAGTGCCACTCCTAGATGGGCCAGGTGTTTGTGCCGCACACTTGTGTCACTTATCTTAGTCATACAGCCACCTCGGTGCAACTTTTAGGCCTAAAAACAATAGTGTGAGGTGTTCAGAATAGACTGGAAATTAGTGGAAATGATTGTTATTGAGGTTAATAATACTGTAGGAGCAATATTACCCCCAAATTCTGTGATTTTAAGTTTTTTTATGTTTGTTTTTTTAAATCATCCAGATCCAAAACCAAAACTCGAAAGGGTGGTTTTGGCAAAACCAAGCCAAAATCAAAACATGAAAATGGAATTGGAACCAAAACCAAAACACAAAACACGACTAGAGATGCTGCACATCTCTAGTCTGGCACATTGTGCAATGTACCAAACATTGGTACATTGCGTGCAACTACACCTTGTGACCAGCCCTGAATCCCCCCATATTCCATTCAAGCACAAAAGTTTTGCTTTATTATTGACAAGTTACCTTTTGTTTTTAAGGTAGAGGGCAAAAGTGGGTGTGTACTTGAGGACCAATGGGTCCTCGAATATCTCACTCTATTACCTGAATTCTGTTTCCTTGAGAAATATTTCACGAGATACAAAAACTCGAGGGGAAATTTAATCATCTTAGGAGGTATTAAATTTTTGGCAGAATTTGACCTTTAAGATATGTGAACCCAAGAAAGGGAACTCACAGGTAATTGTGATGTCAAATCAATTTTACTATTTGTAATATTAATTTAACTGTTTCATAACTATAACTGAAATAAGCAAACCTGATTTTTACATAAGCAAAACTTGAGCAATTAATATTAAATTAAAAGGCCAAAATCCCAAGGATTAACCACAAGTGTGAATTTATGAATTTTGTGCTACACATACTGTAATAGCATAACATAAATCAGAAGCTTTGCGTGTAGCAAAAAATAAAAAATATGTATCTGCATATGTGTTATACTGTATCAATTGACAAAATATTGGCTACAGAACACTGATTTATAATCACTCACTCTGATGACAGGGTTTTATTCTCTTTATTCGACCTAAGAGACTGGAAGTCAACGATGGAGGACATTATACCAAGTTCAAATACAACACAGAGTCAGGTTAAAAATGTCTTCATTGCCTGTTATTCTTCTTTTGAAAATTGGAGAATAAACCAACTTTTCATGGGATCTTGATGATCAGCAGACATGCATATTATTACAATTTGCATACTTGGAATACATTTACGCTCACACAATTGGTGTATATGTTTTGTGGCAGCACTTAACCGAAGAAGTTAACCCCAATGAGCTTCAGAGAGATATCATAACTTTAAAAGGGGTCTGATAATGTGCCTTACTGTTGTTAAATAATGAATGTAACTCAGTGTAAGTATCTTGAATAACTTTTACTGTCTATAAAAAAAAACACTAATCAGTAATACACTCAAAAAGAAAAAGAAAGAAATGTAAAACAAAAAAATCATAAAAGGTAAGGGATGGGTAGTGTGTAGATACAATGTAGTACACGCTGACAATGCTAATTAAAAAGTCCACTCCAGAGTGTGGCGTCCCACTACCCTGTATGTGGATGCCGGTATAAGTGAATGAAACAATGTACTGTAAGTCCAGAGCTTATTGTTGAAAAGTGAAAAGAGTATCTGGGAAGTGTAAGTTCGGAGGACCGTATTGATTTTATTGGAAGGGCTACCCCTATTTTGATAGCGGGGGAACCAGGTAGTGAGGCCGAGTGTATGGACTCAGGACCGATCCTCCTCACCACAGATAATGGCGTGTACCAAGGTGGCGCCTTGCTCCAGGCACTCCCTTGTCACCGATGCTCTGGAAGGGGGTCACGGTCTAAACGGATGAAGTGCACAACTTTCAGACCTTTTCAGACCTGTCCGTTGTGCCTATGGTCCGCTTTACAGAGTCTTACCTGCTTTTCCTGCTCTGTGTCCCAGCGTCCACTTCCGTCTATCTTCACCGCACTCGTCCAGCGGCTGTAGTCCGTTCACGCTGTCCCCCTCTGCTTCCTGCTTCCGTCTAGTTGGTCACGTGACAGGATTACTTCACCCGTCCGGGCTGGCTGTTTTCTTTCGTCTGTGTGAAGGAATTGTGGGATAAAGCTCTGTAACTCTTGAAGCATAAAGCTTCTTCAATAAAGTCCTGTAAGGGTTTGACTGTATAAGTTGTGCTCCTATGCATATCGGCCCTCCTAGGCCTTCATCAGGGAGTCTGTCTTCACCATCTTCGATATGGGCTATTTATGCCCATTTCCAGTGACGTGATTATGTGTCTGCCGAGATCGAAAGGGTCAGGGGCATGTTGTAATTAACGCAGTTATACACTCTAAGCTGAATCAAAAATTAAATAAACTAATAATAAATTAAAGTGAAATAAATAAAATTAAAATTAAATCAAATAAATACAAATAGATACAGTTCAAATAAGAAAATTTTATATATTCCCTGCAGGCGTCATAGTGAGGGCGGACTGGCTGATGTGAGGTGGACCGGAAGCGGAATGGCAAGTGAGGAAGAGTCAGGAAGCCAGGTGCCAGCTTGTAGCTGCTGCGGTCTGTGTGTGTGTGTGAGTGGTGTGAGTCTGTGAGCAGCTGGGAGCAGAGTACAGCGGAGCAGGCAGTGGGGGATCTCTGCTGCTGCAGCTGTTGTGTGAGTGTGTGGTTGCTGGGTGAGCGGCTGCAGGCTACATACAGTGCTGCGTGAGTGTGTGTGTGTGTGGGATTGTGTGAGTGAGAGGGCACTGATGGACCGCTGCTACCGCGGCTTGTGGATTGTGTGTGTGTGTGTGTGTGTGAGGAAGCGGGAAAGGTGAGTGCTGCTGCTGGGTGAGTGACTGGGGGTGCGCTGCTAGGGGTAAAAAAAAAAGTGTGAGTGCTGCTGGAGGGAGAGAGGAGTGAGAGAGGGCTGCCAGGGGAGTGAAAGTGTGTGAGGACTACTGGGAGTGAGTGTGTGCTGCTGCAGCCACAGCCTGTGCAAGTGAGGTCTGCGGTCTGTGGACGAACCAGGAGCCGGAAGCCGAGTGAAAAGGAGGTGCAGAGAGCTGGAGCAACTGCAAGGTGGAGTATCGGTGCCGCAGGAGAGGTCCCACTCAGATAAGTATTGATTACTTACTTATTGTGTATCAATTGTATTGGCTAGTTGGTTTTTATTTTCTTTATAGTTCTTTCGAAAGGTAATAGGGAGTTAGTTTTTCAAACTGATGGGAGGGGCCGTGATTGAGAGTCTCACTCAGTGCAAGATGTATGCGCACCTGGAGCAGCTGACCCAGGGCCAATACATATGCGTGATATGTGAGCGAATGGTTGCCCTGGAAGCCCAGGTAACTGATCTAGAGCAGACTGTTATGCGACTGAGGGATATTCACAATCTCGAGCGAAGTTTAGATAGTTTAGATAGAATGGTGGAGGAGTTGCAGCAGGGGTCACTGGTAGACGAGGATAATCAGGTAGGCAGTTGGGTCACTGTTAGAAGGAAGAAAAAGAGGGGGAGGCACGACATCTCGGATCTATCAAACCCGAATAAATTTACCCGATTGGATGAAGATTCGGTGGATGATAGCGACGAAATGTTGCCAGAGGAGACTGCTCCCTCTAGCAACCGGAGGAGTGGTTCCTCTGGCTCAGATGGGATGAAAGCTAGAAAGGCACCCAGGCAGATGGTGGTGGTAGGGGACTCTATCATCAGGAAGGCAGATAGGGCAATCTGCTACCGGAATAGTGAACGCCATATGGTCTGTTGTCTCCCGGGTGCTCGGGTATGGCACATCGCGGACCGGGTGGATAGCTTGTTGGTAGGGGCTGGGAAAGACCTGGCGGTCTTTGTGCACGTTGGCACAAATGACAAAGTTAGTGATAGGTGGGATATCCTTAAGAAATATTATAGGGACTTAGGCCAGAAACTAAAATAAAAGACATCTAAGGTAATTTTCTCCGAAATATTACCAGTGCCACGCGTTAGCCCAGGGAGACAGAGGGAGATTAGGGAGGTAAATGTGTGGCTCAGAGACTGGTGTAGGAAATAGGGGTTTGTGTTCTTGGAACACTGGGCGGACTTCTCAGTCAGGCGCCATCTTTTTTCTCATGATGGATTGCACCTGAATGAGGAAGGGGCTGCGGACCTGGGGGGAAGTATGGCTAGTAGGTTGGAGGAGCTTTTAAACTAGGAGCCTGGGGGAGAGTTTAGCTAGAAACTATGGGTCATGCAGCGAGAATAGTAGGGATGGTGGTAGTGAGATAAAAGGGGGTGGAGAAGGGGGGAGGAAAAGTGCAGCTGGTAAGGGTATTTACATGGGTTCTAATAAGGGTATTAAGAAAGGTATTGCCAAAGCATTAAATAATAACAATTATGTGTCATCATTACAGCCTTTAGAAAATGATGTACGGGACATAAGGGAAAATACTTATGTCAGGGCGGTGAATTTAGATGGGAATATTGGGTTGATCAAAGGGAAAAGTAAGGTTAGCAATACTAAGTACGGTGGGGTTGGAGAGGGAGCGAGAAGGACAGTCTGTATCAGTAACTCTAGGGATGCACTAGTAAACCAGGATGGGATATCTCTATAAAAAAAACAAACGAATAAAGAAACCGATAAACTAAAATGTATGCAAGTGCAAGAATTCTAGCAGGTAAAATGGGGGAATTGGAATAGTTAGCATCAAAGGCTGAGTATGACATTATAGGTATTACGGAAACATGGTGGAAAGACTCTCACGACTGGGTTGCAAACTTGGAGGGGTATTCTCTTTTCAGGAGGAACAGGGCAAAAAAAGAGGAGGATGTGTATGTCTTTATGTTAAACCATCACTTAAACCATACTTAAAGGAGGTTATCTATGAGGAGACTGGCGATAATGTGGAGCCACTATAGGTTGAAATCTCAAGTGGGGGTATTGATGCAAAAAAAACTAGTCATAAGCATATGCTACAAACAGCTTGATATTAGTATACATGAGGAAGAACAACTCTTGCAGCAAATCAAAATGACTGCAGGATTTGGGGACATCCTTGTGATTGGGGATTTTAATTACCCGGATATAAACTGGAGTAACAATTCATGTGCTAAAGCGAGGGGCAACAGGTTCTTAAATATGTTAAAGGATCACTACTTGTCTCAATTAGTCGAGGACACAACTAGGGGTAAAACTACCCTGGATCTAGTAATTACTAATAATGTGGACATTATATCAAACACTAAAGTTCGGGAGACTTTGGGTAACAGTGATCACTATATGATCACATTCGACATCAGTTTCAGGAAGCATTGCTACAGGGGTTCTACCAAAACTTTTAACATTAGGAAGGCTAATTTCAGGATGCTTAGATGTGCACTTAACGACATAGAGTGGGAGGTTCTGTTTAATAACAAGAACACTTCAGAAATGTGGGATGTTTTAAAAGGGTTGCTGGATAGCAATATTCATAAATTTATTCCCATGGGCAGTAAACGCAGGAGTATTAAACTCAAATCGATGTGGCTTAACAAGCTTAACAAGAAGGTTAAGGCAGAAATGGATAAAAAAAAGCATTTAAATCTAATTGAAAGGAGAAGTCATTTCAAGTATTACAAGGAATGTAATAAGATAAGCAAAAAAGCAATAAGAGCAGCTGAAATGTAAAATGAAAGGCAAATCGCTATAGAGAGTAAAACCAATCCTAAAAAGTTTTTTAAACACATAAATGGTAAAAGGTTAAAAAAGGAGAATATAGGTCCATTAAAAGATGAATTAGGAGAATTGATAAATGATGACGAAATAAAAGCAGAAATACTGAACAAATTATTTTCATCAGTATTCACCAGAGAAGAACTGATGGTGGTAGTAGAGCATAACAATTGTGGCAGTACTGATTCATGGTTGGATACTTGTTTAAGCGAAGAAGTAATCCGGGAGTGACTAAGCAAAATCAAGATTAATAAATCACCTGGTCCTGATGGACTTCACCTGAGGGTTCTTATGGAGCTTAGGTCACAACTAGCACAACCCCTATACTTGATTTTCAATAGTTCAATTAGATCAGGCATGGTACCGACGGATTGGCGTATAGCTCAGGTAGTGACATTATTTAAAAAGGGATCCAAAAAACTTCTGGGAAACTACAGACCAGTTAGTTTGACATCTATAGTGGGGAAAATATTGGAAGGAATTCTAAGGGACAGCATACAGGAGTATCTACAGTCCGCTAGGATTATTAGCAAGAACCAGCATGGGTTTGTGAGGGACAGGTCATGACAGACTAACCTAACTTCTACGAGGAAGTGAGCAATAATCTTGATCATGGAAAAGCAGTGGATGTGGTCTTCCTAGATCTTGCAAAAGCCTTCGATACAGTTCATCACAGGAGACTGATGATCAAATTAAAGGAGTTTGGCCTAGGAAAAACTATTTGCACATGGATAAGCAACTGGTTGGATAGCAGGGTACAGTGAGTAGTGGTCAACGGGAAGTCCTCAATCTGGTCCCCAGTAGTCAGCAGAATACCACAAGGGTCCATACTCGGACCACTACTGTTCAACATATTTATCAATGACCTAGAAATAGGCCTGGAAAGCACAGTGTCAATCTTTGCAGATGATACTAAATTGTGTAAGGTAATTAACTCAGAATTGGATGTGGAGTCCTTGCAGAATGATCTATCTAAACTTGAACTCTGGGCGTCTAAATGGAAAATGAGGTTCAATACAGACAAATGCAAGGTTATGCATTTCTGGACTAAAAACAACCTCGCAACCTACATATTAAATGGGGAACGCCTAGGAGAAACAGAGTTGGAAAAAGATTTGGGGGTACTCATTGATAATAGGCTTAATAACCATACACAATGTCAAAACGCAGTAAAGAAGGCAAGTAAGGTGCTAGTGGGCATACAAAAGGGGAATTGAGACAAGGCACTTGGATGTAATCCTGCCGCTGGATAAAGCATTGGTACGTCCGCACTTGGAATATTGTGTTCAGTTTTGGGCACCGTTGTATAACAAAGACATCAGTGAACTCGAAAGGGTTCAAAGGCGAGCTACTAAATTGATTAAAGGCCTAGAGGGACTGGATCATAAGGAAAGGCTTACTAGGTTGAATATGTATACACTAGAAAAGAGGCGCCTAAGAGGAGATATTATTAATATCTTCAAATATGTAAAGGGACATCACAAAGAGTTATCAGAGGAATTATTTATTAAAAGAACACAGTTTAAGACACATGGGCACTCACTGCGGCTGGAGGAGAGAAAGTTCCGAACGCAACGTAGGCAGAGAAAACTGTGCAGGGGCCAGGCAGTGTGATCAACTATCAGCTATCAGATGATCACTTAAAAAAAATGTAAAAAAAAATCATACTCCCATACCCAGGGACCAGAGATCAGTGCTCTGGAGCAGGCTATTGGCCATCAGGGCTCCTTTCCACTCGTGTGACCCCAGATGTAGTAAAGTGATGCTGCAAACTGGAAGCTCACTTTACAGCACCGGAGGTCATAGTAGCAGGGAGCCCCGATGACCGGCAGCACTCCAGGAGCACCCCTTAATAATATACTGTTTATCAGTGTTGATAGATAGATAGATAGATAGATAGATAGATAGATAGATAGATAGATAGATAGATGTGGTGTTTGTATTGAATATACAGTACTGCATTACCAAAATATTTATTATATATTATTTCCCTTAGTTAGCATATTGTGCTTTGCTTTATCATTCCCTTAGCAACATAGCTACATAAAATCATATATTGTTTTACAATTTAAATATATGTTTCTCAAGACACCAATGACTACAGCTTGCAAATCAATGTTATTTTCTATTTATGGCTTGGATATAGGATATACAAATTTATTACCATTAACTAGAGAACACATGAATAGAGTTATGAAACAAATCTTATTTTGAAATTCCTGTAAGTCATTTCATAAACAAAGTCTAAGGGGAAAAAAGAACAACTTAGCACATAAATGGAGCTCTGGAAAAATCACAAGCAATAGATTTAACAATTGAACTATGTATATGTAAATAATGTAGCTAAATCACCTATATTGAATTTATTAAAATTCAACCACCACTAAGTTCTCATTTTCATATCATTTTACTCTTCAAGACATTGACAAAAATTGTAAAAACTGATGGAAGGGGAGGTGATCACGAGACTGCCTGTTGGGCGGTACAATGCCGATTCCAGAACCCCGATAGGCGGTGAAATGCCGCCGCCGGTATCTTGGCGTCACAGGTCTTTCTCCCTCTATGGGTGTCCACGACAGCCATAGAGGGAGAATATAACCTGTGGCGAGCGTAGCGAGCCACCATGCCTGCAGAGCGGCAAGCGTAGTGAACCCACAAGGGGCTTTCTAGCACTCGCCCCGCTGCCAGCATACTGGTGGGTGGGATCCCACTGTCGGCATCATGACAGCTGGGATTCCGGCCATCGGTAAATCATATGTATTAGAAAGGTTATATTAGTTAAATACAATCAGCCATTACACTACTTACTTTTGAATGTATAGTCCACATGACCACATAAGTTAAATGCTGGCTATAAAACCACTGAGGGGCTATTTGAAGCAGTAGAGGCATCTGTACACTTGTTCGGAGGCATAGTTTGTTTTCTTCTCTTCTAAAGCTGGTTACTCATCATTCTGCACATGCGTAGAATAGGCTGTATGTGTTACGTTCCTGATGCTCAGAACTAGAGAGATGTTGCGTAGTGAGTCCAGAGCACCAGGACGTGACGCTGAAATAAGGGGTGGTACGGTAATAGCCCCTAGCACCCTACCTCCATTGTTTTACCTGTGTGGTCAGTTCACGCCTGAGTGACTATGGTTTCTTGGGCCCACGGCAGCCGCGTTTGAAGGGCGGATTAGGCCTGCCCAACTCCGATGCCCCCAGGTCTTAGAGTGAGACAAGGCGTGAACCGAGACAGGATAATAACAAGGGGACCTCTAACTAAAGCAAACAGAAAGCTAGGGGCTACTAACTACCCTAAAACTAAATATATGTGCGGCACGCCGCCAAAGGAAAAGAACAACAAAAGATACCACTGTCCACTCCCCCACACGGCACCGCCGAGTTCCGGGGAGGACAGTGAAAAGCGGAAACCTCCGCAAAAACCACCAATAAAAAATTAACACAAGGACTAAGCGGCCTAGGCCGCAACACGCGGCAGAAGCCGCTACTCACGAAACCGGGAGAGAACCCCAACAAGCGAGAACCCCCAGATGACTGCAACAGGTTCACTTGGACAGGAAGGATTCCCAGGACCGGCTTCAGAACTCCAGAACTCAGGAGCACAGGGAGCAGGATCGACCAGATACAGCTGACCAGGAACAGACGTTGCAAGGCAGGAACAGCATACAGGAAGCTATCACCGGCGAGGCTGCAGTGTGCTGGCTCCCATAAAAAGACCCTGCTGGCCAATGACAGGAGGGCCAGCAAGACCAGCCCCCAGACCCTAATTACTAGTTGCCGTGCAGCTGCCCTGCTGCACAAGCAACTAATCAATCCTATCTGGCAACGGGGAACGCGGTCCGCCAATGGCGTCCCCGTTGCTATGGACCCAGCGGCTGAGGACGCCCGGCATCCTAGCGTTGCCAGGGACCCGGCGGCTACAGTATGCACGGCGTCCTGGCGTTGCTAGGCGCCGGGCGGGCAGGGAGGGAGGTGCGGCGGCCGTGAGCGTCGCTCGGAAGCAGACTGAGCGGCGCCGCGGACCGCGGCACCTAACAGTATGCATGTACCTGTAAGAGTTGTTTGACTCTGTCACTGACAGCTGCTTGTGTCTGGAGAGTTGGTACGGGCGTAGGTAAGAATGGACTATCATAGGGTAAGTATGATAAAGAAATGTTTGCATAATTGCAAACTGATGCAGTGATGAGTCGCACAGAGATGCATAATATCATTTCTAAGCTATATTGTTTGTATATATCAGAGGGCAGGCACAACGTTGCACTGGTGATGATGATGGCTGCAAGCACTGCTTAACTGCTTCTGATTGGCTCATTGCAAATTCACCCCTAAAGTTGATGTATGCTTTTTAAATTGTTGATGCATATATTGTGTTTTATCTGCATATTTTCAAATTCCTTTTTTTCTTTGTTTTGAGACTATATTTACATCCCTTAAGTCAAAACCTGACCCTTAATTTTGGTGTGCAATTTTATAGGCTCATTACATTTCTTGGAAAACTGTTGCTGCAAGAATTATTGTAAACAGGGACGGACTGAGGTGCGAAATAGGCCCTAGCATGTGCATGCATCCTCAACGCGTGCGTGCACATGACTGGGACCCGTGCCGTGAAAGTGGCAGGCGGACACTACTGATGGGGTTGTGCCGCGAGTTAGGGGGCATGGACTCGCGTATCTCCCCCATTTTCATGGAGACAGATGGGGGGGGGGGGGGGGCAGACCTGAGAGCCGGAGGCTACACTGCATGCAGACTTTCCAGCCCTGATTGTAAATCATATACTATTTGATTCCTTGGATCTGAAAAGATGCTGGAATATAAAAAAAAATATTCAGTGATTTTTTTAGACCATTACACACTAGGGACAAAGAGAAGATTCAGACAAAAATGTACTTTCCTGAGAACAGGGTGCATTGATGTAACTTATTTTGGATTATTAAGAGGCATTGCATTCACTTTTAGGCAAAACACAATGTTAAATCAGGCATTTCATCAGCTGCAATATCACAGCATGCACAAAAAGTTTCTAATGCACCTGTATTCACAATTTGACTTCTGACATTGTGTTTTTTTATAAAGTGCTCATTCAAGTGGACTGATAGCTAAATGTTAAACTTAAGTGGACTAATAGATAACACAAAAATATAAGGGATGTACTTCTCTTCAACTATAGGCATCACCATTCAAGCAGTATTTACTAATTAAAATTTTGAGCTTTGATAATATAGCAATTACTATGTAATTATGTTCCAGCAGGGTAATTTACAGCCAGGTCTTGAGTAATGACTCCATATTCAATGACCACAAATGGCCTGTATTACCAGTTCTAATTATAATGACATTTCTTACAAGCTAAAAAATTGTTTTGTGCTTTCATACTGTTAATGAAGAGATGCAACATTTTCTAAAAAGGATTCTTATAACTGTCTAAATTTGTTTTTGAAAACAGTAGATTAAAGTGTACACTTACTAATGTATCAAATTATTAGGTTCTAAGTTGTGACCTTATGTCCATATTAAAATAAAGCGACAAATAATGTAGTGAATTTAGTAAAACATACATGACTAGCGGAATACCCGTGCTTCGCTATGGGATGAGGATGGTAAATTAGAATTATAGTTGTTTGTTAATTGATGCAGGTTGGAGATCAAGTATATAGGCATATCTTGCTTTCCTGACCCACTTTGTGTAGTGGCCAGACCCCTATTTGGTCCCCCAAGGGAACCTGCTCTTCTTCCCACTATACAACTCTCAGTCTGTGGCTTCTTGCTGTCTCAATTCCCCTTCTCACATCATGTCAGTGTCCCTGTGAAATTATCGATTTATTTAGTTTCTTATATAGTGCAGCACATTGGGGGTCATTCCGAGTTGTTCGCTCGCAAGCTGCTTTTAGCAGCTTTGCACACGCTAAGCCGCCGCCTACTGGGAGTGAATCTTTGCTTATCAAAATTGCGAACGAAAGTTTAGCAGAATTGCGAATAGACACTTCTTAGCAGTTTCTGAGTAGCTCCAGACTTACTCGGCATCTGCGATCAGTTCAGTCAGTTTCTTTCCTGGTTTGACGTCACAAACACACCCAGCGTTCGCCCAGACACTCCTCCGTTTCTCCAGCCACTCCCGCGTTTTCCCCAGAAACGGTAGCGTTTTTTCGCACACACCCATAAAACGGCCAGTTTCCGCCCAGAAACACCCACTTCCTGTCAATCACACTCCGATCACCAGAACGAAGAAAAAACCTCGTAATGCCGTGAGTAAAATACCTAACTGCATGGCAAATTTACTTGGCGCAGTCGCACTGCGGACATTGCGCATGCGCATTAACGACTAATCGCTCCGTTGCGAGAAAAAAATACAGAGCGAACAACTCGGAATGACCCCCATTATGCACCTCCTGATATACTCTGTGCTGCTGGGGGACCCTGCTATTTCCACTATATAACTCTCAGTGTGTGGGTTTGTGCTACCTCCATTCCCCTCCTGACATAATGTCACTGCCCCTGTCACATGCAGCCCTGTCCTGCATGACATATCATGCATCTCCTAAAATACTCTGTGCTGCTGGGGACCCTGCTCCTCCCACTATATGACTCTCAGTGTGTGTCTTCCTGCTACCTCCATTCCCCTCCTCACATCATGTCACTGCCACTGTCACATGAAGCCCTGTCATCATCACTGAAATATAATGGATTTCCTGATATAGTCTGTGCTGCTGGGTCACTCCTAGGGGTGCTGGGGTTGTTTTACCCCAACAGTGTTTGTTCCCAGATTATAAATCATATGTGTATGAAGTTTGGTGTAAATTGCACCGGACAGTCCAGAGTTATGCTGTCTGCTGAAATACCCTGTGCTGCTGCCTCACCTCTAGGGGTGCTAGGGGTGTCTTTCCCACACAGTGTTTGTTCCCCGATTGTAAGTCATATGTGTAGCTAGTTTGGTGTAAATTGGTCCAGGCATTCTGGAGTTATGCTGTTTCCTGATATACTCTGTGCTGCTGTCCATCCCGTAGGGGTACTAGGGGTGTCTTACCCCACAGTGTTTGTTCCCAGATTGTAAGTCATATGTGTACCAAGTGTTGTGTAAATTGTAGAGATGAGCGGGTTCGGTTTTACTCGGATTTACTCAGGTCTCAAAATGGCATCTTATTGGCTCACGGATGTCACATGTTTTGGATAAGTAAAGAAAATGGAAGATTCCCTTACACTGGCGCTATAATCAGCTGCCCTAGGTAATTTATCATCCAAAGATGTCACCAAACACCTAGAAAATATACAACATACAATTACAAGTGGGGGATATACAACCCTGGGCGCTTTAAAAGTTCTTATATGTAAAAATACATTCCTTTTCTTTGTTACTGGATGTTCTCGTGTTTTCCTCTTGTTCCACTCTGTATTTGATTCCCACTCAAAATGATGCGGTGTGTAGCCAGAGTTTTTTCCTCATTCAAAACTCTGGCTACACACCGCATCATTTTGAGTGGGAATCAGATACAGAGTGGAACAAGAGGAAAACACGAGAACATCCAGTAACAAAGAAAAGGAACATGTTTTGGATAGCCTATAAGAAAAAGCTGGATAAAACTGAACTAGCATTAATTCTGGCTTTAAATCCGAACCCGCTCTCTAGTAAATTGGTACAGGCATTCCGGTGTTATGTTGTCTCCTGATATACTCTGTGCTGCTGTCCCACCCCTAGGGGTGCTAGGGGTGTCTAACCCCCCCAGTGTTTGTTCCCAGATGGTAAGTCATATGTGTAGCAAGTTTGGTGTAAATTGCTGCAGGCATTCTGGAGTTATGCTGGAACATTACATATACACATACATACATACATACATACATACATACATGCATGCATACATACATACACATCCATTTTTGGCGATTCCCGTGGATTGGCAGTGTCATTTGTAAAACCGGTTCTTAGCAAGCACCTGGGACCAAAGGAGAATCTACCTGTCAAGTTTCAAGATTGTAGGCCTTGTGGTTTAAGAGATTTTGTGAGGAGTCAATCAGTGAGTCTATTTTTTTGCTTTTTATATACAGTATATAGATTACCAAGGAAATATATAGTCAATAGGTCAACATTTAATTAGTCTGTCATATGCTGTGCCCAAAATAAGAATTAATATTTTAAACATTTACCTCTCTACAATGTACAGTTTTTAAATTAAACATGGACATACTTGTCGTACTAAAGTTTGAAACTTAGTGCAAAATTATAAAATATTACATAAACAAAAACATCAAGCTAAATTTGAACAAGATAATTAATTTAACCATGTTCAACTGCTTCAAACATGTCCATGTGTAATTGGCATATATAGTTTTTTAACAGTTCCCAATAATTCTAAAATGAATCTTTGAACTTCAAAAGTGAACTCAGTAATATCCAGTATTAATTTTTTTTAAATAGTATGTAATTTAATCATTTAAACTTGAGTCAACATCTTATAGTTTATTTTAAAATGTTTTATTTCAACTGCAAGCTGGGAAGTTGATCTTTGAACACATAGGGGTAAATTTACTAAGCTCCCGATTTTGACCGAGATGCCGTTTTTTCATCAAAGTGTCATCTCGGTAATTTACTAAACTCAAATCACGGCAGTGATGTGGGCATTCGTAATATTTTGGAAGTTCAAGGTAAAAATCACGAATGAATACACCATCGGTCAAAATACGCCTGTTTAGATATGAATCTCGGTCATTTACTAACCATTCGTAATTGTAATTTCTGCCGTGAAAATGCATTTGCGGCCGCGAAAAAATACAATTCGTAAAAAATTCCTAAAAAAAAACGCGCCAGCTTTTGAAAAGCGTGTTTACATGTGTACTCAATTATCCATTACTCACACCTGAATGTTTGGCCCTATAAAAGTGTTCCAGGCACATTTTGAATTTCTCTCACTCTGAAATGGCGGCTGTGGTGTGTGCCAATGAATTTATGTTTGCTGTGGGATACCTTAGACTGCTCCATGAGGCTTCCAGGAATCAGGCCCAGGTAAGTGAACATGGTCAGCAGGTTGTCCAGGTGCCGCGGAGGCTGCGCCAGCCTCGTTTTTTTAGAGGTCGTTTAAACTTAAACGCATTGTCCGATGATAGGGTCATACAGATGTTCCGCCTAAATAGAACCAACATTTTCCACCTGTATGACCTTGTCAAACTGGGCCTAGACCCTGAGACAGCACGCTCTCGCTCTGTCTCAGGCCTACACAAACTCCTGGCTGTGTTACACTTTATGGCTACTGGGAGCTTCCAGGCTGTGGCAGGCGACGTGATTGGTATCTCACAGCCCACCTTTTCAAGATATTTGAATCAGGTGAGTCTAAAAATACATAGGCGGTTATGTCAAAGTGTTGCTTCTGTAAGTACAAACAACACAGTATTGTATAGAATACCTAACATGACACTCACCTTAGCTTGTTTAATGTCCACTCAGGTTTTGGATGTCTTGGATCCACATATTAATGCCTCAATCTGCTTCCCTACCGAGGAGTCGGAGTGGCGTGCTGTCAGGGTAGCTTTCTATGAGCTTGCTGGCATGCCCAATGTGCTGGGGGCCATAGATTGCACACACGTTCAGCTGAGATCACCTAGGGGCCGCCAATACATATATACGAATAGACATCTGGCCCAATCAACTAATGTCCAGGTGGTCTGTGATGCAAACTTTAAAATTATGAGTGTTGTTGCAGGTTACCCTGGTGGCTGCCATGACTCCTTCATCCTCAGTCAGTCATCGCTCTTCGATAAATTTGAGGCCGGACAAATGCCTGATGGCTGGCTGTTGGGTATGTTTAAAATGTTTTGTGTGTATGTCTTTTAACCACAAACTCTAGTTTTGACTAGGGGAATGAATAATCTAACACATGTACTAATGTTGACTATATCTGTTTTTCAGGTGATGGGGGTTACGGCTGCTACTCTTGGCTCCTTACTCCATTGTCCCAACCTGATTCTCCTGCTGAACACAGTTACAATCATGCACATAAGGCTACGCGGAATGTGATAGAAAGATGTTTTGGTGTGCTGAAGTCACGGTTTCGGTGTCTGGATAAATCTGCAGGCCTTTTGTTGTATAGTCCCTCAAAGGTGACTAGAATTGTGTTCTGCTGCTGTTTTCTCCATAATCTGTGTTTAAGTCAACATCTGGCACATGATGAGGGAGAAAGCAGTCAGCAAGCAGAGGAGTTAGAACCATCTGGTGACAGTGTGAGTACATATGTAGGGAGGCAGGTACGGCAAGAAGTGATCCAGCGGTATTTTTCTGGTAAGTTTTTGTCGGATGTAATTATCCTTGACTAAACACTTTGCAATACTTTCAATTGTGTGTTTTGTTACTTACTGTTTGTTGTTTATAGTGGTGTGTACATTGTACTTAGTTTATGTTATAAATACATTTTCAGTCATTACCCATGAAAAACATACATACATACATAGCAGCTTCTACAATGTTTGAGACGGACACAGGAAGTTGTGTGTTTGTCAAATCAAAATTTTTATTGCGTAAATCAAATTTGTCAAAAGTCTTATTTTTTCCACTTGTGTGTGCTGGGTGCTGTGCTTTGTGCTGGCTCACTGGCACGTGCTCGGGAGGAACGCCGAACAGGGGAGGTTACTGGCGTTTGGATAGGGGTCGTGGTTCCAGAGCTGGAGGTCACTTGTTGAGCTGCCATCAATGTTATGTTGTTGCTCAAATTATTTATGCTAGCATTCAGTTGTGTGTTGGTTGCAGTGTGGCTGGCTACAATCCGGGATAAAGACTCATTCACAACCTGGTTGTGCTGAATGAGTTGTACGAGTGCCTGCTGATGGCGCTGTTGCTCATCAATGATGCGCGTTAAATGAGCCAGCATTTGGTTGTTGTCTGCCCGTATTTGCTCCATCGATGTTGCGATTCGGCCTACTTGGACAATCAGTCTGCCCGAGTTGCGACTAATGCGCGGTAGATGATGGGGCAGACTGGCAAGGTGTTGGGTATGTGCGGTCAGGCTGGCATTGATTTGTGCCTGTTGGCTTGTCCAACTGGCCCAAAAGTCATCTGGTATTTGTGGCTGGAGTGGAGCTTGTGCCAGTTTTGGACTCATGGAGGCTTGGGGGATATCCTGCAGCTGTATTGGCTGGCTCGGGTCAACAGGTGTTAGTTGCAGTGTGAAGGTTGCCTGTTGGTCTTGTCCCTGCTGGTCCACGTCGGCCATCAAGCTGGGCTCTGTATGGGGTGGCCAACATGCAATGTTTATTTTTCTTAAAATATATTTGCTAGTTCTACACATTACTACATTCATAATACTCCATTTCTCAAGTTTTTAGAGTTGTTTTTCTAAACTTATAATTTGTTTTTTCTCAAAAAACATATATACCATCACAGGCGTGCACATAGACAGACTTGCGTAATCCTCACCTAACTACCTCCCCTCCACAGCATTACAGTGTTATGTCACCTCCCCTGTCCACGATATAGACTGCTTACCTGGATAGTCCAGAGGAGCGGAGCAAGTAAGCAGTCTACATACCGGACAGGGGAGATGTGTGAACACTATAATGTTGTGGAGGGTGTTTATTTTAAATGTTTTTTTTTGTTTTTAAATTATTTTTATGTGCACGTGTGTGGCCAAAATTTTAACAAATGTATGTTCGTTTTTAAAAATGATGTTGGCGATATCAACCACTAAGACATTGAAAAATTAAGCATTTGCACCTTTAACAATTGAAGACGTAACATCACATTGCTTGTTATGGCAAACATGTAATCTCAACTCCAACTCAAAACATAGTAACTGTACTGTGTAGATTATTTGCTATGTGTTTAGTTTCTGTTTTGATTCACCAGATAACTGAGGTGATCGGGGCTCATCACTCTGTGGACTCGCCAATAGTGCCAGTGGTGGCTGGGGTGACACTGCAGAAATGCGCCGCCTGGGTGGGGAAGATGGAGCCGCAGATTCCGTGCCAAGACGCTGTGTCTTACTTGGCCTCCTGGGTAAGTGTCCCGAGCCCTGTGATGGGCGCCTTACAGGAGGTCGGCTTACAGAAGCAGAACCTATGAGAATATATAAACATTAATATTTTGTACTTCTATGTGTTTGCAGAATATGTGACTACAGTGAAGTCTTACCTGCAATCCCAGCATCATCCTGAGTTGTCTGAGGCCTGTCTGGCCGGCTGGTCTGTCGGACTGTTGAAAAAGTGGAGCAAACATTATTACCATGCTTTGTGTAAAAATTATAACTGCAAAGCCTTAGTGTACTGTAACCATCTATTAGGTATTCTAAATTAAACTAATTTCTGCTTAAGATCTTCGTGCTTCCTTAATTTGTGGTGTATATCAAAATGTACATGGTGTTGCACCAAATAAATCTGTTACATTTGAGAATTATGTGTCAGATATTGCATAGATTGAATACTTGCAAATTTAACCAAAATGTAATTTTGAATTTGTAGGAACCTTTTTTTTGAAGTAAATAAATAAAATATTAAAAAATGCTATTAGATACAACACCGATGTCCAAGCAATATCGCAAAATTATTATTGCAAATACACATACCAGCAGGCATTGCACCTGTTTTTGAGCAAAATTAAATAAAAAATACTGCCAAGGCAAGATGGAAAATGCAATTTGTAAACACAAACACACCTTAAGGGTGCATAGGCCTGCAATATCTGACCAACAATTTTTGCATCCTTTAACCTTAAAAAAAAAAAAAAAAAAAACATTTAGAGGACATTTTAAAATAAATTTAACAAATCCAACTCACCATCCTGCGTGGGTCGGTCCGAATCCCGGACATGAGTTGCAGACACCACTTCTGCAGGAATCAATGCCCGCACAGGCTCCTCCCACTCCCGATAGGTTGCCCGGAAAGGGGGGCCACCTCCGGTTTTGCGGGCTGATTTTGCCTCTTTGGCCATCTTGGCCTTGACACGCCGCTTTATGTCATAGAACCTCTTGCGACACGTGTCCTCAGTCCGCCTCACCACACCCTCACTATTGACGGCAACTATTACTTGCCCCCACAGGACAGACTTCCTGCGGGAGGACACCTTGCCAGCATCCTGACCAAACAATTGGCGATGGTGCTTCATCAGCTCACGCACCAACGCCATGTTTTCAGCATAGCTGAACTTAATATTCCTGCCAGTCTTGGTAGTGGTGCGTGGCTGCGGAGCCACAACACCATCACTATCACTGGAGAATGCAGCAACAGGCACCCCCTCCTCCTCCTCCTCACTAACCTCCTCCCTCTCACTAACCCCCTCCACCTCACTAACAGCCTCCACCTCACTAACAGCCTCCACCTCACTAACAGCCTCCACCTCACTACCAGCCTCCACCTCACTAACAGCCTCCACCTCACTAACCTCTGCCACCATACTGACCTCTGAGTCTGACATGAGGACAAACGACAAAAAACACTGAAAAATAAATACACAAAACACACTCCTCCACTACTACTACTACTACTACACACCACACAGCCAACACACACGCTCACTCACTCACTCACTCACTCACAAACAATGACAAAAGACTAAAAAAAAATAACAAGGACAAAAAAGTTGACAAACTGAGAAAAAACAATACTACAAATATGACAAGACTACTTACACACACAGTACAGCACTCAACAATCACAAAACTCCTCTCCAAATCCTCCAAAAACTCCACCAAACTCACCAACTCCAAATACACCTTCCTCTCTCCTCTCCACTAGCTAAACCCACGAGGTGCGGTGTGTTTGGGGCGGTTTTATAGTAATATGCACAGACACTCCTCCTTCACGAATACAACCAATCACGGACGCGTGACAAAAACGAAACTTAGGACTAAAAACGCGGCCGCAATATCAAAATCACTGCCGTAACAGACATGTGACGCAGTCGTAAAAAAACCCACAAACACGGCCGCGAAACAACAAAATCGGCCGCATTCTACAGCAGAAAACCACGAATGACATCGACATCGGAACAAAAGAAAAACCCGAATACGACAGCTTAGTAAATTAGTCGTAATCAATTCAAAAAGTTGCAATTTTACACTGTCGATGTCAGTCGTGATTGAACTTTGACCTGAAACTGGAAAATACGAATCTTAGTAAATTTACCCCATACAGTGAACAACAAATTTGATTTTCAGCCTCTCCATTTCACAGCAGAAGGGCAGTGGCAATCAAAACCAAATCAAAACAGCGCAAAATTCAGCAAATAGCCATGGTCCTCCAACCAGTCAGATTTTATTTAATTTTGAACTTACTCATCCATAATTGTAAGAAGAATATAAATCTGCAGTTTTGTAAACCTAATTAAGACGTAAAAAATGTACAGTATTAATGGATTGCTTTTAAAGTACCTTTAAATTGCAATTTATTGAATGTAACAATTGATAAAAACGTTATAAATACCCATGATTAATGATGTAGTTATTGCCTATACTAGTCTCTATGATTTCAGTGTTGGACCTATTTATTTATGCCTACTAGAAGCTTGCTCATTGAACTGTGGAATACTGTATACTAAACTGCAATTTCCTATTTTAGTTGCTTATATTTCAGGACCTCAAATTAACTGATGTTTTGTTGTTTATGCTTACCAAGTTCAGTAGGTCAAATATGGAATCTCATTAATAGTGTCTCACAGGTAATCTGACATAAATATTCAACTAGATACATGGAGTAATAGCCTAAATTGTACACATTGCATTTTTATAATTTATACTGTATATTTATACATTATTGAACAGTTATATAGGTATACAAGTGTTAAATACAGTATTAAAAGTGATAAATAAGGTAAGCATAACTATGGAAATATTTTAGTATTTTTTCCTTAAACACATTTGTAAGTATGATTATGATGTTATCATGCTTGATAAATTAGTAAGCTAGAAAATATTTTTTTTTTATAAAATTGTGAAAATAAACAAACTAGACATATAGGTTTTAATGAACTCCAAAGTACATTAAAGCATAAACATAAAAATAAAAACACATAGTGAAAATCAGCATGCGATGTGAAACCAATGCGTTTCACCCAGGTGGAGCTACTGTATGTCCTCTCCGTAAGCCTTCCTCAAGGTTTACCCCTGAGGAAGTCTTAAGGAGAAGACATAGCATCACCTCATACTTGCCTACTCTACCTGAATGGCCAGGAAGCTCTCGAAAATCAGGTACCCCTCCCGGCTCCCCCGGAAAGGTGAGCAAGTCTCCAGCAGCACCACAGCTCCCCTGCACCCCCCACAGCTGCCCACTTGCAGAGTACAATTGGACCCAATGACGTAATTCCCACTGAATCACGTCATTGTAGCCTCGCCCATGTTGTACAGTTAATGTAATACCGGCACTGTATAGAGAGGTCATGGCCACAGTGATTTGACTGCAAGCTCCACACCCCCTGTGTTGCCTCAGCTACTTAGTCACACCCCTGCCATGCCCCCATGTGATGTCACGCCTGCCCTCCACCCTGCTGCTCTGAGCTGGCTGCCCTTTCCTGGAGAGGGCAGCCAGAAAGTCGGCAACCCTGCTCCACCTGGACAAAACGTGTTGTGTATACATGGCATGCTGATATTCAGATAAGTGACTTATTTCTGTCTCTAATGTACAGACATTCACTTATCCTAATGAAGCTCTTAGATTGTAAATGGTTTTACACTATGTGTTTATATTTTTATGCTTTTATATACTTTGGATTCCATTAAATCCTGTGAAAAATACTGTCGATGTTAGTGACCTTGTGAGGATCTCCATAGGGAAATGAGATAAACTGATATATTTATTTATACATGGTATGGGCTCACTCATAGCCCTATTCACATATGTGGTGTTGATTTTTATGTTACTGCACTAGGAGGTGTCCTGTCCTACATGATTGGATTATCCTAGGCACTAAACAAAGATCTTTTGGATATTTATAAAGACACAATCGAAAAAACTAACCCTTAAAGTGGATACACAGAACAGATTTATTTATTATACTGTAATTTCCACTGGCCTAGTGCCGCAATTGTTTTATTGTGTGTGTATGTATATATATATATATATATATATATATATATACACACGCAGTTTATACATGTATATATATACAGTATACGTGTATAGTTATGCTTGCACAAAACCGTAGCTTCTATGGGCTGCATCGGCTGAAACCCCTTAGATGCTGGCTATGGCTGATGAGGCAGCGAGCTGGCTTCCTTCAGGATGCCAGCTCTCTGCCTATCGAGAAAGTCCTATTGAGAAAGTCACGTGGGTGTGACGAAACGCGTTAGGACTCCTCCCTATTGTTCCCACCTGGGATACCTGCTACACGTTATTCCTCTGGTCTGATATCCAGAGGTCCGAACCGACAAAAAAGCCTTTACTGGTGCCTATGAGACACAGCTAATCTATCTCTGCTGCAGCTTATCGGTCACATCTTTTCCATCTGACCCGGCGGGTTGACGTGAGGTGTTTAAATCCAGCTCGGCTCCTCCTCGCCACAGGACGGGTCTGCCGGTGAGAGCGGTAAGAGGTGATCCTTCGGGCCAGCGCAGTCTGGCGGTCACTATCTGCACTATCTACGGGACGGATTTTCCGGTGAGAGCATCACGAGGTGATCATTGAGGCCAGCGCAGTCTGGCGGTCATTACCAGCACCTTTCCCTCCGCTATTTAATCAAGGACCAGCGGTCTCAACATTACCAGTCAATTTAGCAGCCACATGAGGTGTGCTTAATCCGAACATCAGCTCCTACCTTTACTACATATCAGGTAACATCACGGTGGGACGCCACACGTACCTGTTTTAGTGAACAAGCAATTTATATCACAGTTTTTTTTTTGCACGAACAGTACTTATCATAAGACCAGTTATATACCGTATGGACTTGATGAATTGAGATATCTGTGCGAATTTTATATAGCACCATACAATATTGTGGACTTTAAATTGATTTTATAGTCATTGTATAAAAAATCAATTGCGCAAACAGTGTTTCTCAATGACCATATTTCCCAATTGAGACAAGTCTGAGATATCATTTATGCTACAGTGTTGTGTCCATAACTGGATACATTTTTATGATTTATGTCTTATATGTTTTCTCCTTGGCTTTTTTAAAGCAATATTAATTTGATACTGTGCACAGTATATTTTAAATATAATTTTATTTTGTTATATTAAAACATTTATGTGCATTATTGATTGGGTTTGATTGATTTGACACTCGGTGACCTGTATCCGCATGTGCAATTAATGGATTAATTATGGTTTACTATATGCTCTGTTAATCCCGGGCGCAGCTGTATTATTTTTCTCTTCTTATATTCATATACAAACGTACAGAAGTTTGTTTGCAGCAGCGAACGGGAGACACAGAGGTACGATCAATTTGGATGTACACGTGCATATTTGCATGTGTATATATACACATACATATCCAATTTTTCCTTAAAATTAGCGCCTAGGTATTTCGTTTTTTTTTCTCTGCCTATCGCAGTCCGGTCTGGCAGTGCCGGAGGGAGGAAACATCTCCCAATGAGACTGCCTGTAGAATCTGTAACTGGCAGGTAGGATTTCCAATAGGAAGTCACTGCCAGTCACAGTGAAGCCAGTGCAGTCTCATAGACTACATCTGGCTTCACTGAGAGTGAGCAGGGTGGCAGATTTTACCTGGGGCGGCTGCAGTCCTGCAGCCCATACTGTAGGTAAAAACCTCCACTGGTGGGATATAATTGAATTGCCTGAAGAGAAACATTGGAAAAAATCATCATAAACTTCACTTGGCTGTGACTTTAGCAAAACAGAAATTAATTTTAAACATGTACAAAGCCACAGATGAAGCCCAACGGAACTTGGCATGAGAAAAAGTTGTGGCCATTGCATATATTGCGTAAAAATATCTCACATCATATTGAGCAGAGTAGTTTTGTCACTAGCAGTTGTTATTTATGCAAATAAGGTACATATTTTGAGTGAGAACAACGCTCGGAGTGGACAAGTCACCTGGGATCTGATGTGCAGAGAAAGACTGTTTGGTGCGACTGATTCCACAGTATATGAGGACACATCTGTACACCATGTAGATAATAAGGTGATGATGATATAGAGACATACAGCAATCATGACACTTCAGGCTGGCGGAGGCAACGTTATGGAGATTCAGTTCATCGTATTTGGGCTACCATTCTCTACGAAACAGACCCAAAATTTTCTAGAATCTATGCCTAGCAGAATTCATGTTTTATTAAGGGCAAAAGAAGGCCCAACAAAGTGCTATCCTGATGGTCATAAGAATTTGGTCAGTCAGTGTAATATTTTTAAAGAGGCACTGCACTATTATCTTTTCTCATCAGATTATCTCTGGTGGCACACTACACCCCCTACCACTAATACTAATTTGGAGAGTATTCATCTGAAAAAATGAATTTTAGAGCAACATGAGTGATTGCATTCATATTATTGTTTGTTTGTTTGTTTGTTTGTTTGTTTTTTACTCTGCATTTGGTACAAATCTGTCTGTACAGCTCAGTAGCATTCAGTTTGCCTAGATTATTTTATCATCCCCTTTAGTCAGCCCGAGTCCATTTGATATATTTTCTCCATTGCTTATATCGTCACATTGCTTCTTTGTCATTTTCTTTCATTGAGTAATATATAAATCTAAAACACTTTGTTTCTGTCCTTTTGAATACTTATGTGTGTTTTTTAATACCTCACCTCAAGTAACTCATAACATTCTTTTACTATCAAATCAGTTATATTGTTTTAAAACTGGTGCATAATCTCTTTTATGCACTTCTCGTGAGAACAATGTGATATCTTAGAAATAGATTTACAGTTGATCAAACCCATTTGCTAATGAGCAGATGTAACTATTTATTGTATACATGTATATTTTCACATCTGTATTTTGAGTTGTGCAAAAGATACTGTTTTTGTCTTCTTAAATCAACAGTATAAATATATATACAACAAAGATACAACAGCATTATCAATTCCAAATCTTGAGCATGGTTTATGTAAATGAAAATCTAATGTACTTCAATATCAACGTCATTTAAAATAAGATGTATTTGAAAGACTGCAATCTGCATGTCCCTACTGTACTCCACTTGCACATTAATGCACAAAATCAAGACATGTGCAACTGTAAATATGGATGCAAGCTGCAAAAATGCAGAGTTTATCAATTTTTCAATAAGATGTGCCTTTATATTAAGCAAAAGCACTTGCATGTAACTCTAAATTAGGCATACATATAGAAAAGCCCAGACAATATATTATTATTTTTTTTTAACTACGCATAACATTTTTAAAGAACGTTTAACTTTAAATTGCAGCAGTAAAAATATATCTGTTAATTAAATAGATTCATTAATTTATCCAGGTATATCCAGGTTTCCAGGCAAAAACCTTCAAGCAAACAAATTTGTACTGAACCTGTGCTGACAAGTCAATGGACAATACATTTATACTGTATGCCGACAAAAAGACAGTAGATGAGTGCAATAGTACAATATTTATTCAGTGTCTTACTGAGGCATGAAGGGTCCCCAGAGGGAAAGCAGTGATAGAGGCCCATGGTTAAGAGACTTGGCCAACCATTAGAGAGGACATAACCTGCAGACAACATGGATACTACAGTGCCTGGGCCCATATAAATATGTTAATGAAACCACTACATTTAATTGGGAGGACAGATATTGATGTAGAGTTTATAGAAACAAACCATGCAGCCATGTGTATTCATGTTCCTGCTCTAACAGGTAACTGACCTTCTAATAGAGTAACAATGTAAATAATAAGTTTAGTCTTGAACCTATCAATAGAGGAGGGGTTGGGGCCACAGGCACAGGGGCCCATTATGGATTTCCCATGTACCCATATGGGCCAGTACGACCCTGTATGTATTGTGCCACATAGACCTGCAGAAAACAGGATCAATAAAAGCACTACTGTACACTGCTGGTTTTGGTTTGGGTTCTAATTCATCAACTGGTTTTATTTTTTATTTGGTTTTGGATTTTATCCGTGACTGGTTTTGGTTTTGGATTTTTCCCAAAAATTGACAAAGCTCAAGTCACAGAATGTTGGCCTTTTTTGTTCCTAGAGTATAATTAACCTCAATAACATTCATTTCTTGTCATTTCCACTGAATTTTGATCACCTCACAGCTCACAATATAGGGGGTCATTCCGAGTTGTTCGCTCGCAAGCTGCTTTTAGCAGCTTTGCACACGCTAAGCCGCCGCCTACTGGGAGTGAATCTTAGCTTCTTAAAATTGCGAACTAAAGATTCGCAATATTGCGATAAGACATCTCTGTGCAGTTTCTGAGTAACTCGAGACTTACTCGGCATCTGCGATCAGTTCAGTCAGTTTCGTTCCTGGTTTGACGTCACAAACACACCCAGCGTTCGCCCAGGCACTCCTCCGTTTCTCCAGCCACTCCCGCGTTTTTCCCAGAAACGATAGCGTTTTTTCACACACACCCATAAAACGGCCAGTTTCCGCCCAGAAACACCCACTTCCTGTCAATCACATTACGATCACCAGAACGAGGAAAAAACCGTGAGTAAAATTCCTAACTGCATAGCAAATTTACTTGGCGCAGTCGCAGTGCGGACATTGCGCATGCGCACTAAGCGGAAAATCGCTGCGATGCGAAGAAATTTACCGAGCGAACAACTCGGAATGACCCCCATTATTCACCAACACAGGACAAAGGCACACAGCAGTTATTTCTGTTAAAAAATGTTTTTCAAATTAGAAATGTATTAGCAATAGCCAATCGAACCCTCTCATAAGTACTTTCAATAAAAAACAATCCAACACAGAAGTTTACTAAGATCGTGTGTGGAATATCGTTAGTCTAAAGTAGTAGTAGTTAACAAACAGAAAAGAAAAAAAATCCTATACCATACATAAAATAGCAACAGCAGATGTGGATGTTCCCTACACAAGTGCACATGCCCCCATCACAAGCCTATTCTCTGTGTCCAATCTGTGCCTCCCTCCTGGGGGCCCTGGGCCACTGATGACTGGCACTCTCTGCCTATGTAAAGCCCCGATCAATCAGCCTTTTGTTGAGCAGTTTCCCAAAATCTATCCAACCATAAAAACAGCATTTTTTACCTGTGGGTGCAGGTTACAGTGCGGGTTGGATACAAAGTGGGTCAGATACAGTGCGGGTTGGATACAGCGTGGGTCAGATACAGCACAGGTCAGATACAGTGCGGTTCGTATACAGTGCAGGTTAAAGTGTAGATCAGATACAGTGCAGGCTGGATCCAGTACAGGTACAGCGTGGGTTGGCTACAGTGCAAGACGGATGCACTGCAGGTTGGTTACACCAAAAGTGCACTTACTGTGCCAGAGGGTATTGCCCTCAGTGTGGGGGTGCCAACAGTGTCCTCAGTGCAGAGATTCTGGTGGTGTCTGCAGTGCGTTGGTGATATTTTGAAGGCGTATAGGGTCCAGGGTCTGCAACATTAAATGCAAAGTTACTGGACCCAGATCTAATGGCCAGTCTGAGAAAGCTTCAGCTTATGCAGGCTGACCATTTCCATAAACACATTGCAATGGTCACCATGGTGATCTGATGATGCAGCACTTACAAATGCAAACAGGAGGCTCTATCTACTACAGACATCGCCTGCTGCATTTGTATTTTATTTACACAGAATTGCACAGCTGCTTCCTTGCGGCTGTGCAATTCCATACAAACATGAATTAGACCCTATAGGGGTAATTCAGATCTGATCGCTAGGCAGAGATTTTTGCAGCCCTGCGATCACATAGTCACCGCCTACAGGGGCAGTGTATTTTCACCATGCAAGGTTGCGATTGCATGTGTAGCAGAACTGCACAAACTGATTTTGCACAGTCTCTGCGTAGCCCAGGACTTACTCAGCCGCTGCGATCACATCAGGCTGTTCGGGACCGGATTTGACGTCAGACACCCTCCCTGAAAATGCTTGATCCCGCCAGCGTTTTTCCGGACACTCCCTGAAAACGGTCAGTTGCCACCCACAAAGGGCTTCCTCCTGTCAATCTCCTTGCGAATGCCCGTGTGAATGGATCCTTCGCACTATCCGGTCACTGACTGGTAATCCCTGTTGCAGCTGTGCGACGCGCCGGGGGAAGTGTGTTGCATACGCATGCGCAGTTCAGATCTAATCGTCCGCTGTGCGAAAACGCACAGCAGTGATCAGATCTGAATGACCCCCTATATTCCGCCTTCATCAGACCACCACATTTATCCTTCTTTACACCTCACTGGTTATATTAAATAGTTATAAGTAGTCAAATTTGCTAGATAAACACTGGTCTGTACTTGCACATATGCCTGCATTATCATTGTGTAGAGCAATTTCACAGAAGTTACGCTATACAAACTGGCATTTTTATTCACTCTGCATAAGCTCTTAAGTTTCTAAAGTGAATCTGTATGCTTCATTGCTAAGCAGTCTTTCTGAACTTGGCCAGACTGTCCCCTAACTAATTTCGCATTTTGGTATCATTTTGTTTAAAATAATTGTGTTAAACTTTGAAAACTCGGCAGAATTTTGATAACTAGAAAGACATTATTCATACTCCCTAATGCTTTTCACCATACATATTTTTAATGAATAATAAAATCGCCTTTAGGCCTTTTAAAATGAATATAAATTGCTTCAGGTAAATATTCATCTGTTTTACATGAAAATTGTGCACAATAGTGTTCCTTAAAACCAACAAATCCTTGGCATACAGGCTAATACATAGTATAGAACTGGTATACATATAAAATACAGAGCATACTATATAACATTTACATTATTCATAATGCAATTATTAAAACTCCTTTTCCAGGGAGATTGCTGATAGTTCCAGTTTGTCTTATTTGAACTATTAGTAAAGAAAATTGCGTGCTTAGATATAACAAAGCTTTTCTTATCTGCAATCCACAGCTGTCAACTTTGCATAAGACTTCTATATATATGTTATGGACAATACAAGTGCAATAGTTCTTTCAAAGAGATTTCTAAATAATTGCATTCTCTGACAATGAATTCAAAAAAGCTAGACAACATACTGTAGCTAGTCACATTTACCAAAACACTACAAGCCCTGAGTTCCATGCAATTTCATACGTCAGTAGTTTTTAATGGACATATATGTTGTTAAATAATATATTCTACTTCACCTAAATAATGATGGGAATAGCTGAGTTGCAAAACATACACATTGCAATTCTACTGATATACAGCTTACATTTTCTAAATCCTGAATTTCAATAAATAGTAAGGGATAGTAAGTGAGAATATAAGCTAGAAAAAGGTGATGTGTACAGTGTACAGTGTTTGCGATTAGATAATAAAGAGCTACAATTTGGAAAGTAAGAGTGCTGTATATACTGTATGATACCTTAAAATGGCTAACAAAGAGGAAAACATAATCAGCTGGCTTTCAGATCTCTGTTGTCCACATGGGGTCTATATTTGAATAATTGTGCCATGACAAGTCTCCAGAGCACCCTGTGCTGGCCCTGCCCAACAAGCACATGACATCATGACGTTGCACAGGGAGGGGGGCAGGACCTGAGGACACTCCGAGCAGCTGTGCAAACTGCAGGGTGCACTGCTGCCGCAATACTGGTTGCAGGGTGCTGGATTAGTCACCCTGCTAGCCAGAAGCAAGGGTTGTGGGGCAGCGATGTGCCACCCACAGAGCTCTGTGCTCTTGTGGTGGCACCGCTTACATACCGCTAGTTGCAGCCCTGGTGGCACTCACAATTACAGGTTGAGTATCCCATATCCAAATATTCCGAAATACGGAATATTCCGAAATACGGACTTTTTTGAGTGAGAGTGAGATAGTGAAACCTTTGTTTTCTGATGGCTCAATGTACACAAACTTTGTTTAATACACAAAGTTATTAAACATATTGTATTAAATGACCTTTAGGCTGTGTGTATAAGGTGTATATGAAGCATAAATGAATTGTGTGAATGTAGACACACTTTGTTTAATGCACAAAGTTATAAAAAATATTGGCTAAAATTACCTTCAGGCTGTGTGTATAAGGTGTATATGAAACGTAAATGCATTCTGTGCTTAGATTTAGGTCCCATCACCATGATATCTCATTATGGTATGCAATTATTCCAAAATACGGAAAAATCCCATATCCAAAATACCCCTGGTCCCGAGCATTTTGGATAAGGGAGACTCAACCTGTATTATGAGGCCAGATCGACATTTAGCATTTTTTACTTAAATATCCCGCTGATGTATAAAACAGTTCTGGTAGGGACAGCCCTTACAAAAATATACTGTCTCTGCAAAGGTTTTAGAAGTGAAGTAATAGTTAACACTATCACTTTGCTGACTTTTATGACACTGGGCATGCATAGAATTTTCAAAGAAAATAAATCAGAGGAGGATGGAGGCTGTGGGAGACGGATTGCAAGATCCCTTTCCTGCAAGAATGCGTCTGTAGACACAAAGCAGTCTGCTGATGGTATGAACCTTCAGGTCCAACCTCCGAAAAGCTGTGCCATGATTAATGGAGGCTGGCCATTGTTACATATGGAGGATATGGATACCTAAAATCATGCTGAAACTGCAATTTTGTAATGATGTAATAATAATACATGCCCCTTTTTGTCTGGCAAATATTTTACTGTTGATACTGAAAATACAAGGCGCAAATTCTACTGTATGCTACATGTACAGAAATTCAAACATACTATACCCTTCTTTGGGCAGGAAAAGGGAACATTATAAAGCAAACTGTCTAATTAAGGATCAGAGCAGTTGTGTTGTCAATAAGAATTATATATATATAAAATAAAATTAAATATGGGGGTTAATTACTAAATGCTGTGTACTTCTTTTCAAAATATCACTGCTTTAAATTCTGTGCAAAGTCGATAAAGAGATAGGTAATATACAAACCCTTGGTTTAGTTGATCATATAAGGATATTTGACCATTTTTCATAAAACTCATAAAATGACATGAACCCAATGATTAGGATGAGTCATGTTCTCTGTGTATCACTCGTTGCTATATACGTATATTCCCTTTTTTCTTTTCTATATTGTGTAGCAGGGAAGATTCATCCTTGTAATCTGTTTTTCTCTTGTGTCACTTAAATTGTTTCACTTAAATGCAGCCTTCCCCCTATGGGACACTTAGCGCACAATATTAGGCACCCAGCATTTGATGTGGCACATGTAAGTGTAACTGGAATACTGTAATCTTCTTGTTGTTGTCTGCTGGGAATACATATTCTATGTTCATTTAAAATGTGAAGGCAGTTTTCAGGAATGATCAGAAATGTTCATGTTGCTGTAGAGACTTTCTGACAAGTATTAAAGAATAAACCATGATATGTGAATTTAAATGATAACTACCCAGTACCAAATACTACTGAGTGAAATGCATTTTACACATACAGTATTCTGCATGTTATTATATTGGTATGTATATATGTATGTATGTATGTATGTATTAATGTATGTATGGGTAACAAGCCAAGACCATGTAAAGTTTATATACTAAACAATAATCTGCATCAAAAAAGGTGAGCAAATAATTGGAATAGTTAGCAAACTGCGCCTGTAAATGTTGGTGATTTGCTAGTGTGTGTCCACATATAATGACTGAAAGTCTACACTGTCAATACTAAAACTCTTTACTATTCTTCAGTATTTGTACACTGATAATTACAATGCCATTCAACAGTTATAAACTTATTATACAGAAATTCAATATAAAAATGTAAATAAACAAAACAAAATAGCTTGTAAATAAGTCTGTAAGACATACCCTGTAGTCATCAAACTATGCTCAGGGACAATGTCCACTAGAGGGTGGCGTTCCACCACTTTAGATACTGGTGATAATTGTACCCTATTTTGACAAAAATGGTGCAAGGAAAAAGAAGAGGGGAAGCTCCGGAATCGGTGTCAAAACTCCTCATAGAAAGATCCTTTTAAAGTATCTTCATGTTAGGGTCTCCTGCCCTGTGCTGCCACGTCGTCATGGCAACCGGGAGACAAGTGCTAGTGGAGTAACCTGAGCGCAGCTGATACTCCGGTTCGGGTCTTTTGCTGTGCAGTGGTTATAGGCTCTGTGCACGGCAGGGGATCCGGTGCTGGTTTTTGTGCTCACAGTCTGTGAGGTCTGAGTGGGGCGTGGACAGCACCTGCTTTATAAGGCCTCTTTTCAGGGTAAGCAGATGCTGCTGAATCTCTGTTGGTTAGTCAGTTCATGAAAGTTAGCCAGTACTGTGTAGCTTTGTATTTGTTTGTTGCTTACTGCAAATAGGCCTGGGGATTTGGTATTACACTCTGCCAATCCAGACCTAGCAGTAAGACTGGAGTCAGTCGTTTAGCTTGCTGGGGTTCTGTTATTACTCTGTGAACTTAGCAAGTTTGCGGCTGTATTCTAACACTTGCCTGTCTAATCCTGTCTCACTGTGCTAGGTGTCAGGGGTCAGTTTAGTGGCAGTAAGCTTAAACCTGTGCACTGCAAGTGAGAATCAGGATTGTGGAGGCTCTCCTTGTGTCTATCATTCCATCTCTGACCAAGGAGTTTACTGCCACACCCGTTGGTAACCCTTTAGGGTTTTGCTGTTGCCCTTAGCAACAGCATTTCGGGTTCTCTACGTATTAAAACACAACATCTTGCTTTTTACATCTGAGCAGTTCTAATACAAGGGAGATACCCAGTTCCTTAGCCTCTGGGCTTCTCTGTTCACTGTGTGTGTATTTTGTTACCCTATCACCTTCTGTGTACGTTATGTCATATTCCCCAGTTTGTCTGTGAGTCCATTTGTTTTGCATAACAGTTCAAACACCAGTACATTCCTGCAGACACTGGAGTGCATAACAGTTCTGACACTAGTACTTTCCTGCAGGCACTGGTGTGCATAACACTTCACGAATCACATGGTACCCCTAACTATTGGGGGGGTGGGGGGCAGATTAAACAGTGGTGCCATGTGTTTGAACAGAGGAGACATACAGTATAGACTTTCAGTCATTATTTGTGGACACATACTAGCAAATCACCCACATTTAAAGGTGCAGATTGCTAACAATTCCAATTATTTGCTATACTTTAAGGGTATTGGATTACCCTAATTTGCATACTTGCTGCCTGTAGAGCTATACCCATATTAGTGAGCACGACGTACACTACTATTAAAAAAAATGTATATCCACTGTGATTACTGCACAAAAAAAATAAAAGCTACTTTACCAGTTACAATAAATTATTTACATGTGATTCTTGTCGATGGAATGCCTATTACTGTCTCTTGCTCCATCTGAACTCTGACTAAGCCCTTATGAAAGATAGTTCAGAGACTTTGCTAGATTCTCAACATTTTCTTATAAAATAAGCTAGGGAACTGTATGCCTTGGTTCTGTGCCAGTGCACTTATATGGTCTGCCATAACAAGATGTGTGCCTCTTATCTACTCTTGGAAAATGTCTCTGTCATGTAGAACTAAGCCTAAATATGGGCAGAAAGTGCACGGTGCATGATAAACACCACTTCAGCCATTACTGAATTAAGCTTTGCATTTATTTCCTTAAATGTTGATTGGTTAACCCTCATTTATAGGTGAAATTTATTATAACAGCTAGGGGACAGCCTGTACTATAATATATGTGGCACTTTGTGCTTCTTTGTCAGCAACTGGAAGGTGCAAACTGCATCCCAATAGACATACTGCACGAGGCATGCTCTAATCTAATGCATGTTAGAGCTGATGTAAACATCAAGCCCTTTATTGAGTGTAAGTGGTTCATGTGAGGAGGAAAGGTTTCAACTGTAACCATATCCCATCCAGTCATCTCACTTTGTATATGGAAATCTTTTTTTGTTTTTTGTTAACTCTTCTGAAAAACTCGACGTACCGCTGCACCTGCTCTGTATGCACTTAGCTAGTAACGCCCACAGGGTCTAATTCATGTTTGTATGCAATGTCCAATTATTACACAGTAGAGTGTTTATTGGCAGACTGCACATGTGCTGCAGTCGCAATACGCATTCACCAAGATGCTGCTGCGATCTTGCTCACAATGAGGATTTCATGAAAAAGTTATTGACAGGAAGTAACCATTAGTAAATGTTAACAGGGGGGTGGTACGGGGAGTGTTTGGAAAAACGCAGACGTGTCATGGCCATTTTTGGGATGTGTATCTGTCATCAGCTGCAAGCTCATACGTGCTGAAACATAATGCCTGCATTTCTACTGCTTAGTCCAGTCTGCTTTACCATAGACCAAACCTTAGCTTCAGTGTTCCCTGTGTTTGCATATAGGCTGTATATGTGTACGCAGCTGTGAATGAGTTTGCAATGGTCACCTGTGATTTTTTTTTCATTCCTGGGCGGCAGCTTCACTTGCTAAAATAAGCAGCTCCGTAGCCTAGAGAATCACAATTGTATATGCATGCAAACATGAATTAGGCCGACAATCTGTCCATCTTTACCATGGGCCAAGGCACACCTCTGCTCAAACACATATACCACCATCTTGATCTGCAAAAACACAATCTTTGATAGAAATTTAAGCTATACGGCAACACCAGTACAGTATAGTATTTTACCCAGTACCTCATGTTGTGCTAGCTATGAGTGCAGATTTTATTGGATGTTTAATAAAGTTGTGTGGACAAAAATGTCACTGTATAAAAAAAAATAATTGAATGTGTCATTTTATTAAAAGAAAACATGTAAACAAAAGCAAATGACAAAGTTCTCCAAACTATTCTAACATCTTTATTGCACTGTACAGAAACAATGTACTGTTATAAGAAGTGCCGGAACTTGAACACTGGCACCCAGATTCATGACCTTTTGCCAGCACGTTAGTTTTCCCAATCGCTAGATCTCCTCCTGCAAACACCCTTCACTGGGCACCAGCGCCCTAAGCTACAGCTCTCCCCTTCCTCTTGGCACCCCTAATAGCCTGGGAAATCTGTACTGGGGTTCTTCACCCATTTTGACGCCCCACCTAACAAACTTTCTGATTGCCTTCAGGAGTTACGCCAGTTCTGTTATTTAATTAAGAAAAATATTTACAGTTATTGCTTTTTTTTTAAATTGAAATTACAGCATTCTGTTGATCAGTGACAAAACATTCTGGTTAATAAATGTATTTATTTTATGAATTCAAGTGTTAACATACTTGTATGTTATACAATAAAATGTGAAACTAATAAAATGCCAGAGTGTGAATACTTTTTCTTTCCACTGAATACTGTATCTTCTCAGTCAAACAGAGCTAGCAGTATGGAAACTTTCACTTAACAGTAAAGTATACAGAAAAATGACCTTCTTTAAGCTGAATGCCCAGATTTTTACAATATGTTTCTAACATAAAAGAAAATTGCAAATAAAATACCATACATAAAGGATATCTTTTCTTCAACTGCTTTTCAATCATTTCCATTCAATTCTAATCGTGAGACTATTAATGCTAAAATATACTGATCGCGAGTTAAAGTATACAACTACTGTAGTGTGTAAAACTAGCAACTATTATCGGCTACTATACAGTAGATACATGAATTTACATATTTTCGGGATTTGTTCAAGAAATACTGTAATACCCTTGGATCACCCACATCTTTTAATCTTCAGTTAAGTCCAGGCTGTGAAACTAGCCAGCGTATTTTATATAACAAAAATAGCACTGAAGTTGTCTGAGGATCTTTTTGTCATTATACAATATATCTGAAAATGACTTTTCCTTGTATGAACACAATATTGCTTAGCTGGCAGTTTTTAAAATCCATTTTAGAATACTCACGATTCATTTTTCCATTTGTTTACAGAAGCTGACATATGTCTTACAAGTTCAGCTGGAAATAGTATGAATATTGTTTTTACTTTTTGCTTTACTGCATATTCTAGGTTTCAGGGTATTATTACTATTATGTGTATGATGATGATGATGATGATGATGATAATAATAATAATAATAATAAAAACACCAGTACTGGCACATGTAAGCTCACCAGTCCCTTCACAGCTCCTGGACAGTCTGGGGGTAGAGGCAGGGCTGGATTAACAATGGGGCTGATGGAGCTGCAGCTCCAGGCCCACTATCCAGAATAGGCCCACATCTTTTGCAGACCTCTCTGTTGCTGTAGATAGGAAACAAATGTTTCCTTCTACTGCAGCCTGCAGACTTTTAGACCCCGTCCCCTCTGGCATCAACACCTCCCCCCCTCTACCACCATTTCCACCCTGCTGCTCCCCTCTGCTGGAGAACGATGCTGTGGCTAGTCCCTCCCCCAGCCATGGGCTGCCCTGTTGCTGCATTGTGAGTAGTCAGCCCCGTAGTGCAATACGGTGGTGAGGGAAAGTAATGTAGTGCGGGAAGGTAATGCAGTATGGTGGAGCAGAAAGGTAGGACAGTAATGTGGTGTGGGAAGGTAGCGCAGTATGGTGGTGTGCGAAGGTAGCGCAGTAATGTGGTGCAAGAAGGTAGCACAATATGGTGGTGTGGGAATGTAGCGCAGTAATGTGGTGTGGGAAGGTAGCGCAGTGTGGTAATGCAGGAAGGTAGCTTAGTGATGTAGTGTGGGGATGTAGTGCAGTGATATAGTATGTCACACCTCACCCCCTCTTCCCACCCTGGAGAACTTCTCTGCGGTGCTCACCACACTACGCGTATGCTGCATAGGCACTTCCTAAATCTCAGCTCCAGGCCCATGTGGACCTTAATCTGGCAGAGGGTAGAGGACATCAGCAACCACCAGCAGCTGGCTGGAGAGTCTGGGCATGGCCTGCGCGGGGTGTGGGAGGGGTGAGCACAGGACCCCGCCCCTGCATAGTATATATATATATATATACCCATTCCTGCTGGACTGATTAACCCACCCCCGCTGGTAAGTGGCCATATGTATCCCCATTGCCTCCACTCCGAGGGATGCAGGACCGTCTAGTGGTTCCTACATCTGTTTCTTGGTTACTGCTGCTACAGTACTTGTTGCTGTAACCTGGGGTTGTAGCATAATATATGGAGGAGGGGGTGCAGAGTATACGGATTATGATTGGAGCAGCATATACAGGAGGGGGTGCCCTGGAGAAGCAGTATAGGGTTCAGGATGTGTGCGTATTTGTGTGTGCGTATCCTTGTCACAAATGGCACCCTGTCGGGCACCCACCAGTTTAGGGTTGCCACCTCATGCATCATCGGTTCCGAAAGTGACGCCCGAACCGGTAGTGCCGTGCTAATTGCCGCGAGTGTCACTCAAGCAGAATACAGCCCTATATAAAGCAGTCTAAGGAGGAGGGAGCTCATCCTCAAAGCACCCTGAAGAAGCCTTACGGTGAAACGTTGGTGAGAGGAGCTTGGAAGTTCCAGGACTGTGGGCAACCAGTTTTGCCGGCAAAACACCCCTCCGTCGACTGAGACAAGGTACAAAATGCAATATTGATCACCAACCCAGTTTGGTCAAGTGACTCCATTCTAGATATCCACTGTATGAGAAACTGTCAGTTCCAAGATACTACCTATTGTGATTGCAACTCATATTTATCTTTCACTAACTTTTTTCTGATGGACAATTTTTACTAGCATCCAAGAGGATCCTCAATTAATTATTTTACCAATAACCAATATTATTATTTTTTCTAAAAATATATTTTTTTATTTTTTTATTTTTTTCTTCCCTCTCCCCCTATCTGTCCCTTCCCCTTTTCCCTTCTTTCAAATTTATGCATTATTTAACAATTACATGATAGTCATCTGTTGGAAACAATAAAATTATTTTTTATCTACTACCAGTTTATGCAATCTTTATTAATACTTTTTTAAACACTGTTACCATAGAAGGTCTTTACGCTGGAATACACACTTCCTGCTTATAAATAAAATTATGTACCATATTTATAAAATATTTTACGTACAAACAATCTAAATGAAACAGTGTATATATACAAATAGGAATATAATAGTTGCCACTTGGAAAAATTACAGGCATTTGGTGCCTTGAAACTAGATAGTGTGAAAGAGGGAAGAACCATGGAAGTGTAAGTGTTGCACACAACCTAATCAATATCAAGCTTCAACAGGTTAAATAAATAAATGCACTACTAAAAGGTGTCTGTTAGTGATTAAAAAATATACATATATCTATATATAATTTGAGCCTCTATTTGTTTCATGCATGCTCATTATATTATAAATATATGTGTGACATGCCTGTCAGCTCTCGTTGCTCTTCTAACATGAGCCGAGCCGGTGTTACTTCACCACCGCAGCCCGGGGAAACGCTGAGGAAGAGCTGCCGATGGCAGTGCCACGGCAGCTTCGGCTCAGTCTGCGGTCCGCATGCGCAGCCCGGGGAAATGCTGAGGAAGAGCTACCAAGGACAGCGTCACGGCAGCTTCAGCTCAGTCTGGGCTGAAGAAAGTCTTGCAGGATTTGATGTCATCATCTCGCGATACAGTCACTGTATTTCACTGAGTTCCTCGGATGTCAAGGAACACTGCTGGTGCTCCCAGGGTCCCCTTATTCCTGGATTATCCTGGAATCTGGGTAAAGGGAAAAGCCTCCTGGAGGGTTGCCACCAAATCCTGGAGAATCCAGGGAATCAGGGAGAGGTGGCAACCCTAGAAGTGGCACCAAGAGGTGGTTTGGGGTTTCTGGGGGCCTGACAGTGCAAGTGAGAAGTAATCATGATTTCAAAATTGTGTGGCCTCCCCACAGAGGGTCCTCAATGGGACATGGCAATGTTCACACATGTGACTATGCACCCTAGTACTGGGCCCAACCTATGTCTTGACTGCTCTGGGGATTGGAGGTTTGAAAGATAGTGTAAAGTTGGCATTACATTTGCTGACAGAACTCACTTCTTGTTTTAAGGGTTATTAAGTAATACCACTAGATTGATGTAATCCCAACAGCAGACAAGGACCCAATGTAATTATGGCACAGCTAAGTTATTTCTATTGAACGGTGACCTCACTGTGTGCTTTTATCAGGGCTTTGAAATATTTGTCATTTTCCACTTGCAAGATGCCCATTTAGGACCTAGGGGTCTATTTACTAAGCCTTGGATGGAGATAAAGTCGCTGGAGATAAAGTACCAGCCAATCGGCTCCTAACTTCTATGCCACCGGCTGTATTTTAAAAATAACAGTTAGGAGTCGATTGGCTGGTACTTTATCTCCATCCAAGGCTTAGTAAATAGACCCCCTAATTCAGACCTCACCACTGTTGTGCGAAATCATACAGCGGACGATTATTAAATGCGCAGCAACAGAGCCGTGCGAAAATTAAAATCGCTAGGCGTACGCAGGGTGATTGACAGGAAGCGGATGTTTGTGGGTGGCAACTGGCCACTTTCTGGGAGTGTCAGGCATTTCCAAGCGTTTTCAGGGTGTGTGTGTGTGACGTCAGCTCCGGCCCTGATCAGCATGTTTGTATCGCACTGTAGGAGTAGGTCCTGGGCTACGCACAGGGGATGCGGTCAAGATGCCACCGGCCGGAATCCCGGCGGTCGAAATACCGATGCCGGAATCCCGACCGCCACAATCCCGACATATTCTCCCTCCGTGGGTGTCCACGACACCCATAGAGGGAGAATATAATAGTGTGCCGAGCGTAGCGAGGCACCGTGCCCGCAGCGTGGCGAGCGAAGCGAGCCCGCAAGGGGCTGCGTTCCGCTCACCACCCCTGTCGGGATTGTGCGGTCGGGATTCCGGCGTCGGTATTTCGACCGCCGGGATTCCGGCCGGCGGCATTTAGTACTGATCCCACGCACAGACTGCACAGACTGAAAAAATTATTAGATGGTGAGTGAGTTGCGAACCGATTTGCAGATGTCCGCTGTCCGGCGTACGAAGGTATTCACACACTTGCACAGGCGGGTTTTCACTCTCTATAGGCGGCGACTATCTGATCGCAGACCTCTGCAAATTTGCAGATGAGCCATCAGGTCTGAATTTGGCACTTAATCTGGAATGGACTGGCAATAGACCTGGCTGGGAATATTCCTGTTAGGCCACTGGTCTCGTGGGACAGCATGGAGGTCACTTGATATGTTTATTTTGGGTATTAAAAAAGAATATATATACAGTATATGTTTTTTCTGAAACAAGGTGGAGGAGGGTGGTTTCAGGGTGGTTAGGTCTGCCTGGATTTCTGTTCCTCCAGAGATGGCTATGTATTAGAACTGTATTAACAGGAGATTTTAATTGCTACAACACTGCACGTGCTTCAGTCAAATGGGTGTGATAAAGGTATCTTTACTTTAATCTGCACCAATACCAATAATATGTTTTATTCATGGCCATGATGGACTTTCAAGTTACAACTGGTGATTCTAATTCTTCTATTTATACCAACTAACAGACTGTGATTAAGGAACTTTTGCTGCTGTAACATCAGAGCCAGTCTACCCATTGCTGCGGAAATATAAATATCAATTTACCATCACTTGTGCAGGATTCACAGTTTACAATTGGATGCATTGATGCTAAATCTTGCTGTAATAAACATCAAAATCACTTTGTCATTTGTCGCAGCTGAAAACATCAGATTGTGAGTTAAGGGCCCTACACACAGCGCGACCTGCCACTGAGCTGCCTGACCGCCGATACGGCAGACGGGCGACCCGGCGGCGGGGGGACATGAGTAGCTTCTTCACTCCCCCCGTCACCCTGCTCCATAGCAGTGCATGCATATTGGCCTCCATGCACAAGCGACGTGGCACCAACGATGAACAAACGCGGGGCCGCGCATCGTTCATCGCTGGTGCCTCCACACTGAAAGATATGAACGTTATCTCGTTCATTAATGAAAGAGATCGTTCATATCTTTCAGTAATATCGCCAATGTGTAGGGCCTATTAGAAACTACTGCACTATTCATTGGCGCCAGGTTTATATGTCCTTTAAAATCATCTCACTGTGTATTGCGGCCAACTGCTTTTACTAAAGTATTACTAGGTAAACAATATTGCAGACTATTTCAACTTACGTTGCATGGTTAAAACTTTAGAAAGCTGTTCTAAGTGGATTTATAACTGTACTATGCAAAGAACTTATAGTGATAGAGGGAGTAATTCAGAGTTGATCGCAGCAGCAAATTTGTTAGCAGTTGGGCAAAACCATGGGGGCCATTCTGACCCATTCGCACACTGCAGTTCATCGCTGCGGTGCGAACCAGTTGGAACTGCGCATGTGCAGCACCCGCAATGCGCACATGTATCGTTGCCGGGCAATGACCAGAAGAAAGAAGAAAGTGATCGCTAGCGCAATCGCAAGAATATTGACAGCGGGGAGGCGTTCCGGGGCTGATACTCACTGTTTTCCGGGTGTGGAGATCCGAACACAGGCGGGTCCAGGTGTTTGGAGGGCAGTTGTCTGATGTCAATTCCGGGACCTTCATCGCTGGATCCATCGCACAGGGTAAGTAACTGCAGCCCTGGTCTTGTACTGCACAAAACTTTTTTAGCATAGCAGGGCTGCACAAGCGATCACAGCCCTGCTATGCTAAAATACACTCCTCTATAGGCGGCGTCTAGTTGATCGCACGAGCAGCAAAAAGTTGCTAAGTGCGATCAACTCGGAATGACACCCCCCCATGTGCACTGCAGGTGTGGCAGATATAACATTTGCAAAGAGAGTTAGATATGGGTGGGATATATTGTTTCTGTGCAGGGTAAATACTGGCTGCTTTATTTTTACACTGCAATTTAGATTTTAGTTTGAACACACCCCACCCAAATCTAACTCTCTCTGCACATGTTATATCTGCCCCCCCCCTCCCCCTGCAGTGCACATGGTTTTGCCCAACTGCTAACAAATTTGCTGCTGCGATCAACTCTGAATTAGGCCCAGAGGGGGTAATTCCAAGTTGATCGCAGCAGGAATTTTGTTAGCAGTTGGGCAAAGCCATGTGCACTGCAGGGGAGGCATATATAACATGTGCAGAAAGATTTAGATTTGGGTGGGTTATTTTATTTCTGTGCAGGGTAAATACTGGCTGCTTTATTTTTACACTGCAAATTAGATTGCAGATTGAACACACCACACCCAAATCTTACTCTCTCTGCACATGTTAAATCTGCCTCCCCTGCAGTGCACATGGTTTTGCCCAACTGCTAACAAAATTCCTGCTGCGATCAACTTGGAATTACCTCCAGAGTGTGGTTTAGGTCAGTACACCAGTCCTTTAGGATGCTGCAGTGCCTAGTGTCAGCTAGAAGCAATAACAGTGTTATACCTGTGTTAAACCGAAGGAAAACAGAAGGCAAACAAACCAACAATAAAACAGAAGGAGTGCGTTGCAACCACAAAACTCAGGATCATTAATGTGGGCTTTCTTCACCTCTACCATGAGATCTCCAGGACCAGGCTTACCACCTCTCCGGATGAGAACATCAAGTCTGCCCCTGGGCCTAACACTCAAGATGAGCAGGGACTGTGGGGGAAGAGCACCAGGACCAGGCTTAGCAGGAAAATCTCCATTGGTCCTGAGGGTGCTCTACACATTCTGATACCCACCCGTACTATTAGGGTAATTCAGACCTGATCGCTCGCTAGCTGTTTTTTGCAGTCCTGCGTTCACATTGTCGCTGCCCACCGGGAAGTGTATTTTAGCTGTGCAAGTGTGCGTTTGCATGTGCAACCGAGCTGTACAATAAACTTTTGTGCAGTTTCTGAGTTGAACAGGACTTACTCAGCCGCTGCGATCACTTCAGCCTGTCCGGGGCCAGAATTGACATCAGACACCCGCCCTGCAAACGCTTGGACACGCCTGCGTTTTTCCAACCACTCCCTGAAAACGGTCAGTTGTCGCCCACAAACGCCTTCTTCCTGTCAATCTCCTTGCGATCGGCTGTGCAAATGGATTCTTCGTAAAACCCATTCCACAGTAACGATCCGCTTTGTACCCGTGTGACGTGTCTGCGCATTACGGTGCATACGCATGCGCAGTTCTGACCTGATCACAGCACTGCAAAAAACTCCAGCGAGCGATCAGGTATGAATTACCCACTATGATCTTAGCAAAATAATGTTATCCCAATTTTTTACTTCTGCCACTGGTTACCTGCAATTGTTTTGTTTTTTCCCCGGTTGTTTTTTTTTTTTTCACCTGCACTGATTGCACACCCTGCCATTGCGCCCTACATACAGGGTACATCATACTACTACACAAGTGTCAGTTTTCCCATATATGCACTGGGCCCTTGTATGGCTCACCTCTCACAGTGTAACCTTCGAAGTACTCCCAACATGGCTGCCTCATCTGGTACGCTTGTGGATGGTATGAAAAATACATAGACCTGGTGATTTTGTTGGAACACTACTCTGAACTTTAGGACTCTGAAATCACCCCCATTTTATGTCATCTCTTCTAGGGGTAGACGATTCCACCCTGGGTAATCCTACGCAGTGGTGCCGAGAGAGGTTGGAAGAGAGTGCAAATTACCCAGGCCCAGGGCTGATGGAGGGGCCCCTCCCCCTTACCTGGCAGCTGCAGCTCTTCTCCTCGGCCCAGCATACAATGCTGTGTGCTGGGCTGCAGTGTGGCCATGAAGGGGTTTAAAATAGAGATGAGCGCCGGAAATTTTTCGGGTTTTGTGTTTTGGTTTTGGGTTCGGTTCCGCGGCCGTGTTTTGGGTTCGACCGCGTTTTGGCAAAACCTCACCGAATTTTTTTTGTCAGATTCAGGTGTGTTTTGGATTCGGGTGTTTTTTTCCAAAAAACCTAAAAAACAGCTTAAATCATAGAATTTGGGGGTCATTTTGATCCCAAAGTATTATTAACCTCAAAAACCATAATTTCCACTCATTTTCAGTCTATTCTGAATACCTCACACCTCACAATATTATTTTTAGTCCTAAAATTTGCACCGAGGTCGCTGGATGACTAAGCTAAGCGACCCTAGTGGCCGACACAAACACCTGGCCCATCTAGGAGTGGCACTGCAGTGTCACGCAGGATGGCCCTTCCAAAAAACACTCCCCAAACAGCACATGATGCAAAGAAAAAAAAGAGGCGCAATGAGGTAGCTGTGTGAGTAAGATAAGCGACCCTAGTGGCCGACACAAACACCGGGCCCATCTAGGAGTGGCACTGCAGTGTCACGCAGGATGGCCCTTCCAAAAAACACTCCCCAAACAGCATATGACGCAAAGAAAAAAAGAGGCGCAATGAGGTAGCTGTGTGAGTAAGATAAGCGACCCTAGTGGCCGACACAAACACCGGGCCCATCTAGGAGTGGCACTGCAGTGTCACGCAGGATGGCCCTTCCAAAAAACACTCCACAAACAGCACATGACGCAAAGAAAAAAAGAGGCGCAATGAGGTAGCTGTGTGAGTAAGATAAGCGACCCTAGTGGCCGACACAAACACCGGGCCCATCTAGGAGTGGCACTGCAGTGTCACGCAGGATGGCCCTTCCAAAAAACACTCCCCAAACAGCACATGACGCAAAGAAAAAAAGAGGCGCAATGAGGTAGCTGTGTGAGTAAGATAAGCGACCCTAGTGGCCGACACAAACACCGGGCCCATCTAGGAGTGGCACTGCAGTGTCACGCAGGATGGCCCTTCCAAAAAACACTCCCCAAACAGCACATGACGCAAAGAAAAAAAGAGGCGCAATAAGGTAGCTGTGTGAGTAAGATAAGCGACCCTAGTGGCCGACACAAACACCGGGCCCATCTAGGAGTGGCACTGCAGTGTCACGCAGGATGGCCCTTCCAAAAAACACTCCACAAACAGCACATGACGCAAAGAAAAATTAAAGAAAAAAGAGGTGCAAGATGGAATTGTCCTTGGGCCCTCCCACCCACCCTTATGTTGTATAAACAGGACATGCACACTTTAACCAACCCATCATTTCAGTGACAGGGTCTGCCACATGACTGTGACTGAAATGACGGGATGGTTTGGACCCCCACCAAAAAAGAAGCAATTAATCTCTCCTTGCACAAACTGTCTCTACAGAGGCAAGATGTCCACCTCATCATCATCCTCCGATATATCACCGTGTACATCCCCCTCCTCACAGATTATCAATTCGTCCCCACTGGAATCCACCATCTCAGCTCCCTGTGTACTTTGTGGAGGCAATTGCTGCTGGTCAATGTCTCCACGGAGGAATTGATTATAATTCATTTTAATGAACATCATCTTCTCCACATTTTCTGGATGTAACCTCGTACGCCGATTGCTGACAAGGTGAGCGGCGGCACTAAACACTCTTTCGGAGTACACACTTGTGGGAGGGCAACTTAGGTAGAATAAAGCCAGTTTGTGCAAGGGCCTCCAAATTGCCTCTTTTTCCTGCCAGTATAAGTACGGACTGTGTGACGTGCCTACTCGGATGCGGTCACTCATATAATCCTCCACCATTCTTTCAATGGTGAGAGAATCATATGCAGTGGCAGTAGACGACATGTCCGTAATCGTTGTCAGGTCCTTCAGTCCGGACCAGATGTCAGCATCAGCAGTCGCTCCAGACTGCCCTGCATCACCGCCAGCGGGTGGGCTCGGAATTCTGAGCCTTTTCCTCGCACCCCCAGTTGCGGGAGAATGTGAAGGAGGAGATGTTGACAGGTCGCGTTCCGCTTGACTTGACAATTTTCTCACCAGCAGGTCTTTCAACCCCAGCAGACTTGTGTCTACCGGAAAGAGAGATCCAAGGTAGGCTTTAAATCTAGGATCGAGCACGGTGGCCAAAATGTAGTGCTCTGATTTCAACAGATTGACCACCCGTGAATCCTTGTTAAGCGAATTAAGGGCTCCATCCACAAGTCCCACATGCCTAGCGGAATCGCTCTGTGTTAGCTCCTCCTTCAATGTCTCCAGCTTCTTCTGCAAAAGCCTGATGAGGGGAATGACCTGACTCAGGCTGGCAGTGTCTGAACTGACTTCACGTGTGGCAAGTTCAAAGGGCAGCAGAACCTTGCACAACGTTGAAATCATTCTCCACTGCGCTTGAGACAGGTGCATTCCACCTCCTATATCGTGCTCGATTGTATAGGCTTGAATGGCCTTTTGCTGCTCCTCCAACCTCTGAAGCATATAGAGGGTTGAATTCCACCTCGTTACCACTTCTTGCTTCAGATGATGGCAGGGCAGGTTCAGTTGTTTTTGGTGGTGCTCCAGTCTTCTGTACGTGGTGCCTGTACGCCGAAAGTGTCCCGCAATTCTTCTGGCCACCGACAGCATCTCTTGCACGCCCCTGTCGTTTTTTAAAAAATTCTGCACCACCAAATTCAAGGTATGTGCAAAACATGGGACGTGTTGGAATTTGCCCATATTTAATGCACACACAATATTGCTGGCGTTGTCCGATGCCACAAATCCACAGGAGAGTCCAATTGGGGTAAGCCATTCCGCGATGATCTTCCTCAGTTGCCGTAAGAGGTTTTCAGCTGTGTGCGTATTCTGGAAACCGGTGATACAAAGCGTAGCCTGCCTAGGAAAGAGTTGGCGTTTGCGAGATGCTGCTACTGGTGCCGCCGCTGCTGTTCTTGCGGCGGGAGTCCATACATCTACCCAGTTGGCTGTCACAGTCATATAGTCCTGACCCTGCCCTGCTCCACTTGTCCACATGTCCGTGGTTAAGTGGACATTGGGTACAGCTGCATTTTTTAGGACACTGGTGACTCTTTTTCTGAGGTCTGTGTACATTTTCGGTATCGCCTGCCTAGAGAAATGGAACCTAGATGGTATTTGGTACCGGGGACACAGTACCTCCAACAAGTCTCTAGTTGGCTCTGCAGTAATGATGGATACCGGAACCACGTTTCTCACCACCCAGGATGCCAAGGCCTCAGTTATCCGCTTTGCAGCATGATGACTGCTGTGATATTTCATCTTCCTCGCAAAGGACTGTTGGACAGTCAATTGCTTGGTGGAAGTAGTAAAAGTGGTCTTACGATTTCCCCTCTGGGATGACCATCGACTCCCAGCAGCAACAACAGCAGCGCCAGCAGCAGTAGGCGTTACACGCAAGGATGCATCGGAGGAATCCCAGGCAGGAGTGGAATCGTCAGAATTGCCAGTGACATGGCCTGCAGGACTATTGGCATTCCTGGGGAAGGAGGAAATTGACACTGAGGGAGTTGGTGGGGTGGTTTGCGTGAGCTTGGTTACAAGAGGAAGGGATTTACTGGTCAGTGGACTGCTTCCGCTGTCGCCCAAAGTTTTTGAACTTGTCACTGACTTATTATGAATGCGCTGCAGGTGACGTATAAGGGAGGATGTTCCGAGGTGGTTAACGTCCTTACCCCTACTTATTACAGCTTGACAAAGGCAACACACGGCTTGACAAATGTTGTCCGCATTTCTGTTGAAATACTTCCACACCGAAGAGCTGATTTTTTTGGTATTTTCACCAGGCATGTCAACGGCCATATTCCTCCCACGGACAACAGGTGTCTCCCCGGGTGCCTGACTTAAACAAACCACCTCACCATCAGAATCCTCCTTGTCAATTTCCTCCCCAGCGCCAGCAACACCCATATCCTCCTCATCCTGGTGTACTTCAACACTGACATCTTCAATCTGACTATCAGGAACTGGACTGCGGGTGCTCCTTCCAGCACTTGCAGGGGGCGTGCAAATGGTGGAAGGCGCATGCTCTTCACGTCCAGTGTTGGGAAGGTCAGGCATCGCAACCGACACAATTGGAGTCGGACTCTCCTTGTGGATTTGGGATTTCGAAGAACGCACAGTTCTTTGCGGTGCTACTGCTTTTGCCAGCTTGAGTCTTTTCATTTTTCTAGCAAGAGGCTGAGTGCTTCCATCCTCATGTGAAGCGGAACCACTAGCCATGAACATAGGCCAGGGCCTCAGCCGTTCCTTGCCACTCCGTGTGGTAAATGGCATATTGGCAAGTTTACGCTTCTCCTCCGACAATTTTATTTTAGGTTTTGGAGTCCTTTTTTTACTGATATTTGGTGTTTTGGATTTGACATGCTCTGTACTATGACATTGGGCATCGGCCTTGGCAGACGACGTTGCTGGCATTTCATCGTCTCGGCCATGACTAGTGGCAGCAGCTTCAGCACGAGGTGGAAGTGGATCTTGATCTTTCCCTAATTTTGGAACCTCAACATTTTTGTTCTCCATATTTTAATAGGCACAACTAAAAGGCACCTCAGGTAAACAATGGAGATGGATGGATACTAGTATACTTATGGATGGACTGCCGAGTGCCGACACAGAGGTAGCTACAGCCGTGGACTACCATACTGTGTCTGCTGCTAATATAGACTGGATGATAATGATATGAAATCAATATATATATGTATATATAATATCACTAGTACTGCAGCCGGACAGGTAGATATATATTTATTAGGTAATGATGACTGATGACGGACCTGCTGGACACTGTCAGCTCAGCAGCACCGCAGACTGCTACAGTAAGCTACTATAGTAGTATGTATCAAGAAGAAAGAAAAAAAAAACCACGGGTAGGTGGTATACAATTATGGATTGACTGCCGAGTGCCGACACAGAGGTAGCTACAGCCGTGGACTACCGTACTGTGTCTGCTGCTAATATAGACTGGATGATAATGATATGAAATCAATATATATATGTATATATAATATCACTAGTACTGCAGCCGGACAGGTAGATATATATTTATTAGGTAATGATGACTGATGACGGACCTGCTGGACACTGTCAGCTCAGCAGCACCGCAGACTGCTACAGTAAGCTACTATAGTAGTATGTATCAAGAAGAAAGAAAAAAAAACCACGGGTAGGTGGTATACAATTATGGATGGACTGCCGAGTGCCGACACAGAGGTAGCTACAGTTGTGGACTAACGTACTGTGTCTGCTGCTAATATAGACTGGATGATAATGATATGAAATCAATATATATATGTATATATAATATCACTAGTACTGCAGCCGGACAGGTAGATATATATTTATTAGGTAATGATGACTGATGACGGACCTGCTGGACACTGTCAGCTCAGCAGCACCGCAGACTGCTACAGTAAGCTACTATAGTAGTATGTATCAAGAAGAAAGAAAAAAAAAAACCACGGGTAGGTGGTATACAATTATGGATGGACTGCCGAGTGCCGACACAGAGGTAGCTACAGCCGTGGACTACCGTACTGTGTCTGCTGCTAATATAGACTGGATGATAATGATATGAAATCAATATATATATATGTATATATAATATCACTAGTACTGCAGCCGGACAGGTAGATATATATATTTATTAGGTAATGATGACTGATGACGGACCTGCTGGACACTGTCAGCTCAGCAGCACCGCAGACTGCTACAGTAAGCTACTATAGTAGTATGTATCAAGAAGAAAGGAAAAAAAAAACCACGGGTAGGTGGTATACAATTATGGATGGACTGCCGAGTGCCGACACAGAGGTAGCTACAGCCATGGACTAACGTACTGTGTCTGCTGCTAATATAGACTGGATGATAATGATATGAAATCAATATATATATGTATATATAATATCACTAGTACTGCAGCCGGACAGGTAGATATATATTTATTAGGTAATGATGACTGATGACGGACCTGCTGGACACTGTCAGCTCAGCAGCACCGCAGACTGCTACAGTAAGCTACTATAGTAGTATGTATCAAGAAGAAAGAAAAAAAAAAACCACGGGTAGGTGGTATACAATTATGGATGGACTGCCGAGTGCCGACACAGAGGTAGCTACAGCCGTGGACTAACGTACTGTGTCTGCTGCTAATATAGACTGGATGATAATGATATGAAATCAATATATATATGTATATATAATATCACTAGTACTGCAGCCGGACAGGTAGATATATATTTATTAGGTAATGATGACTGATGACGGACCTGCTGGACACTGTCAGCTCAGCAGCACCGCAGACTGCTACAGTAAGCTACTATAGTAGTATGTATCAAGAAGAAAGAAAAAAAAAACCACGGGTAGGTGGTATACAATTATGGATGGACTGCCGAGTGCCGACACAGAGGTAGCTACAGCCGTGGACTACCGTACTGTGTCTGCTGCTAATATAGACTGGATGATAATGATATGAAATCAATATATATATGTATATATAATATCACTAGTACTGCAGCCGGACAGGTAGATATATATTTATTAGGTAATGATGACTGATGACGGACCTGCTGGACACTGTCAGCTCAGCAGCACCGCAGACTGCTACAGTAAGCTACTATAGTAGTATGTATCAAGAAGAAAGAAAAAAAAAACCACGGGTAGGTGGTATACAATTATGGATGGACTGCCGAGTGCCGACACAGAGGTAGCTACAGCCATGGACTAACGTACTGTGTCTGCTGCTAATATAGACTGGATGATAATGATATGAAATCAATATATATATGTATATATAATATCACTAGTACTGCAGCCGGACAGGTAGATATATATTTATTAGGTAATGATGACTGATGACGGACCTGCTGGACACTGTCAGCTCAGCAGCACCGCAGACTGCTACAGTAAGCTACTATAGTAGTATGTATCAAGAAGAAAGAAAAAAAAAAAACCACGGGTAGGTGGTATACAATTATGGATGGACTGCCGAGTGCCGACACAGAGGTAGCTACAGCCGTGGACTAACGTACTGTGTCTGCTGCTAATATAGACTGGATGATAATGATATGAAATCAATATATATATGTATATATAATATCACTAGTACTGCAGCCGGACAGGTAGATATATATTTATTAGGTAATGATGACTGATGACGGACCTGCTGGACACTGTCAGCTCAGCAGCACCGCAGACTGCTACAGTAAGCTACTATAGTAGTATGTATCAAGAAGAAAGAAAAAAAAAAAAACCACGGGTAGGTGGTATACAATTATGGATGGACTGCCGAGTGCCGACACAGAGGTAGCTACAGCCGTGGACTAACGTACTGTGTCTGCTGCTAATATAGACTGGATGATAATGATATGAAATCAATATATATATGTATATATAATATCACTAGTACTGCAGCCGGACAGGTATATATATTTATTATGTAATGACTGATGACGGACCTGCTGGACACTGTCAGCTCAGCAGCACCGCCGACTGCTACAGTAAGCTACTATAGTAGTATGTATAAAGAAGAAAGAAAAAAAAAAAAAACACGGGTAGGTGGTATACAATTATAATATTATATATATATTAATTATATACAATTATATATATATATATATATATTAATTAAACTGGTGGTGATTATTAAACTGGTGGTCAGGTCACTGGTCACACTATCAGCAACTTGCAAGTAGTACTCCTAAGCAGTGCCGTTTCTAGCGGCGGGCGAGCCGTGCAACCGCACGGGGCGCCCGCCGCGGCACTTTAAGTGTTATTTCCCCCTCTCCTCCCTCTCCCCGAGCGCTCCTGCTCGAGGGGGCGGAGTTTCGCGAAATGACGCGTTTGCGTCGTGACGTCATGACGCAAACGCGTCATTCCACGAAGCCCCGCCCCCCGAGCAGGAGCGCTCGGGGAGAGGGAGGAGAGAAGCTGGAAGGAGGCGGCGGCGGGGGCGGCTGGCGCGAGGGACGTCCGGCGGCGGGATCCGAAGAGCGGAACATGTAAGTATATCTCTCTTCTCTCTCTCCCCCTTCCTTCCCCCCCACCACTTGACACCTGCCTGCCACACTGGGGATACCTGCCTGCCACACTGGGGATACCTGCCTGCTGCACTGTGTAAAATGGGGACACCTGCCTGCCACGCTGTGTAAAATGGGGGCCTGCCTGCCGCGCTGTGTAAAATGGGGGCCTGCCTGCCGCGCTGTGTAAAATGGGGGCCTGCCTGCCGCGCTGTGTAAAATGGGGGCCTGCCTGCCGCGCTGTGTAAAATGGGGACACCTGCCTGCCGCACTGTGTAAAATGGGGACACCTGCCTGCCGCACTGTGTAAAATGGGGGACACCTGCCTGCCGCGCTGTGTAAAATGGGGACACCTGCCTGCCACGCTGTGTAAAATGGGGGCCTGCCTGCCACGCTGTGTAAAATGGGGGCCTGCCTGCCGCACTGTGTAAAATGGGGACACCTGCCTCACTGTGTAAAATGGGGACACCTGCCTGCCGCACTGTGTAAAATGGGGGCACCTGCCTGCCGCACTGTGTAAAATGGGGGCACCTGCCTGCCGCACTGTGTAAAATGGGGACACCTGCCTCACTGTGTAAAATGGGGACACCTGCCTGCCGCACCGTGTAAAATGGGGGCACCTGCCTGCCGCACTGTGTAAAATGGGGACACCTGCCTGCGTACTGTGTAAAATGGGGATATCTGCCTTCCGCACTGTGTAAAATGGGGAAACCTGCCTGCCACACTTTGTAAAATGGGGATACCTGCCTGCCGCGCTGTGTAAAATGGGGATATCTGCCTGCCGCACTGTGTAAAATGGGGATACCTGCCTGCGTACTGTGTAAAATGGGGATATCTGCCTGCTGCGCTATGTAAAATGGGGACACTTGGCTGCTGTAATGTGTAAAATGGGGGACTTTTTTTATTTTTTCCCCCCTGTGGTGGGCGTGATGATATCAGATGAGGGCCACGCCTTGTTGGGAGCGCGCGCGCCATACTTTTTCTTTTTATAGCTATAAGGGGGGGGCGCATTTTTTTTTATAGCAATGGGGGTGGGGTGGGGGCGCATTTTTAAATCTCGCACTGGGAGCCAAATTGTCTAAAAACGGCCCTGCTCCTAAGCATACAATCACAATATATATTATACTGGTGTGGCACTCTGGCAGCAAAAGTGTGCACTGTACGTTATATGTAGTATGTACTCCTGAGTCCTGAGTCCTGCTCTCAGACTCTAACTGCTCCCCACTGTCAGTGTCTCCCCCACAAGTCAGATAATACAATACAGTCACACTATCTATCACTTCACTTCAGCAAGTACTAGTAGTAGTAGTACTCCTCCTAATGCTCCCCAAAATTACTACTGTGTCTCTCTCTAGTGAGACTGTCTCACTCTCTTCTCGAATCTCTATAAACGGAGAGGACGCCAGCCACGTCCTCTCCCTATGAATCTCAATGCACGTGTGAAAAATGGCGGCGACGCGCGGCTCCTTATATAGAATCCGAGCCTCGCGAGAATCCGACAGCGTGATGATGACGTTCGGGCGCGCTCGGGTTAACCGAGCAAGGCGGGAAGATCCGAGTCGCTCGGACCCGTGTAAAAAAACATGAAGTTCGGGCGGGTTCGGATTCCGAGGAACCGAACCCGCTCATCTCTAGTTTAAAATACTATTTTTTTCAGTATTTTTTTCTAAGGGTGCATGACCACGCCTCCTGTGATTAGTCCACGCTCCCTGAAAAGTACCTGGGCCCAGCCAGGCTCTCTACTGCCCTGATCCTATGCTGTGCACCCAAGATAGCTGCCGCACCTGGTACCTCGTGAGGGCGGAATACACAACCCTTGCAAGTTATTACCCAAAATGCCTACACCAATCATGCATTATGCTTCCTGTGTGCTTAAGGTTTTCTTTTATGTCTGTGTTGCTTACCTATTGCTGTATTACTTAAATCCTATGTATTATGTGCATTGTTTTTGATGTCTGTAAAGCGCCTTGAGTCCTGTTGGAGAAAGGGCGCTGCAGTATATAAATAAAATTATTCTTATTATTCTTATTATTATATCAGCTTGCCATCTACGTCTACAGACAGAAAGGATTCCCATTATGTTGATGTGTCAATGTGAAGAGAAAGAAATATTGCCATTATGCCTGCGGCGTATCAAGAGAGGAGAGGACCAATGTGCAGTCTCCATGTGTAGGCCCCCTCCTCTTCCGTAGCTAGCAGCACTGTTAGCGCACTGAGCACTAGAGACTCTGGCACAGTGCCAGAGTGTATAGCGCATGTGCAGGTCTCCGAAAGAATGGCGTAGCAAGCATTTTTTGGAGACCAGCGCATGTTCTGTACACTCCGGCACTGTGCCGGAGTCTCTAGCACTCACCCCGAGCGCTAACAGCACTGCCGGAGCCCTCCTCCGACACACGGACACCAGAAAGGTACTGTAAGTATAAAAGAAATGGGTGCAGTGTGTGTGGTGTGGGCCCCCTTTGGACCCAGGGGCCTGTGTGCACCGCACACACTGCACCCATTATAGATACGCCACTGCATCACGCTATTGTTGTCATTGTGCTATTGTGGTTACCATAATATAAATAGCAGCCTACTATCTGTTCTATAACAGAGGGAATTTATATTTTAGGTTATGAGTATATAATTGGTGTATTGATATATACATTTACAGAATACTGGCTGGTGTTTTATTTTATTTATGTTTTTTATTATGTGGAAATTTCAAATAAAATACTGATTGACAGGCTTTCTTTAGTATTACAAAAGTCATTTTTATATGAAGGTTGAGTAATCCCTCTAATTTGAAAGCAGCAGACAATCAGGAGATTTGCACTGAGTATTAATTGGTGTCAGGGTTATGGGGGTCATTCTGAGTTGTTCGCTCTGTAATTTTCTTCGCATCGCAGCGATTTTCCGCTAATTGCGCATGCGCAATGTTCGCACTGCGACTGCGCCAAGTAAATTTGCTATGAAGATTGGTATTTTACTCACGGCATTACAAGGTTTTTTCTTCGTTCTGGAGATCGGAGTGTGATTGACAGGAAGTGGGTGTTTCTGGGCGGAAACTGGCCGTTTTATGGGAGTGTTTGAAAAAAATGCTACGGTTTCTGGGAAAAACGCGGGAGTGGCTGGAGAAACGGAGGAGTGTCTGGGCGAACGCTGGGTGTGTTTATGACGTCAAACCAGGAACGACAAGCACTGAACTGATCGCACTGGAAGAGTAAGTCTCGAGCTACTCAGAAACTGCACAGAGAAGTCTTTTCGCAATATTGCTAATCTTTCGTTCGCAATTTTGATAAGCTAAGATTCACTCCCAGTAGGCGGCAGCTTAGCGTGTGCAATGCTGCTAAAAGCAGCTTGCGAGCGAACAACTCGGAATGACCACCTATATGTCCTTTTCTCTCCTCCTTGTGGGCTGCACATGTGCATCTGGGGGGTGACGTCATACCTCTCCTGGAATTTTTGTGAGGCTCCTGCAGATAGGGGAGTTTTCACAGTCTCCTGAGTAATAATTCAGTTTGCTGCATCCTGACTACTTCTACAGTAAAGTGGGCAATGCCATTTTCTGTGAATCGTGGTAATTCTTGATGGGGCAAAGCTGTGATGATGCGATTCACTATGCTACACTCCCTTCTCTCTCACTTGAGCCTCGCCCTCCCCAGCTCTCACATGAAGCTCAGAAAGAAAAAATAGTTAAGCATAACAGAAGTACTTTTTGTAACTTAAGTATAATAAATCATTCATTTTTACAAAGCACACTAAAACAGCAACTGATGCTCAGTGGTAGGAGAAGTAATTGAAATGTAACATTTTGTGTTGTATACCGTACTTGCACTGTGATTTTAGGTTTTAAGACTATGATTTCTGTGCATCATTTACAAATTAACACAAATTTTTAAACCCAGTTTCCAATATTTTCTGCTAATATCTTTAATACAATAGAAATGGCTTAGTCATTTAATGGTATTATTGAACTCTAGCACTGTATCTCAGTGCTTTGATCACACTGTTTATGTTTACTCCAGCTGCACTACTGCATATCTGTGTGCTAGAAAACATTCTTCTTATTAAAATTGACTAATTGTTCCTGCTGCTGTTATTAAAAGTGACACAACATATCATATTACATGGGTTGTGTTGTGTCACATAAACATAATGCATACTGAGTGTCTGGCCTGAGTAATAAGTTATGTACCTACTATCTGTGTACTAGAAAAAGAATCTTAATATTAAAGTTGATCAGTTGTTCCTGGTCTTTCAAAATTTATAAGAGGTTGTCATCTTTTTTTTCTTGTATTCAAATTAAATATTAATTGGTACAGTCATGGGTCAGTCTATAGAAGAGCAAGAGCAACCCAGTACTAGTGCTGCAGCTGCAGCCTGTCATACTGCAGTACTTCTTCAACATCTACTAAAGGTTGTCAAAGGGAAAGAAGGTGTATGTAAAGTAGAGATGAGCGCCTGAAATTTTTCGGGATTTGTGTTTTGGTTTTGGGTTCGGTTCCGCGGCCGTGTTTTGGGTTCGACCGCGTTTTGGCAAAACCTCACCGAATTTTTTTTGTCGGATTCGGGTGTGTTTTGGATTCGGGTGTTTTTTTCAAAAAACCCTAAAAAACAGCTTAAATCATAGAATTTGGGGGTCATTTTGATCCCATATTATTATTAACCTCAAAAACCATAATTTCCACTCATTTTCAGTCTATTCTGAATACCTCACACCTCACAATATTATTTTTAGTCCTAAAATTTGCACCGAGGTCGCTGGATGACTAAGCTAAGCGACCCTAGTGGCCGACACAAACACCTGGCCCATCTAGGAGTGGCACTGCAGTGTCACGCAGGATGGCCCTTCCAAAAAACACTCCCCAAACAGCACATGACGCAAAGAAAAAAAGAGGTGCAATGAGGTAGCTGTGTGACTAAGCTCAGCGACCCAAGTGCCCGACACAAACACCTGGCCCATCTAGGAGTGGCACTGCAGTGTCACGCAGGATGTCCCTTCCAAAAAACCCTCCCCAAACAGCACATGACGCAAAGAAAAAAAGAGGCGCAATGAGGTAGCTGTGTGAGTAAGATTAGCGACCCTAGTGGCCGACACAAACACCGGGCCCATCTAGGAGTGGCACTGCAGTGTCACGCAGGATGTCCCTTCCAAAAAACCCTCCCCAAACAGCACATGACGCAAAGAAAAATAAAAGAAAAAAGAGGTGCAAGATGGAATTGTCCTTGGGCCCTCCCACCCACCCTTATGTTGTATAAACAGGACATGCACACTTTAACCAACCCATCATTTCAGTGACAGGGTCTGCCACACGACTGTGACTGATATGACGGGTTGGTTTGGACCCCCACCAAAAAAGAAGCAATTAATCTCTCCTTGCACAAACTGGCTCTACAGAGGCAAGATGTCCACCTCATCATCATCCTCCGATATATCACCGTGTACATCCCCCTCCTCACAGATTATCAATTCGTCCCCACTGGAATCCACCATCTCAGCTCCCTGTGTACTTTGTGGAGGCAATTGCTGCTGGTCAATGTCTCCGCGGAGGAATTGATTATAATTCATTTTAATGAACATCATCTTCTCCACATTTTCTGGATGTAACCTCGTACGCCGATTGCTGACAAGGTGAGCGGCGGCACTAAACACTCTTTCGGAGTACACACTTGTGGGAGGGCAACTTAGGTAGAATAAAGCCAGTTTGTGCAAGGGCCTCCAAATTGCCTCTTTTTCCTGCCAGTATAAGTACGGACTGTCTGAAGTGCCTACTTGGATGCGGTCACTCATATAATCCTCCACCATTCTTTCAATGTTGAGAGAATCATATGCAGTGACAGTAGACGACATGTCCGTAATCGTTGTCAGGTCCTTCAGTCCGGACCAGATGTCAGCATCAGCAGTCGCTCCAGACTGCCCTGCATCACCGCCAGCGGGTGGGCTCGGAATTCTGAGCCTTTTCCTCGCACCCCCAGTTGCGGGAGAATGTGAAGGAGGAGATGTTGACAGGTCGCGTTCCGCTTGACTTGACAATTTTGTCACCAGCAGGTCTTTGCACCCCAGCAGACTTGTGTCTGCCGGAAAGAGAGATCCAAGGTAGGTTTTAAATCTAGGATCGAGCACGGTGGCCAAAATGTAGTGCTCTGATTTCAACAGATTGACCACCCGTGAATCCTTGTTAAGCGAATTAAGGGCTGCATCCACAAGTCCCACATGCCTAGCGGAATCGCTCCCTTTTAGCTCCTTCTTCAATGCCTCCAGCTTCTTCTGCAAAAGCCTGATGAGGGGAATGACCTGACTCAGGCTGGCAGTGTCTGAACTGACTTCACGTGTGGCAAGTTCAAAGGGCATCAGAACCTTGCACAACGTTGAAATCATTCTCCACTGCACTTGAGACAGGTGCATTCCACCTCCTATATCGTGCTCAATTGTATAGGCTTGAATGGCCTTTTGCTGCTCCTCCAAACTCTGAAGCATATAGAGGGTTGAATTCCACCTCGTTACCACTTCTTGCTTCAGATGATGGCAGGGCAGGTTCAGTAGTTTTTGGTGGTGCTCCAGTCTTCTGTACGTGGTGCCTGTACGCCGAAAGTGTCCCGCAATTCTTCTGGCCACCGACAGCATCTCTTGCACGCCCCTGTCGTTTTTTAAAAAATTCTGCACCACCAAATTCAAGGTATGTGCAAAACATGGGACGTGCTGGAATTTGCCCATATTTAATGCACACACAATATTGCTGGCGTTGTCCGATGCCACAAATCCACAGGAGAGTCCAATTGGGGTAAGCCATTCTGCGATGATCTTCCTCAGTTGCCGTAAGAGGTTTTTAGCTGTGTGCGTATTCTGGAAAGCGGTGATACAAAGCGTAGCCTGCCTAGAAAAGAGTTGGCGTTTGCGAGATGCTGCTACTGGTGCCGCCGCTGCTGTTCTTGCGGCAGGAGTCCATACATCTACCCAGTGGGCTGTCACAGTCATATAGTCCTGACCCTGCCCTGCTCCACTTGTCCACATGTCCGTGGTTAAGTGGACATTGGGTACAACTGCATTTTTTAGGACACTGGTGAGTCTTTTTCTGACGTCCGTGTACATTCTCGGTATCGCCTGCCTACAGAAGTGGAACCTAGATGGTATTTGTTAACGGGGGCACACTGCCTCAATAAATTGTCTAGTTCCCTGTGAACTAACGGCGGATACCGGACGCACGTCTAACACCAACATAGTTGTCAAGGACTCAGTTATCCGCTTTGCAACAGGATGACTGCTGTGATATTTAATCTTCCTCGCAAAGGACTGTTGGACAGTCAATTGCTTACTTGAAGTAGTACAAGTGGGCTTACGACTTCCCCTCTGGGATGACCATCGACTCCCAGCAGCAACAACAGCAGCGCCAGCAGCAGTAGGCGTTACACGCAAGGATGCATCGGAGGAATCCCAGGCAGGAGAGGACTCGTCAGAATTGCCAGTGACATGGCCTGCAGGACTATTGGCATTCCTGGGGAAGGAGGAAATTGACACTGAGGGAGTTGGTGGGGTGGTTTGCGTGAGCTTGGTTACAAGAGGAAGGGATTTACTGGTCAGTGGACTGCTTCCGCTGTCGGCCCAAGTTTTTGAACTTGTCACTGACTTATTATGAATGCGCTGCAGGTGACGTATAAGGGAGGATGTTCCGAGGTGGTTAACGTCCTTACCCCTACTTATTACAGCTTGACAAAGGGAACACACGGCTTGACACATGTTGTCCGCATTTCTGGTGAAATACTTCCACACCGAAGAGCTGATTTTTTTGGTATTTTCACCAGGCATGTCAACGGCCCTATTCCTCCCACGGACAACAGGTGTCTCCCCGGGTGCCTGACTTAAACAAACCACCTCACCATCAGAATCCTCCTGGTCAATTTCCTCCCCAGCGCCAGCAACACCCATATCCTCCTCATCCTGGTGTACTTCAACACTGACATCTTCAATCTGACTATCAGGAACTGGACTGCGGGTGCTCCTTCCAGCACTTGCAGGGGGCGTGCAAATGGTGGAAGGCGCATGCTCTTCACGTCCAGTGTTGGGAAGGTCAGGCATCGCAACCGACACAATTGGACTCTCCTTGTGGATTTGGGATTTCGAAGAACGCACAGTTCTTTGCGGTGCTACTGCTTTTGCCAGCTTGAGTCTTTTCATTTTTCTAGCGAGAGGCTGAGTGCCTCCATCCTCATGTGAAGCTGAACCACTAGCCATGAACATAGGCCAGGGCCTCAGCCGTTCCTTGCCACTCCGTGTGGTAAATGGCATATTGGCAAGTTTACGCTTCTCCTCCGACAATTTTATTTTAGGTTTTGGAGTCCTTTTTTTACTGATATTTGGTGTTTTGGATTTGACATGCTCTGTACTATGACATTGGGCATCGGCCTTGGCAGACGACGTTGCTGGCATTTCATCGTCTCGGCCATGACTAGTGGCAGCAGCTTCAGCACGAGGTGGAAGTGGATCTTGATCTTTCCCTAATTTTGGAACCTCAACATTTTTGTTCTCCATATTTTAATAGGCACAACTAAAAGGCACCTCAGGTAAACAATGGAGATGGATGGATACTAGTATACAATTATGGATGGACTGCCGAGTGCCGACACAGAGGTAGCTACAGCCGTGGACTACCGTACTGTACTGTGTCTGCTGCTAATATAGACTGGTTGATAAAGAGATGTAGTAGTAGTATGTATGTATAAAGAAGAAAGAAAAAAAAACCACGGGTAGGTGGTATACAATTATGGACGGACTGCCCAGTGCTGACACAGAGGTAGCTACAGCCGTGGACTACCGTACTGTACTGTGTCTGCTGCTAATATAGACTGGTTGATAAAGAGATGTAGTAGTAGTATGTATGTATAAAGAAGAAAGAAAAAAAAACCACGGGTAGGTGGTATACAATTATGGACGGACTGCCGAGTGCCGACACAGAGGTAGCTACAGCCGTGGACTACCGTACTGTACTGTGTCTGCTGCTAATATAGACTGGTTGATAAAGAGATGTAGTAGTAGTATGTATGTATAAAGAAGAAAGAAAAAAAAACCACGGGTAGGTGGTATACAATTATGGACGGACTGCCCAGTGCCGACACAGAGGTAGCTACAGCCGTGGACTACCGTACTGTACTGTGTCTGCTGCTAATATAGACTGGTTGATAAAGAGATGTAGTAGTAGTATGTATGTATAAAGAAGAAAGAAAAAAAAACCACGGGTAGGTGGTATACAATTATGGACGGACTGCCCAGTGCCGACACAGAGGTAGCTACAGCCGTGGACTACCGTACTGTACTGTGTCTGCTGCTAATATAGACTGGTTGATAAAGAGATGTAGTAGTAGTAGTATGTATGTATAAAGAAGAAAGAAAAAAAACATGGGTAGGTGGTATACAATTATGGACGGACTGCCCAGTGCCGACACAGAGGTAGCTACAGCCGTGGACTACCGTACTGTACTGTGTCTGCTGCTAATATAGACTGGTTGATAAAGAGATGTAGTAGTAGTATGTATGTATAAAGAAGAAAGAAAAAAAAACCACGGGTAGGTGGTATACAATTATGGACGGACTGCCCAGTGCCGACACAGAGGTAGCTACAGCCGTGGACTACCGTACTGTACTGTGTCTGCTGCTAATATAGACTGGTTGATAAAGAGATGTAGTAGTAGTAGTATGTATGTATAAAGAAGAAAGAAAAAAAAAACCACGGGTAGGTGGTATACAATTATGGACGGACTGCCCAGTGCCGACACAGAGGTAGCTACAGCCGTGGACTACCGTACTGTACTGTGTCTGCTGCTAATATAGACTGGTTGATAAAGAGATGTAGTAGTAGTATGTATGTATAAAGAAGAAAGAAAAAAAAAACACGGGTAGGTGGTATACAATTATGGACGGACTGCCCAGTGCCGACACAGAGGTAGCTACAGCCGTGGACTACCGTACTGTACTGTGTCTGCTGCTAATATAGACTGGTTGATAAAGAGATGTAGTAGTAGTAGTATGTATGTATAAAGAAGAAAGAAAAAAAAACCACGGGTAGGTGGTATACAATTATGGACGGACTGCCGAGTGCCGACACAGAGGTAGCTACAGCCGTGGACTACCGTACTGTACTGTGTCTGCTGCTAATATAGACTGGTTGATAAAGAGATGTAGTAGTAGTATGTATGTATAAAGAAGAAAGAAAAAAAAACCACGGGTAGGTGGTATACAATTATGGACGGACTGCCGAGTGCCGACACAGAGGTAGCTACAGCCGTGGACTACCGTACTGTACTGTGTCTGCTGCTAATATAGACTGGTTGATAAAGAGATGTAGTAGTAGTATGTATGTATGTATAAAGAAGAAAGAAAAAAAAACCACGGGTAGGTGGTATACAATTATGGACGGACTGCCGAGTGCCGACACAGAGGTAGCTACAGCCGTGAACTACCGTACTGTGTCTGCTGCGACTGGATGATAAATAGTGATATAAAAAATATATATATATCACTACTGCAGCCGGACAGGTATATATTATATAATGACGGACCTGCTGGACACTGTCTGTCAGCAGAATGAGTTTTTTATAGAATAAAAAAAAAAACACCACACAAGTGAAGTCACACGACGAGTGTTTAACTTTTTCAGGCAATCACAATATAGTATACTATACTACTAACTATACTGGTGGTCAGTGTGGTCAGGTCACTGGTCAGTCACACTGGCAGTGGCACTCCTGCAGCAAAAGTGTGCACTGTTTAATTTTAATAATAATATGTACTCCTGGCTCCTGCTATAACCTATAACTGGCACTGCAGTGCTCCCCAGTCTCCCCCACAATTATAAGATGTGTGAGCTGAGCACAGTCAGATACGAGTGTTTAACTTTTTCAGGCAATCACAATATAGTATACTATACTACTAACTATACTGGTGGTCAGTGTGGTCAGGTCACTGGTCAGTCACACTGGCAGTGGCACTCCTGCAGCAAAAGTGTGCACTGTTTAATTTTAATAATAATATGTACTCCTGGCTCCTGCTATAACCTATAACTGGCACTGCAGTGCTCCCCAGTCTCCCCCACAATTATAAGATGTGTGAGCTGAGCACAGTCAGATATATACATAGATGATGCAGCACACTGGGCTGAGCAGTGCACACAGATATGGTATGTGACTGAGTCACTGTGTATCGTTTTTTTCAGGCAGAGAACGGATATATTAAATAAAACTGCACTGTCTGGTGGTCACTGTGGTCAGTCACTAGTAAACTCTGCACTCTCTACAGTTCTACAGTACTCCTAAGCTCCAGTAAATCAGGTCAATCTCTCTCTCTCTCTCTCTTCTAATCTAAATGGAGAGGACGCCAGCCACGTCCTCTCCCTATCAATCTCAATGCACGTGTGAAAATGGCGGCGACGCACAGCTCCTTATATAGAATCCGAGTCTCGCGAGAATCCGACAGCGTCATGATGACGTTCGGGCGCGCTCGGGTTAACCGAGCAAGGCGGGAAGATCCGAGTCGCTCGGACCCGTGAAAAAAAACATGAAGTTCGTGCGGGTTCGGATTCAGAGAAACCGAACCCGCTCATCTCTAATGTAAAGGCACCTCAAATCTATACAACATTTCACAATGGTTATGAAAACATTACACCAGAGTCTAAATAAATAAAATTGGCAACATGCCATATACCACATGCATGGCAAGGAAGGGCTCAGACTATGGCCATTCTTTGCAAGAGGTGGTCCTGCTACTGCTGTTTCATGCAAGAGAAAGCCTATTGCAGAGTTTGCCGAACTCAGTATTCAAGGCACCGTAACAGGCCAGGTTTTAAGGATAGCCATGTTTGAGCACATGTATTATAATCATATTGACTGAAGTACTAATTAAATCAAATATGCTCAGGCATGGATATCCTTAAAACCTGGACTGTTGGAGTGTCTTGAGGATCAAGTTTGGTAACCTCTGACCTATTGCGAAAGCCAGGGCTGAACACAGTGAGGTATCTTCTGTAACCTTGCATTCAACACCTAGATGGGTCACCATTAAAACAGACAAATCAGTGCCCCAAAAAAGAAGAACACTAAGGCTGAAGCTGTGTGTTCAGAAATGTCACAAATCCCTGAAGAGAGTCTAGTGGTGTCCACGTTAGTTATGTAAGAGTCTGACATTTCTGATTCTGACATTGCAATTGTAGAGAAGCCTCTTTCCACCACTTCTGAACCCTCTGCAAATGCAAAGATGTAAAATGAAAAGTAAGGATGGTGATGGTTCAGAAATGGAAATTAAAGATGTTGCTGTGGAAGTGCAACATGATGAGGGGGATATTTGGGTATCTGATGCTTATTAGGATGTTGATGATGAATGTGTTGGACAAGAGTTGATCAAATTCAGGAGGAGGATGCTGTTTGTATCAAAATAAGTCAGCCACCAGTGACAGCGGTTCTTGCCAGTGATGATAAGAAGAACATTGTCGTCTGGGCATAGGAAGAAAAAATCACTCTTTCATGTGAAATAATTTTGACACAAATTCTGACTACATTTGTGAAGGCATCGGTACCATTTGTGAGGCCAAAGCTAGTAGATGTAGGGACATTTACCATCTAGGCACCCTCTCCATGTTACAACATTTGCAGCGAATTCATGCAAGTTATTTATCAAAATCTGAAAAAAATTCTGTCCAGTATCAGCTGGCAGTAGTTTGGACCAGCACATGCAATTTCCACTTCCAACGCCCTCATTATTAATGATCAGAAGTAGTCCTTTCAAAAAATGTTGGAAAAACTGATGTTCATTTAAATAAATTACAATTTCTATGAGGAAGACCTGTGCCACTAATTACAACAAATAGAAACTACAGTACTTCTGTAATGGTGGTTACCAGTGGGAATGAGCTAACATTGTGGGATGATGATGTTGATGATAGTTACAACAGTGAGGAGAGTGATGATGAGGATGAGTCTGATATGTTCCAAATGTGAGGATACATAACAACACTGTTAGACACCTTGTGCCTATTGGTACATTGTTTTTGGGGGCCCACACAAACCACGCACTTCAGCCACAAAAGTGTCAGTCCCTATCACTGAAGTGCTTGGTTTGTTAATGCACGTTTTTTTTTCCATACAACATGAGGACGGGTGGGAGGATCCAAGAACATTTCCATCATGCACCACTTGTGGGCTAGATTTAAGAGAAAAAACATGGTATTATCCTTCACTCACAGACTCTCTGATGCACCTCATCAGTGTGCTACAGGCATGTTTTACCCAATTAGGAAAGTGGAGGTTTGGTGGGTAACATGTCCAGCAGGCCAGCCTCCTAATATTTATAAGTGTGTAGCATAGGATGATTTGGATTTTGCAGCTCTGCAGTGCAACTTTCATTTTCTTGGCTTGCTTTCAAACTTTTTCAGGAATCCTTAGCTATTAACATTATATTTTCTAATTTTCTAATTTCAAATTAATCAATTAATAAAAATAATTTAAATCAGTCAATGCTTTACCTGCCTGCTACTACATACTTTACCTCTATTTAACTGTATTGCCCTGGGGTTTTGGGTTGTATACTGTAGTTTATCAAACTGTCATCCTGTCTGCCACTGCTGTGTTGAAATGCTGCATAAATGTGCTATATTCTTTTAAAGTAGCTGCCTAAGGTTGTGCCACTCTGTCATTTTGTTTAGCCAGCCAGCCTTTAGCCAATATTGGTGAACAATATTGTGAGCTGCAAGGTGGTAAATATCAACTGTAAATATTGGAAATTAATGTTATTGAGGTCAATAATGTTGTAGGAAAAGCAACGTATCTATGGAGGAGGGGACCCGTGTGCAGTCTCTGCGTGTCCCCTCCTCCTCCATAGCCAGCATCGCTGTTAGTGTTCTGAGCAGTAGAGAGACTCTGGAACAGTGCCAGAGACAACAGCGCTTGTGCAGGTGTCCGGGAAAAAGGTGCGGTGGCCATTTATCCGGAGACCTGCACAAGCACTTTAGACTCTGGCACAGTGCCAGAGTCTCTGTAGTGCTCAGAGCACCAACTGCACTGATAGCTATGGGGGAAGAGGGGGCCCACACGTGGAGACTCCAATGGACATCAGAAAGGTAAGTATAGACGAAAATGGGTGCAGTGTGTTCCCCCACTGGACCTAGGGGCCCGTGTGCACCGCACACAGGCACCCATTATAGATATGCCACTGTGTAGGAACAAAAATACAGTGCATCTGGAAAGTATTTACAGCGCTACACTTTTTCCACATCTAGTTATGTTACAGACTTATTCCAAAATGGTATACATTAATTTTTTCCCTCCAAATTCTACACACAATAACCCAAAATGACAATGTGAAAAAAGTTTTTTGAGATTTTTGCAAATTTATTAAAAATAAAAAACTAAGAAATCACATGTACAGAAGTATTCACAGCCTTTGCCATGAAGCTCAAAAATTATCTCAGGTGCATCCTTTTTCCACTGATCTTCCTTGATATGTTCCTACAGCTTAATTGGAGTCCACCTGTGGTAAATTCAGTTGATTGGACATGATTTGAAAAGGCACACACCGGTCTATATAAGGTCCCAAACTTGACAGTGCATGTCTGAACACAAACAAAGCATGAAGTCAAAGGAATTGTCTGTAGACCTCCAAAACAGGATTGTCTTGAGGCACAAATCTGGGGAAGGGTACAGAAAAATAACTGCTGCTTTGAAGATCCAAATGAGCACAGTGGCCTCCATCATCCATAAATGGAAGAAGTTTGTAACCACTAGTGATGAGCGGGTTCGGTTTCTCGGAAACCGAACCCCCCCGAACTTCACGCTTTTTACACGGGTCCGAGGCAGACTCGGATCTTCCCGCCTTGCTCGGTTAACCCGAGCGCGCCCGAACGTCATCATCCCGCTGTCGGATTCTCGCGAGGCTCGGATTCTATCGCGAGACTCGGATTCTATATAAGGAGCCGTGCGTCGCCGCCATTTTCACACGTGCATTGAGATTGATAGGGAGAGGACGTGGCTGGCGTCCTCTCCGTTTAGAGTAGACTAGAGAGTAGTAGAGACACTTGATTTACTAATTTTGGGGAGCATATTAGGAGTACTACTTGCTGATAGTGTGACCAGTGACCACCAGTTTAATTAATCCGTTCTCTGCCTGAAAAAAAATTATACACAGTGTGACACAGTCACATACCATATCTGTGCTCAGCCTCAGTGTGCCCTCAGTGTGCTGCATCATCTATGTAATACTGTATATCTGACTGTGCTGAGTGCTCACTGCTCACACAGCTTAATTGTGGGGGAGACTGGGGAGCAGTTATAGCAGGAGTACATATTTTAACAGTGCACACTTTTGCTGCCAGAGTGCCACTGCCAGTGTGACTGACCAGTGACCACTGACCACCAGTATATTGTGATTGTCTGCCTGAAAAAGTTAAACACTCGTCGTGTGGTGTTTTTATTCTATAAACGCATTCTGCTGACAGTGTCCAGCAGGTCCGTCATTATATAATATATACCTGTCCGGCTGCAGTAGTGATATATATATATTTTTTATATCATTATCATCCAGTCTATATTAGCACTGCAGCAGACGCAGTACGGTAGTCCACGGCTGTAGCTACCTCTGTGTCGGCAGTCGCTCGTCCATCCATAATTGTATACCACCTACCCGTGGTGTTTTTTTTTTCTATCTTCTTGATACTAGTAGCTTACTTTAGGAGTCTGCAGTGCTGAGCTGACAGTGTCCAGCAGGTCCGTCATTATATAATATATACCTGTCCGGCTGCAGTAGTGATATATATATATATTTTTTATATCATTATCATCCAGTCTATATTAGCAGCAGACGCAGTACGGTAGTCCACGGCTGTAGCTACCTCTTTGTCGGCAGTCGCTCGTCCATCCATAATTGTATACCACCTACCCGTGGTGTTTTTTTTTTTTTCTATCTTCTTGATACTAGTAGCTTACTTTAGGAGTCTGCAGTGCTGAGCTGACAGTGTCCAGCAGGTCCGCCATTATATAATATATACCTGTCCGGCTGCAGTAGTGATATATATATATTTTATATCTCATTATCATCCAGTCTATATTAGCAGCAGACGCAGTACGGTAGTCCACGGCTGTAGCTACCTCTGTGTCGGCAGTCGCTCGTCCATCCATAATTGTATACCACCTACCTGTGGTGTTTTTTTTTCTTCTATCTTCTTGATACTACTAGTAGCTTACTTTAGGAGTCTGCAGTGCTGAGCTGACAGTGTCCAGCAGGTCCGTCATTATATAATATATACCTGTCCGGCTGCAGTAGTGATATATATATATATTTTATATCTCATTATCATCCAGTCTATATTAGCAGCAGATGCAGTACGGTAGTCCACGGCTGTAGCTACCTCTGTGTCGGCAGTCGCTCGTCCATCCATAATTGTATACCACCTACCTGTGGTGTTTTTTTTTCTATCTTCTTGATACTACTAGTAGCTTACTTTAGGAGTCTGCAGTGCTGAGCTGACAGTGTCCAGCAGGTCCGTCATTATATAATATATACCTGTCCGGCTGCAGTAGTGATATATATATTTTTTTTATATCATTATCATCCAGTCTATATTAGCAGCAGACGCAGTACGGTAGTCCACGGCTATAGCTACCTCTGTGTCGGCAGTCGCTCGTCCATCCATAATTGTATACCACCTACCCGTGGTGTTTTTTTTTTCTATCTTCTTGATACTAGTAGCTTAATTTAGGAGTCTGCAGTGCTGAGCTGACAGTGTCCAGCAGGTCCGTCATTATATAATATATACCTGTCCGGCTGCAGTAGTGATATATATATATATTTTTTATATCATTATCATCCAGTCTATATTAGCAGCAGACGCAGTATGGTAGTCCGCGGCTGTAGCTACCTCTTTGTCGGCAGTCGCTCGTCCATCCATAATTGTATACCACCTACCTGTGGTGGTTTTTTTTTTTTTTTCTATCTTCTTGATACTAGTAGCTTACTTTAGGAGTCTGCAGTGCTGAGCTGACAGTGTCCAGCAGGTCCGTCATTATATAATATATACCTGTCCGGCTGCAGTAGTGATATATATATATATTTTTTATATCATTATCATCCAGTCTATATTAGCAGCAGACGCAGTACGGTAGTCCACGGCTGTAGCTACCTCTGTGTCGGCAGTCGCTCGTCCATCCATAATTGTATACCACCTACCTGTGGTATTTTTTTTTCTATCTTCTTGATACTAGTAGCTTACTTTAGGAGTCTGCAGTGCTGAGCTGACAGTGTCCAGCAGGTCCGTCATTATATAATATATACCTGTCCGGCTGCAGTAGTGATATATATATATATATTTTTTATATCATTATCATCCAGTCTATATTAGCAGCAGACGCAGTACGGTAGTCCACGGCTGTAGCTACCTCTGTGTCGGCAGTCGCTCGTCCATCCATAATTGTATACCACCTACCTGTGGTATTTTTTTTTCTATCTTCTTGATACTAGTAGCTTACTTTAGGAGTCTGCAGTGCTGAGCTGACAGTGTCCAGCAGGTCCGTCATTATATAATATATACCTGTCCGGCTGCAGTAGTGATATATATATATATTTTTTATATCATTATCATCCAGTCTATATTAGCAGCAGACGCAGTACGGTAGTCCACGGCTGTAGCTACCTCTGTGTCGGCAGTCGCTCGTCCATCCATAAGTATACTAGTATCCATCCATCTCCATTGTTTACCTGAGGTGCCTTTTAGTTGTGCCTATTAAAATATGGAGAACAAAAATGTTGAGGTTCCAAAAATAGGGAAAGATCAAGATCGACTTCCACCTCGTGCTGAAGCTGCTGTCACTAGTCATGGCCGAGACGATGAAATGCCAGCAACGTCGTCTGCCAAGGCCGATGCCCAATGTCATAGTACAGAGCATGTAAAATCCAAAACACCAAATATCAGTAAAAAAAGGACTCAAAAATCTAAAATAAAATTGTCGTCGGAGAAGCGTAAACTTGCCAATATGCCATTTACCACACGGAGTGGCAAGGAACGGCTGAGGCCCTGGCCTATGTTCATGGCTAGTGGTTCAGCTTCACATGAGGATGGAAGCACTCAGCCTCTCGCTAGAAAAATGAAAAGACTCAAGCTGGCAAAAGCACAGCAAAGAACTGTGCGTTCTTCGAAATCACAAATCCACAAGGAGAGTCCAATTGTGTCGTTTGCGATGCCTGACCTTCCCAACACTGGACGTGAAGAGCATGCGCCTTCCACCATTTGCACGCCCCCTGCAAGTGCTGGAAGGAGCACCCGCAGTCCAGTTCCTGATAGTCAGATTGAAGATGTCAGTGTTGAAGTACACCAGGATGAGGAGGATATGGGTGTTGCTGGCGCTGGGGAGGAAATTGACCAGGAGGATTCTGATGGTGAGGTGGTTTGTTTAAGTCAGGCACCCGGGGAGACACCTGTCGTCCGTGGGAGGAACAGGGCCATTGACATGCCTGGTGAAAATACCAAAAAAATCAGCTCTTCGGTGTGGAAGTATTTCAACAGAAATGCGGACAACATTTGTCAAGCCGTGTGTTGCCTTTGTCAAGCTGTAATAAGTATGGGTAAGGACGTTAACCACCTCGGAACATCCTCCCTTATACGTCACCTGCAGCGCATTCATCATAAGTCAGTGACAAGTTCAAAAACTTTGGGCGACAGCGGAAGCAGTCTACTGACCATTAAATCCCTTCCTCTTGTAACCAAGCTCACGCAAACCATCCCACCAACTCCCTCAGTGTCAATTTCCTCCTTCCCCAGGAATGCCAATAGTCCTGCAGGCCATGTCACTGGCAAGTCTGACGAGTCCTCTCCTGCCTGGGATTCCTCCGATGCATCCTTGCGTGTAACGCCTACTGCTGCTGGCGCTGCTGTTGTTGCTGCTGGGAGTCGATGGTCATCCCAGAGGGGAAGTCGTACTCGTAAGACCACTTTTACTACTTCCACCAAGCAATTGACTGTCCAACAGTCCTTTGCGAGGAAGATGAAATATCACAGCAGTCATCCTGCTGCAAAGCGGATAACTGAGGCCTTGGTCCTGGGCGGTGAGAAACGTGGTTCCGGTATCCATCATTACTGCAGAGGCAACTAGAGACTTGTTGGAGGTACTGTGTCCCCGGTACCAAATTCCATCTAGGTTCCATTTCTCTAGGCAGGCGATACCGAAAATGTACACAGACCTCAGAAAAAGACTCACCAGTGTCCTAAAAAATGCAGTTGTACCCAATGTCCACTTAACCACGGACATGTGGACAAGTGGAGCAGGGCAGGCTCAGGACTATATGACTGTGACAGCCCACTGGGTAGATGTATGGACTCCCGCCGCAAGAACAGCAGCGGCGGCACCAGTAGCAGCATCTCGCAAACGCCAACTCTTTCCTAGGCAGGCTATGCTTTGTATCATCGCTTTCCAGAATACGCACACAGCTAAAAACCTCTTACGGCAACTGAGGAAGATCATCGCAGAATGGCTTACCCCAATTGGACTCTCCTGTGGATTTGTGGCATCGGACAACGCCAGCAATATTGTGTGTGCATTAAATCTGGGCAAATTCCAGCACGTCCCATGTTTTGCACATACCTTGAATTTGGTGGTGCAGAATTATTTAAAAAACGAGAGGGGCGTGCAAGAGATGCTGTCGGTGGCCAGAAGAATTGCGGGACACTTTCGGCGTACAGGCACCACGTACAGAAGACTGGAGCACCACCAAAAACGCCTGAACCTGCCCTGCCATCATCTGAAGCAGGTTGGAGGAGCAGCAAAAGGCCATTCAAGCCTATACAACTGAGCACGATATAGGAGGTGGAATGCACCTGTCTCAAGCGCAGTGGAGAATGATTTCAACGTTGTGCAAGGTTCTGCAACCTTTTGAACTTGCCACACGTGAAGTCAGTTCAGACACTGCCAGCCTGAGTCAGGTCATTCCCCTCATCAGGCTTTTGCAGAAGAAGCTGGAGACATTGTAGGAGGAGCTAACACAGCGATTCCGCTAGGCATGTGGGACTTGTGGATGGAGCCCTTAATTCGCTTAACAAGGATTCACGGGAGGTCAATCTGTTGAAATCAGAGCACTACATTTTGGCCACCGTGCTCGATCCTAGATTTAAAACCTACCTTGGATCTCTCTTTCCGGCAGACACAAGTCTGCTGGGGTTCAAAGAACTGCTGGTGACAAAATTGTCAAGTCAAGTGGAACGCGACCTGTCAACATCTCCTCCTTCACATTCTCCCGCAACTGGGGGTGCGAGGAAAAGGCTCAGAATTCCGAGCCCACCCGCTGGCGGTGATGCAGGGCAGTCTGGAGCGACTGCTGATGCTGACATCTGGTCCGGACTGAAGGACCTGACAACGATTACGGACATGTCGTCTACTGTCACTGCATATGATTCTCTCCCCATTGAAAGAATGGTGGAGGATTATATGAGTGACCGCATCCAAGTAGGCACGTCAGACAGTCCGTACTTATACTGGCAGGAAAAAGAGGCAATTTGGAGGCCCTTGCACAAACTGGCTTTATTCTACCTAAGTTGCCCTCCCACAAGTGTGTACTCCGAAAGAGTGTTTAGTGCCGCCGCTCACCTTGTCAGCAATCGGCGTACGAGGTTACATCCAGAAAATGTGGAGAAGATGATGTTCATTAAAATGAATTATAATCAATTCCTCCGTGGAGACATTCACCAGCAGCAATTGCCTCCACAAAGTACACAGGGAGCTGAGATGGTGGATTCCAGTGGGGACGAATTGATAATCTGTGAGGAGGGGGATGTACACGGTGATATATCGGAGGATGATGATGAGGTGGACATCTTGCCTCTGTAGAGCCAGTTTGTGCAAGGAGAGATTAATTGCTTCTTTTTTGGTGGGGGTCCAAACCAACCCGTCATTTCAGTCACAGTCTTGTGGCAGACCCTGTCACTGAAATGATGGGTTGGTTAAAGTGTGCATGTCCTGTTTATACAACATAAGGGTGGGTGGGAGGGCCCAAGGACAATTCCATCTTGCACCTCTTTTTTCTTTCATTTTTCTTTGCGTCATGTGCTGTTTGGGGGGTGTTTTTTGGAAGGGCCATCCTGCGTGACACTGCAGTGCCACTCCTAGATGGGCCAGGTGTTTGTGTCGGCCACTAGGGTCGCTTAGCTTACTCACACAGCTACCTCATTGCGCCTCTTTTTTTCTTTGCGTCATGTGCTGTTTGGGGAGTGTTTTTTGGAAGGGCCATCCTGCGTGACACTGCAGTGCCACTCCTAGATGGGCCAGGTGTTTGTGTCGGCCACTAGGGTCGCTTAGCTTACTCACACAGCTACCTCATTGCGCCTCTTTTTTTCTTTGCGTCATGTGCTGTTTGGGGAGTGTTTTTTGGAAGGGCCATCCTGCGTGACACTGCAGTGCCACTCCTAGATGGGCCAGGTGTTTGTGTCGGCCATTAGGGTCGCTTAGCTTACTCACACAGCTACCTCATTGCGCCTCTTTTTTTCTTTGCGTCATGTGCTGTTTGGGGAGTGTTTTTTGGAAGGGCCATCCTGCGTGACACTGCAGTGCCACTCCTAGATGGGCCAGGTGTTTGTGTCGGCCATTAGGGTCGCTTAGCTTACTCACACAGCTACCTCATTGCGCCTCTTTTTTTCTTTGCGTCATGTGCTGTTTGAGGAGTGTTTTTTGGAAGGGCCATCCTGCGTGACACTGCAGTGCCACTCCTAGATGGGCCAGGTGTTTGTGTCGGCCACTTGGGTCGCTTAGCTTAGCCATCCAGCGACCTCGGTGCAAATTTTAGGACTAAAAATAATATTGTGAGGTGTGAGATGTTCAGAATAGACTGAAAATTAGTGGAAATTATGGTTATTGAGGTTAATAATACTTTGGGATCAAAATGACCCCCAAATTCTATGATTTAAGCTGTTTTTTAGGGTTTTTTGAAAAAAACACCCGAATCCAAAACACACCGAATCCGACAAAAAAAATTCGGTGAGGTTTTGCCAAAACGCGTTCGAACCCAAAACACGGCAGCGGAACCGAACCCAAAACCAAAACACAAAACCCGAAAAATTTCCGGTGCTCATCACTAGTAACCACCAGGACTCTTCCTAGAGCTGGCCGTCCATCTAAACTGAGCGATCGAGAGAGTAGGGCTCTAGTCAGGGAGGTGACCAAGAACCCGACTGTCGCTCTGTCAGGGCTACAGCATTCCGCTGTGGAGAGAGGAGAACCTTCCAGAAGGACAACCATCTCTGCAACAATCCACCAATCAGGCATGTTTGTTAGAGTGGACAGATGGAAGCCAGTAAAAACCACATGGCAGCCTGCCTGGAGTTTGCCAAAATGCACCTGAAGGACTCTCAGACCATGAAAAATAAGATTCTCTGGTCTGATGAGACAAAGATTGAACTCTTTGGCATGAATACCAGGCATAACGTTTGGAGGAAACCAGACACCGCTCATAACCAGGACAATACCATCCCTAAATTGAAGCATGATGGTGGCAGCATCAAGCTGTGGGGATGTTTTTTCAGCAGCAGGAACTGGGAGACTAGTCAGGATAGAGGGAAAGATGAACAGTTGCCCCAGTCTGAGGTCAAGAGCACTCTGGAGCACATTAAATTGCAGCAATGTACAGAGACATCCTGGATGAAAACCTGCTCCAGAGCGCTATTGACCTCAGACTGGGGTGACAGTTCATCTTTCAGCAGGACAATGACCCTAAGCACACAACCAATATATCAAAGGAGTGGCTTCAGGACAACTCTGTGAATGTCCTTGAGTAGCTCAGCCAGAGCCCAGACTTGAATCCGATTTAACATCTCTGGAGACATCTGAAAATGGCTGTGCACGGATGTGCAATGGCACGGATGTGCAATGGCTGTGCCCATCCAACCTGATGGAGCTTGAGAGGTGCTGCAAAGAGAAATGGGCAAAACTGCCCAAAGATAGGTGTGCCAAGCTTGTGGTATCATATTCAAAAAGACTTGAGGATGTAATTGCTGCCAAAGGTACATCAACTAAGTATTGAGCAAAGGCTGTGAATACTTATGTTCATGTGATTTCTTAGTTTTTTATTTGTAATACATTTGCAAAAATCTAAAACAAATTTTTTTCATGTTGTCATTATGGGGTATTGTGTGTAGAATTTTGAGGGGAAAAATTAATTTATTCCAATTTGGAGCAAGGCTGTAACATAACACAATGTGGAAAAAGTGAAGCGCTCTGAAAACTTCCTGGATGCATTGTATGTCCAAATTACATGATTTTAGCTGTTTTTATAAGTTTTGATGAAATCCAAAGCCAAAATCAAATCTGAATCTGAACCAAAACACTTAAGGGTGATTGTGCCAACCCAAATCCCCCAAATAAAAAAAAAAAAAAAAAAACAGGGCCAGTGCACGTCTCTAATTTTAACAGTAATGATTGTATCCTGTTTATTATAGTTTTGTCTTTTATGTACAGTATATTAAGCTATATATTTCCTTGGTCCATAACATTGCATTCAAGGCATTTTTAGGCTATTTGTTTTTGCTCAATCTGCTTTGCAATGGTTATGTAAATGTTTTCAAAAGAGTACATTTTTTATTGTACTTGTTCCTAAATTGCACGTTAGCTAAATGGTTCTTGTATTCAATTTGTTTTGCTTTGATAACTTTGCAAATAGTCCCACAAATCAAAATTTTATGTTCATGTTTCATAGCACAATCTATCACATTGCATTACAAAGTGAGCATTCCACAAAGCCTGACTGGAATCACTCCTACAATCTTAACAGTTTACTGTGAATAGAAATGCATTTTACAACCACGTACCAGGGCCCTCATTCCGAGTTGATCGGTCGCAAGGCGAATTTAGCAGAGTTACACACGCTAAGCCGCCGCCTACTGGGAGTGAATCTTAGCTTCTTAAAATTGCGACCGATGTATTCGCAATATTGCGATTACTAACTACTTAGCAGTTTCAGAGTAGCTTCAGACTTACTCTGCCTGTGCGATCAGTTCAGTGCTTGTCGTTCCTGTTTGACGTCACAAACACACCCAGCGTTCGCCCAGGCACTCCCACCGTTTCTCCGGCCACTCCTGCGTTTTTTCCGGAAACGGTAGCGTTTTCAGCCACACGCCCCTGAAACGCCGTGTTTCCGCCCAGTAACACCCATTTCCTGTCAATCACATTACGATCGCCGGAGCGATGAAAAAGCCGTGAGTAAAATTACTTTCTACATAGCAAAGTTACTTGGCGCAGTCGCAGTGCGAACATTGCGCATGCGTACTAAGCGGATTTTCATTGCGATGCGATGAAAAATACCGAGCGAACAACTCGGAATGAGGGCCCATGTGTACTGCTGAAGAACTCATAGAGTATAAATTTGAAGACTAAGGTCTAGATGTTCTAAACTCTGTTACTGAAGTTACTGTAAGATGATTTTAACAGGTTATTATTGATTTATAGATTTCCTCAATACTGAGGAGCTGATGAAAAGTTGTAAGAACCTTGTAATATTTAGCACTACCTATGCTCCGTGAACATCAATATGAGCAACTATGGGTGAGTCACAAGCAACTCATTCACATTTCTACTTGAGGCTGAATGGATGTAACTGAGTGGAATTAAGGCATTCACTTGTAGGCTATATGATCTGAAGGGTGTGGATCATAGGGTCGACCACCCTTAGGTCGACAGTGTCTAGGCTGACCACTATTGTCGACAGTAAGTAGGTTGACATGGTTTCTAGTTCGACATGGTCTCTAGGTCGACATGTACAAGGTCAACATGACAGAGGGTCGACATGAGTTTTTAAAAACATTTTGGTGTTGTTTTCTCCGTAGAGTGACCGGCAACCCCAATTAGTGCACCGTGTTAGTGCAGTGATTTGCTTAGCACATTCAAGTAACACATTTCTTCAACCTCTCAGTGCCTCCTGCACCATTTCCATCGCCTAAATTCACATAAATTAGGGGTAGATTTACTAAGTGGCCGAGTTTATGTTTTTATGCAAACTTCCATCAGTTTTACAAATTGGAGATTTACTGAATGCAAATCCAACAGAAATTCACAGAAAAACCCAACTTTATATGTCAATATATAACATAAGACTAACTATTGATATAGTACTTAACATAGACAACAATAGAAACCATTGGCGTTTCTACTATGGGTGCAATGTGTGCGGTGCACATGGGCCCCGGGGTGCCAACACTGCACACATTGCACCCATGCTGTGTTAAAACGTACCTTCTAGAGTCCTGCGACGGGCGCTCAAGCTGCAGCAGTCGCTGCAAAAATACATCCCAAAATGGGTGCCGCGCATGTGCAGTAGCAAATTAGTCTCCGGAACATTGCGGGTGCCATGTTTCCGGAGACTTGCGCATGCGCAGTAGGCTTCGGCACATTGCCAGGGCCTATGTCGAGGTGCCGTGGAGAGGAGGGGTCCCGCCTGGAGTCTGCACACGAGCCCCCTCCTCTCGTAAAACGCCCCTAATAGAAATCTTATATTCACTATGCATCAGGTACAGGGGCATAAGTTTATACTAGGTGGCCGAAGGCAAAATAGACAGTAGAGCCTCCCCCCTTTCCACATCAGCAGAGAAGCACAGATAAACAGACAAAGGAGGAAGTAATGTGCCAGTAAACCTGCCACTTCCTTTCCAGTTCTCCCCCATGTTTCTGAAGCTCCACTCACCAAGGGTATCTGTCCAGTCAGCTTCCCAGTGTCTCTCCAGTTCCAGCCCCATTTCTGTCTCTCTAGTTGGGTTGCCACCTTTTTTCTTGCAAAATACAGGACATGGGATGTGGCCAAGTCTTGGAGGACACATATCCTTCTTAAAAAATAGAATAAATACTATGCGTGGTGCCGTACCACAAAGGGGAACATTTGCCCCACTCAGCAGTGCTGAGGGACAATGTCCCCTCCAGCAGCTGACCTGGACCCCTCCAACCAGCATGAGAAAGAGTCTAAACTGTTTTTCTTTTTGTGTGTACTAATTAAACATACACCTTACCCATATGGTAGTTTCTCTGCAATACAGAATCTCTGAAGAAATTGATCTTTCTTGGGCAGACAGTCTTCAGTCAGTATTCACTATTCATGTAGAGGATCACATGGTCCAGAAGATGCCTGTTTGTGTAGGAATGTATCCAATGCCATTGTTATACAACATTATTCCAAATAGGCTCGTCTTTCATGTGTCACTTCCTGCCCCCTATATCTCCTCCAGCCTCTTGCTCCCTGTGGCTCTCCAGCATCCTGTTGTCCTTGTTCTGCTGAGGGGGGTCTCTGTTCTAAGTGGGAACAGTGGCAGGGTCTCTCCTGCAGGAGTAAGGATTCCAAGGAAGGACTGATTGGAGTAGTAGGTGCCCTGCTCCTACTGATGTTCAGCTCCACAGCCCTAGTGGTCTTATTGATCCAGGCATGGCTGGCATGGCAAGGTCACCCTTTCTTTCCAAATACACAGTTGCAAGGGGAAGAAGAGGGTTTGTGTGGAAATGCAACTAGTGTTTTGAAGCAACAGCATATTAATAGCTACAGAAAAACCTGAAGTAATAGAAGTAAGCTGGGTACACACAAAACTATATATTGTATGATATATCATTCCGACGTGGATCGGAACAATACCATATGCATCGCATCTTCCAATCTGATATGCTGCATGTCAGATGAGACCGTGCAATGAACAACGGCATTCAATTACATGCTTGCTGTAACAATACATTGCACCGTTCACAATGAATGCACTACATGTTACATCATGCACACACTCTCAGTCATGCTGACACTGTTTAAAGTGCATCTCTCTTAAGCTGTCACCTGATTATCAGGAGCCTCTCAGCAGTTCTGGGAGGGTAGGCAAGTACAGCATGTTTTAGAGTGAAAGTATTTGATAACTAGCTAGATCAAAATTTAGGTATTTGTGTCCTAACATATGTAATGGTTCCACTTTACAAATTCATACAAATCTTAGCTCCCCTATTAAGTCATTCTCAACAACAAAATAGAGAAATTGCTATTAAAAAAAAATTATTGAGTGCCGTAAAGCTTAAAAGTAAAACAAGGAGCTGCACATTAAACCAAGCAAATAAAATGGCTTTTTTGTAAGTCTAAACAGCTTTTTAAACTAAATTTTACATTTAATCTGAAACAAGAGATCAAACTAAAATATATTTTCATGTAGAGTATAACAAATACCATCACGTTATGACAATTTGTGTTGGTATATGATATGAAATAACTTCATTTGGAAAACTTTTTTCCCAAGTGCCTGTGTGAACATTGATAAAAAATATCTGAAAACTAGAGCTTGCTTACACAGTATGTTAGTGTTGTGTGCCAGTTATCTTCCTAAAACACATATTTCTAGTGATAATCAAGTACTTGGGAACACAATACCTTCAAAGTTCTTCGAAGCTTCACACACATAGTCGATATAGTGGCTGGGAAAAAAACCCATAAAAATAATGACAACAAATGCATTATTTATACGACTGTGGAAGATATTTTATGAACTAAGAAATTTGGCATAAACATATGAAGTAGAATATAAATAATAGGAAATATATGCACTATGGTTCACTATTTCTTATTCTTTTCATATTATTGCAAAGTTAATGGATTTATGTAACAAAAGAATCAGGAACATTTTGCTCTTTAATCCTCTGGATACACCTGAATACCGAAAGATCGGGATCATCCATATAAATGATGCATATAGATATGCTGCATTTTCCTGCTAGCTTCGCATAAACCAAATGTCTCATTCTTTAAGACTAATGATATATTTTCTATTTGCATAAAGAGACATATACAACTTATGTACAGCACATTAACTTTCTAAAGCCTTAAAATACAGTAGCTCTATATTGATAATACAGTATATTGGTGTTCCTAAGCAGGGGATGCTCCCACTTGGCGTGCCCTTGTATACAGATGTAAATAAACAACCAGAATAAAATATATAAATATAATAAATTTAATACAGCTAAATCAGAGCATAGTGAATATTCATATAAGAAACACAAATGAACTGCTTGCTAGTAGGAATCTGGGATGTGCAGTCAGGGGAGGCAGGGGAGGCAGTGCCTCCCCTGTCATTAGAGATTAAAATAATACAAAGAAGATACTTATGACACATATTCTGTGTCATAAGTATCTCCTTTATATTGATCTAATCATTATTACTCTGTAAATGGGGTAGGGAGGCCCCGATTGTGGTGCCTCCCGTTGTCAATGGGAAAGATGTGGGAGCGGGCGGCCGGCCCAGGCGAGGCCAAGCCATGGGCAGTAAAAGCCCATTGAAAATACATTGGAAAGTGGCACAGTTAGAAATGCTATTTTCATACAGTGACGAGCCTTCAACCCATGAAAGCACGCCCCTGTCAGTGAGGCCGCAGTGATTGGCCAGTGGATCCATCACTGGATCCGCTGTCATCACTGTGTGGGTGTGGCGAAGTTGTGGGCGTTGGTGGCGGTGGGATGCGGTGGTGGTGCGGGCATCAGTGGCGGCAGGATGTGGCGGTGGTGTGGGTGGCGGGATGCGGCGGAGGTGCAGGTGGTGAGACGCGATAGTATTATCATCATTCTGCAGAGTTTGGCAGCGGAGCAGCACCAGTTTCAATAATGACGCCTCTGCTTCATTTTTGAAATTCAAGATGGCTGCCACGAGCCAATCACGGCTCGCTGTGTCATCAACCCGCCCCCTCCGGCTGACTTATATTATTCAGCGCGAGGCAGCAGCGTCAGTCCGACGGAGGAGGAGGAGCAGTGAAGAGCTCCTGAAGAAAGAAGACTCCGTGGAAGTCCTGGATGGGTGGCGGGTATGCAAAAGAGCTTAACAGCCGCCGCCCACCAGGTGAAGGTGCTGGAAGCCCTGGGGAGGTGGCGGCCATGCAAAGGAGCTTAAAGGCCCCCGCATCCCAGGTGAAGACGGCGGAAGCCCTGAGGAGGCGGCGGCCCCCCAGGTGAAGACGCCGGAAGCCCTGGGAAGGCAGCGGCCATGCATAAGAGCTTAAAGGCCACCACCCCCAGGTGAAGACCCTGACTAATTTAACTTTTTTTTTAAGACCGTTTGGTGTTTTATTTTAATATTTTCTTTACAGGTGGACTACAGGTGCCAGCAGGCCCTTTATGTCAGGGCATGCTGGCACTTGTGGTTCTCCAAGTGCCAGCATGCTGGAGCAGGCTTGCTGGGACCTGTAGGCCACATGTAAAGAACAATATTAACATACAATGAAGCCCGCACCCACCGCCACCAGGGGTGCTGCGCATAGAACTGGGCTATCAGCCCAGTGCTGATTGTTGCTCGGGAGGGGGGACCATATTTTATTTTTTGGGGTCCCCACTTTCCGAGGAATTCCAGCCCTGGGCAGACTGGCTTTGGGGGCTGATCAATGTTATGGCAGGGGGACCCCACACTGACTGTCTCTCCTGCTATGGCCTTATACCCCCTGGCTGGTTCTGCCTGGTGCTGGTTTTAGTGATGTGTGGGGGACTACACTTTTTTTTTCTTCCCTCTATGCGGGAAGGGGGGGGGGGTTGTTTTGCTGCCAGTGCGTCCCCAGCCAATGACCTCACTGCACGTCACTGGTAGGAATACTCTTGTAGTGCCACACAGAAAAAACGAAAATGCCGTTGCACACTTTATGCACCTAATTCACACTATAGGCCTAATACATGTTTGTACACAATGGTCGATGCCCATGCAATAGTGCGATTATCAGTAGACTGCACATGTGCTGCGATCGCAATACACGTGCATCAAAGTGCCGCTGTGATCTCTCACAATGAGGATTTCGTGGAGAAGTGATTTACAGGAAGTGACCATCTGGAGGAGTTAACGGGGAGTGGTTGAAAAAACGCAGGCATGTCATGGCTATTTTCAGGGTGTATATCTGCCATTGGCTGCAAGCTCATATGTGCAAAAACCTGGTGCCTGCATCGCTACTGCTGTGTCCTTTGCTATTGCCATAGGCCAGGCCTTAACCTTGATGTTCCTTGTTTTTGCTTATACTGTAGGCAACTAATGTATACACAATTGTGAACCCAGGAAGCGCAACGCCATGAACCTATTTCTAATCCTGACATATTATTTACATTTTTCCAGGGCTTACCAGTCATTTTGCCTATTCCAATATGTAGTCTGCAAAGGCAAGGACCTTATGCTAATTAAAAATAACCAATGGCAGGTAGGAGGGGTGCTAGTCCATGTGAAGAAGTCCATCTAAAATATATAATTAAAACTAGAGATGTGTGCTGGACACTGGACACTTTTCGGGTTTTGTGTTTTGGATCTGGATCTCCGTTCTTATTTTGGATCTGGTTTCGTTTTGCCAATACCACCCTTTTGGATTTTGGTTTTGGATCAGGTTTTATTTAAAAAAACAACAACCATAAAAACAGCTAAAATCACAGAATTTGGGGGTATTTTTGATCTTACAGTATTATTAACCTCAATACCATTCATTTCCACTCATTTCCAGTCTATTCTGAACACCTTACACCTCACAATATTGTGTTTAGGCCAAAAGGTTGCACCGAGGTAGCTAGATGACTAAGCTACATAACACAAGTGGGCGGCACAAACACGTGGCCCATCTAGGAGTGGCACTGCAGTGGCAGACAGGATGGCAGTTTTAAAAACTAGGCCCCAAGGAGCACATAATGCAAAGAAAAAAAAGAGGTGCAATGTGGAATTGTCCTTGGGTCCTCCTACGCACCCTTATTTTGTTTAAACAGGAAATGCACAATTTAATAAACCCATAATTTCAGCGACAGGTGGTCCCCTATAAAAAGCTTGCCAAGTTCTTTGAATCATAGCTAGCTACAAACATCCCACCTCCATATTTGATGACTTTTCACATTATGAGAAGAGGCAAGAGGAAGAGAACAGTGTCAAGAAGGTGATTAAAAATTAGAGCGGCACACGAATCAGGAACAACACACAGGCTTTTACCTCCACTCCTATATTGGTGTGGGACAGAAAGGACTTTAACCAAGCAAATATATAATTATCACATTACTGGACAAACTGAAAAACTAGGAGCCAAAGCCTCCAAATTTGTACCCCCTTCTCCATTTTCAGGGATTAAGATAATCTCGGATTTAATGTTGGGATGCAAATAAACTGGTGTATACCACAGGATCGAGATTGGATATTTTCCCTTCCACAGAGTCTGGAGACTTACTTTGTGAAAATCTTGTGGGTTTCTTTTTTCCATTTTTTTATTGCATTTTCATTTACATATTTTGTGGCAGATACCTTATTTTCATTTATCACAGCTCCCAGTTACATGCATGTGAGCATACCTGTGTGTCCCAGTTACACGCATGTGAGCATACCTGTGTGTCTTGTTTATTTTATTCTTATTTTATTTTTAAATAAACCTGCCCCTCAGATGTTTTAGCGGCCCCTCCTGAGCCCCCACAGCAGCCACAGATTGGGCAAGTTAAATTTGGGTGGGTTCAGTACAGTACTAAGCAGGACTGTGTAGTGATTTTTTTGTTATTCAGCCCCTGCCCTAGTGGAGTTTACCACTCTAGTTGAAACTCATTTCATTTTACAAGTAGGACTGTGGGAGGAAGCAATGCTAACTTCTGTGCCACCAGCATGCCTCAGGCTGGCAAGCCAGACAACTTCCTGGCTGTAAGCCACCATGAGACTCCATACTGGGCCCTTAATCAGTAACTGTTTGTGCCTCACAGGAGCTCCTGGCCCATCTAGTGCTGCAGTGCTATAAAAAATGGATGCAATGCAATATCACTGAAACTCTGTTCTCCTAATACCGCAAGGTCTTGCAATAACCCGACACAGCCCTTACATTGTACAATGATTAAGTAGAAATTTTTTTCAAAATAAAGGACAAGAACCCTGTCCAACAAATGCACACCTTCTAAATAATCCCAAAATGTGGAACATTAATAATAAATCAAAATTAAGGTTGACTAATTGGAGCCATTCATTTGAGTCCCTAACATGAAATAATTGACAGAATTGACAGTGCACACTAGAAGATATATCTACTAGAGATTAGCAAGTTCAGACAGGGTACCCGTGGAATTATATGGCAGACATATAGACATAGGTGTGTTTGAAAAATCTAGCTTTCTCTGGCAGTTGAAAGGGAAAATTAAGTAGGAGATGTTGCCATGTCACGTTCTGCTGGATTATGATACTGTCTCTTCTGTGTCTGACTGACTTTGGCTACAAATGTGGTCTCTTCCCACTTTATTGAAAAACACTTTGTCAAAATTGCAATTTCCATTTCAACCTTTGTGGTTACATGTTTTCAAAAATATGGTTGTGATGTTGAAGCTTATTTCACATTCTGCTCTAGGCTTTAATTTAAACCTAGGATCAAGTACAGCAGCACCCCTGGAATTATTTGGCAGTGCCTCTGGACTTATACAGCAGATAGGCAACACCCCTGCACTTATACAGCATAGGCAGCACCCCTGGAGAATAGCACAGCAGAATGACAACAGCACCCCTGGACTTAAACAGCAGTGGGGCAGCACCCCTGAACTGATAGGGCAGAGGGACAGCACCCCATATAGGGCAGCAAACCTGGAATGATGTGGAAGACAAAGAAAAGACGTGCAAGATGAAATTGTCCTTGGGCCCTCCCACCCACCCTTTTGTTGTTTAAACAGGACATGCACACTTTAACAAACAAATCATTTCACTGACAGGGTCTGCCACACAACTGTGGCTGAAATGATTGGTTTTTTGGTCCCCCACCAAAAAAGAAGCAATTAATATCTTCTTGCACAAACTGGCTCTACAGAGGCAAGATGTCGTCCTCATCCTCCGATTCCTCACCCCTTCAGTGTTTACCAGCTGACTATCTTATGTTCTATGGCATAGGAAGGTTTGTCTGGATTGACTGCGGGACTCAAGAACCAATTCAATTATCACATGCGTTGTAATTATGTGGCAACCTGAATACTATTTGGTTATCTGAAATGGATTATCACAGGCCATGATGTTCCTTTCTATTGATGTATCTGGAAGGAATGGCATTTGTCCCAACTCTTCCCTTACACAGATCTTTCTGCACTTCTCCTGTCACACCCATCAGAGAGGAAAGGACAATGGGGGTAATTCCAAGTTGATCACAGCAGAAATTTTTTTAGCAGTTGGGCAAAACCATGTGCACTGCAGGGGAGGCAGATTTAACATGTGCAGAGAGCGTTAGATTTGGGTGTGGTGTGGTCAATCAGCACTCTAATTTGCAGTATAAAAATAAAGCAGCCAGTATTTACCCTGCACAGAAACAAAATAACCCACCCAAATCTAACTCTTTCTGCACGTTATATCTGCCTCCCCTGCAGTGCACATGGGGGGTGATTCCGAGTTGTTCGCTCGCTAGCTGCTTTTAGCAGCATTGCACACGCTAAGCCGCCGCCCTCTGGGAATGTATCTTAGCTTAGCAGAAGTCCGAACGAAAGATTAGCAGAATTGCGAATAGAAATTTCTTAGCAGTTTCTGAGTAGCTCCAGACTTACTCAGCCATTGCGACCAGCTCAGTCCTTTCCGTTCCTGGTTTGACGTCACAAACACACCCAGCGTTTGCCCAACCCCTCCCCCCCCATTTCTCCAGCCACTCCTGCGTTTTGCAATTCGAACGCCTGCGTTTTTCCGCACACTGCCATAAAACGGACAGTTTCCGCCCAGAAACACCCACTTCCTGTCAATCACACTACGATCAGCACAGCGATGAAAAAGCTTTGTTATGCCATGATTTAAATACTTAACTTTTGTGTAAAATAACTAAGCAACTAATCGCAGTATAGCGAAAATCGGCAACGAGCGAACAACTCGGAATGACCCCTACGGTTTTGCCCAACTGCTAACAAAATTCCTGCTGCGATCAACTTGGAATTACCCCCAATATTCAGACCAGGAATTGTGTCAAAATAAAGTATTATTTATTACTGAAATCTGCACCAGTAAGATCAATGTGGAGCACATTATTTGCAAGACACTTTGGACAAAGCAAAGTGGTCTGCTGACATAAAAATACAAATGAACACGGAATTGTCTTATTCTCAAAAATGGAAATCACTACAGTATTTTACAGCTAAATCATTGACAATATCATTATTAAACAATGAATACACTTTCTTATGACTTATTTGGACCTAAAGCTTCACAGGTTATTCTGTACACCAATTCCTATCACATGGATCAAAACTTGTGTAGCATAACTATGTTTAAGAATTCTTAATCACTGGATAACAATTACTGTCTTAATATCGGTACTAAACTGCATTGCCTATTTGCTGCAGTCTTGTCTCCAGATGCAATTAACACTGCATATGTACCTCACTTAACTATATACTGTACTATCTATTTACTATCTATCTAACTAGCTAAAATATACTGCACAATGGGCCTAATTAATATTTGGTTGGAGTGAGCATCGCTAGAAGCAGCGGCAATGGTATGATATGGTAATGCAGCAGGAGGTGGTATAACTAGACACCTCCTGCATGCATTAATGATTCGTGCTGTGCTAAGATGAAGCGTCAGATCACCTACGACATCATCGGCTGACTGCATGACCTCAAGCAAGTTGGCTGCTGCAGTTCAAACCATGAGGCCTCAGCACTCCCCCAAAATGGAGGCATCTCTACCCCATTTCCACCCCAAATGGCTTCAGACTGCCAATGACTAAACATCAGTAACCATAGTACGTACAACGATGCAGGACACATACTGCACATGTACAGTATTGGTCCGATGCATACACAAAGTACTGAACATCTTTACTTCGTGACATGCTGCCCACTTTGGTCAAGATCTGAATCAGGCCCAATATTTACAGTACGATTCTTCCTAGAGTACTTGTTTCTTCGGCATACCTGGGTTGCATTTGGTTCTTTGTGTTCATCATTCCAGCACTTACTCTGTGTGCTGCAGATTCTGTACAAACTTTAAATGTCTCTGTCTTAAACTGTTAGAAAATTGAAATTGCACAATATAATAGCAGTGGTTTCATCTCACTTAGTGCAGAGCTCAGCAGAAGGTCAAAAAGAGGAGCATTTCTGGGACTGGGACTTGATAACTTGTCCATAACATGATAAGTCTTAGCAACACTTGACTTCCTACAATTCTCAGAAATACTTGTTTGGAGTCAACTTACACTTTATCCTTCATTAGTCTCACTTTTGCATGCACTCTCTCACTATGGGGGTAATTCCAAGTTGATCGCAGCAGGAATTTTGTTAGCAGTTGGTCAAAACCATGTGCACTGCAGGGGAGGCAGATATAACATGTGCAGAAAGAGTTAGATTTGGGTGGGTTATTTTATTTCTGTGCAGGGTAAATACTGGCTGCTTTATTTTTACACTGCAAATTAGATTGCAGATTGAACACACCACACCCAAATCTAACTCTCTCTGCACATGTTAAATCTGCCTCCCCTGCAGTGCACATGGTTTTGCCCAACTGCTAAAAAAATTCCTGCTGCGATCAACTTGGAATTACCCCCAACAGTATTTGCTTCACCACCTCACTGCAGAAAAGCAACAAAAGATGACCTCCATCTACAATCCTGCACTTTATTATTATTGTCACTTAGATGTCTGTGCTCCTCTCCACCCCAAAAATGTCTCCTCTCTCCCTCACTGCACTCAGAGACTGAGCCTAATAAGGCAGTTAAGCTCTCCCACAGTTTAACATTAGCTCTTACAACACCTGATATCTTGACATCAGCCATCCAGGGCCGGAAATGGGGGCGTGGCTTAATACAGGGGGCGTGGTCAGTTACGCCCCCTGTACAGTAGTAGCGCCGCTTAGCAAAAGGTCCTTCCACGAAGGGAAACTAGACGCGTAGCGTCTAGTCCCCTTCGTGGAGAGGACCTTTGCTGTGTGGTGCGCGATGACGTCATCTCGCCCTGCTCAGCAAAGGTCCTCTCCACGAAGGGAAACTAGACATGTAGCGTCTAGTTCCCTTCACAGGGGACACAGCCACACAGTCAGGGGTCAGGGGACACAGCGGGCAGCGGCGGGCACAGCAGTGGCGGATCTTGCCATGGTGCGGCGCCCTCCAGATGGCGCCAGCGCCATCCGGAAGGCGGCACCCCGGGCAAAAGTCCTGCTTGCCCGTGGCAAGATCCGCTACTGCAGCCATCACAGCCAAATTTGCAGAGGAGGCAGGACAGCCAATCCTTAATAAAACAAAATCTGGTGAAATGTGAGATTTTCATATGATGAAACATGACACTGGTCTCAGAAATTGGGCCAAACTATGATACCATTTTGGGTAGTCAGACAGCTAAAACTTCTGTTAGGTGTAAATGTCACATCTGGAAGTCAGTGGACAAAGCTGCGAATGCTGTAGGACAGGGTAAATGCACTGAGACCCATTGAAGAAAGATATCAGTTAAAGGAGAAAATTGTTGAGGAATGAAAAGCAGCATCCAGGACAGGTAGTAATCTCCCACTGTTCATGATGTACTTGTTGAATGAGTAGCAGTTGAGGGGGATCCATCTTCCTGATATAATAGTAGTATTATAGTAATATTAGTATTTAAAAACCAATGTTTTAATATTATTTCTTGTGCTTTTTTTCACAATACCATTCAGAAGATCTGGAACAGCCAGAAGCCGACAAAGAACTGTGGAAGAAGTAGCATGTAAGTTATTTGAAAACATATTGTTCTGTCCAGCCACCAGCCAGTGGTCTGAAATAAACATTTTCCTTCAAATTTAAAAATCATAAGCAGTTGCTGATCCATCTATTAGGCAGAAATCTGAGGAAAAAAAGGGCTTGGTACCTTATGTAGCAGTTAATTTTCTTCTGCCACTCAGGAGGAACCAACTGGTGAGTGAATCCTTTCTTGGCTAGAGACTATAATTAAACACTTTAGTTTAGAATATGCCACACATTTTTGTCACCATCACTAAAACAGGAAGCCTAAGTTACTCAGATGGTCATAAATACTTATTCTGATGTAAACACCTTTTTATTATCTAGTTTTACAACCAACTGGACCATGGTTCCCTCTTACCAGGACTGGGTGGCTACTGCTTGCTGTTTGTTTGCTGAAGGTCTACACTAGAGATGAGTGGGTTCGGTTCTCAGAGAACCGAACCACCGTGAATTTCACAATCCAAGCAGGGAACCGAGTCCAGCTCAGTACTTCCCTCCAGACTCAGATCCCAAAACGAGGCAAAATGTTATCACGCTGTCAGATTCTCGCAGGTTTTGGATTCCATATAAGGAGCCGTGCATCACCAACATTTTTACTCTGGACTTGTAGAATGAGGGAGACAGACCTCTGTCTCTCTGTGGGTGGTGGCGTTGGGTGGGGTCAGTGTGTGCTCTCTAGGGGTGTTGTTAGGAGTGCTGTCCTATCACTGCAGTTTCATGAGCTGTTAGGGGTGCCGCAGCTGTACATGGGTGTTGCTGTCCTGGCTGTCACTGTGCTGTACAGGGGCATTGTCCTCCTGTATGCTGTGAAAATACAGGGGTGCTGGTTCTGTCTTGTATGCTGTAAAAATACAGGGATACTGGCCCTGTTCTGTATGCTGTAAAAATTCAGGGGTGCTGTGAAAATAAAGGTACACTGGCCCTGTATTGTATGCTGTAAAAAATCAGGGGTGCTGTGAAAATAAATGTACACTGACCCTGTCTTGTATGCTGTCAAAATTCAGGGGTGCTGTGAAAATAAAGGTACACTGGCCCTGTATTGTATGCTGTAAAAATTAATGGGTGCTTTTAAAATAAATGTACACTGACCCTGTCTTGTATACTGTAAACATTCAAGGGTGCTGTGAAAATAAATGTACACTGGCCCTGTCCTGTATGCTGTAAAAATACAGGGGTGCTGTGAATATAAAGGGGTGCTGGCCCTGTCTTGTATGCTGTAAAATTACAGGGGTGTTGTGAAAATACAGAAGTTCTGGCACTGTCCTGTATGATGTAAAAATACAGGGATGATGCGATGTCTAGGCCTGACCTTCCCAAGACTGTATGGGAAGAGGAGGCTCCTACCACCATTTTCACGCCCCCTGCAAGTGCTGGGAGGAGCACTGCCAGTCCAGTTGCTGATATTGAGATTGAGGATGCCACTGTAGAAGTACACCAGGATGAGGAGGAAATTGGTGTAGCTGTCACTGAGGAGGAAGTTGATGATGAGGATTCAGATGGTGATGTGGTTTGTTTGAATAAGGCACCAGTGGAGACAATTGTTGGCCATGGGATGAAACGATCATTGTCCTGCCTGGTCAAAATACCAAAAATGCCACCTCTTCGGTGTGGAATTATTTCTCCTCAAATCCTGACAACAGGTGTCAAGCCATGTGTTGCCTTTGTCGATCCATAATAAGTAGGGATAAGGATGTTAACCACCTAGGAACATCCTCCCTTATACATCACCTGCAGCGCATTCATCATAAGACATTGTCAAGTTCAGAAACTTTGGGTAATAGCGTAAGCAGTCTACTGACACCTAAATGATGTGGTTTTGTTTGAATATTATTTCTCTGTGAGGATGAGGATGTAAACACTTAAACGGGTGAGGAATTGGAAGATGAGGATGAGGACCACATCTTGCCTCTGTAGAGCCAGTTTGTGCAAGGAGAGATTCATTGCTTCTTTTTTGGTGGGGGCCAAACAAACCAATAATTTCAGCCACAGTCATGTGGCAGACCCTGTTGTGGAAATGACTGGTTTGTTAAAGTGTGCATATCCTGTTTATACAACATAAGGGTGGGTGGGAGGACCAAAGGACAATTCCAACTTGCACGTCTTTTCTTGGTCTGCCACATCATTCCAGTGGTGCTGCCCCTCTGCCCTATCAGCCCATGGGTGCTCTCCAGTTTAAGTCCAGGGGTGCTGTTGCCTGTCTGCTGTGCTGTGTAATTGTCCAGGGGTGATGCCTATCTGCTGTATAAATCCAGAGACACTGCCGTATAATTCCAGGGGTGCTGCTGTACTTGATCCTAGGTTTAAATTAAAGTCTAGAGCAGAATATTAAACAAGCGTCAACATCACACTCAGATTTGTGAAAACATATAGCCGCAAAGGTGGAAAAGGAAATTGCAGTTTTGACAAACTGTTTTCCAGTGAGACCACATTTGTGGCCAAAGTCAGTCAGACTCAGAAGAGACAGAATCCTAACCCAGCGAAACTGCCTGAGAAAACTAGATTTTCCAAACACAACTATGTCTATATGTCTGCCAAAAAATTCCGTGGGTGTCCTGTCTGAACCCGCTCATCTACATTTTCTAGTGTGCACTGTGTAACCAGCATTAGAGAGAGGTTCTTCTCAATTATTTCATGTTAAGGACTCAATCAAATGAATGGCTCCAATTAGTCAACCTTACTTTTGATTTATTATTAATGTTCCACATTTTGGGATTATTTACAAGATGTGCATTTGTTGTACAGGGTTATTTTCCTTTATTTTGTAAATGTTTTCTCCTTTATAATTGTACAATGTAAGGTGTAAGGGCTGCCTTGGGTTAACGCAATACCTCGCGGTGTTAGAAGAACAGAGTTTCAGTGATCTTGCATTGCATCAGCTTTCCGTTGCACTTCAGCACCAGATGGGCCAGGAACTCCTGTGAGGCACAAACAGTTACTGAATAATGGCCCAGTATGGAGTTTCATGGTGGCTTACAGCCAGGAAGATATCCGGCTTACCAAGCTGAGGAATGCTGTTGGCACAGAGGTTAGCATTGCTTCCTCCCACAGTCCTACTTATAGTATGAAATGAGTTTCGACTGTAGATTGGTAAACTCCACAAGGGGCTCAATAATAAAAAATCAATACACAGTCCTGCTTAGTACTGTACCAAAACCACCCAAACTCAACTTGCCCGATCTGGGGCTGCTGTGAGGGCTCAGGAGGGGCTGCTAAAACATCTAAGGGGCTGCTTTATTTAACAATAAAATAATAATAAAATAAACAAGACACACTGGTATGCTCACATGCATGTAACTGGGACACACAGGTATGCTCAGATGCATGTAACTGGGAGCTGTAAAAAATTAAAATAAGGCATCTGCCACAAAATATGTAAATAAAAATGCAATAAAAAAATGTAAAAAAAGAAACCCACGAGATTTTCGCAAAATAAGTCTCCAAACTCCCTGGAGGGGAAAATATCCAATCTTGATCCTGTGGTATACACCAGTTTATTTGCACCCCATCATTAAATCTGAGATTATCTTAATCCCTGAAAATGGAGACGGGGGTACAAATTCGGAGACTTTGGCCCCTAGTTTTTCAGTTTGTCCAGTAATGTGGTAATTATATATTTGCAGGGATAAAGTCCTTTCTGTTCCACACCAATATAGGAGTGGAGGTGAAAGCCTGTGTGTTGTTCCTGATTGCATGTGCCTCTCTAATTTTTAATCACCTTCTTGATACTGTCCTCTTCCTCTTGTCTCTTCTCATAATGTGAAAAGTCATCAAATATGGAGGTGGTATGTTTGTAGCTATCTATGATTCGGAGAACTTGGCAAGCCTTTTCCAGGGGGACCACCTGTCACTGAAATTATGGGTTTATTAAACTGTGCCTGTCCTGTTTAAACAACATAAGGGTGGGTGGGAAGGACCAAGGACAATCCCATCTTGCACCTCTTTTTTTTGTTTGTATGATGTGCTCCTTGGGGCCTAGTGTTTAAAACTGCCATCCTGTCTGCCACTGTAGTGCCACTCCTAGATGGGCCAGGTGTTTTTGCTGCCCACTTGTGTCACTTAGCTTAATCATCCAGCTACCTCTGAGCAACTTTTTGGCCTAAAAACAATATTGTGAGGTGTGAGGTGTTCAGTATAGACTGGAAATGAGTGGAAATGAATGGTATTGAGGTTAATAATACTGTAGAATCAAAAATAACCCCAAATTCTGTGATTTTAGCTGTTTTTATGTTTTTCTTCAAGAAAATCCAGATCCAAAGCCAAAACCCAAAAGGGTAGTTTTGGCAAAACCAATCCAGATCAAAAACACAAACGGAGATCCAGATTCACAACCAAAATACAAAACCCGAAAAGTGTCCACCGCACATCTCTAGTCTACACCCTCTTTTCACTGACACTGAAGTTTGTGTGGCTGTGGGCTACAGGTGCCATGATCCTGGAAAGTTCTCTGCTAGTCTATAGCCAAGCATGGCCCTAGCAATACTTTACAAGTGACTGGGTTGACCTATCCAGAGTGATCCTGGGATGAGACAGACTATTCAAACCCTTCTTTTCTGGCAGCTCATTGCAAGAACTTCTTCACATCTCTCTGGTTCTCACAGTTCCAGTCTGTGCCTCCACTCTCCCTGTAATGATCATCTCACATTTCCCGTTTGTGCCTCTGTCTCTGTGTATAGTTAAATGTTGATATTCTTAATGTGAAAAACCATAGAATTAGAATCAGAATCAGCTTTATTGGCCAGGTATACTTGTGTATACTAGGAATTTGTCTTCTGCTTGCTATACAACAGCCAAGTAGGTAATAGAAAAGCAGGTGGGGGGGGGGGGGGCAAGAAAAGTCATACAGATAGGAATACCGTAGTGAGTTACATGTACGTCTAGTCTGTCAATGTTCAGGAGTTCAGCAGGTGGACCACTTGGGGAAATAAACTTTTGAGGCTTCTGGTGGACCTGGCGGGGACGGCCCTGTAATGCCTGCCTAAAGGAAGCAAGTTGAACATGATTTGGCCAGGGTGTACAAGTGTGTACCCTCACAGTAGCTGTTGTAGGATGTGACAGTGTCTGTCAGGTCATTCAGGTCCGTTGCCAGACACTGTCACATCCTACATCAGCTACTGTGAGGACATGTGTGTACCTACCAAGACTTACCACTTTTACAACAACAACAAACCCTGGTCCAACGCCCAGCTCAGGCAACTTCGTTGGGCTAAAGAGGAGACCTATAGCAGTGGTGACAGAGCACTATACAACCGAACTAGGAACTCTCTGACTAAAGAAATCAGGCTAGCAAAAAAAAAAAAAAAAAGAGCGGTTCTCAGACAAGCTGACAAACAATCTCTCCAAAAATGACCCCGTATCTGTAGGGAAAGGAATGCAATCTATAACCAACTACAAGAAAACATCAAAGTCCACCAGCTTGGTTCAAGCTAAATATTTATGTTAGGTCTTATTTTGGACAATATTTTCTTGGTCCATTTTTTGTAATTTCAATTGTAATGTAGTTAACCTTTTTAATAATTTAGATGTGTACAGAGATTGTCTCACCTGTCTTTGCCATCTATACTCTGAGAGTAGACCATTGCTAACAAAACCCCTACCTGCTCACTGTCTCTTGCATAACTTAAGGGGCATGTTGATATAATGGCAGATAATGTAATAGACTGCAGCTGAGTGCAATATCAGATACTGTGCGTGGACTTACAATAGCATTCAGTACCACCAGAGTTATCAAGGCACTAAAACCTAGTTTTTAATAGTCCAGAAGTGCACTCGTTCACAGTTCTAGTGTTTTTCTGGACTTCATTTTATTGATGCTCAGCAGTAGTCTATGGTAGTGACATAGATGTCAGTAGCAATATTAACCTGTATGAAAAAAACATAACTCATCATTATGTGTGGCATTTTTTTATGGTGGAAAAGCAAAACAAAATATGGGAGTCTCAGATGAAGGAGAGGTTACTCGCGGACACTCTCATATAAATGAATGGGGACACTCTAATTCCTCATTATTATTAGGCTGCCATGCAGGACCAATGATGACCAGTCCCCTAGGATATTGTAAGTAACAAATGGGTATATGAGGGTTCTGATGTATGTGTTTATTACTGTGGTTTGTTAAACATTACCTTTACAGGTACATTATAGATGAAAATGGACACTGTCTGTCAGGACATGCTGAGATTAGTAGTTGCTCCCAGTGCCAGTATGCCCTGGCACCTATAGAAAATATAATTGCTGGGACTTGTAGTGCTCTTGCAAAGTACAATTTTTTTAATGCTAACACATATTTATTACCTCCTTACCCAAAGCACAAGGGTATGAAGGAGAGCCCTACTGGTATTGGCAGAACCGTAACTACGTGTGTGCCAAGGGGGCTTGGCACACAGCGCAGTTGCCCTGGGGGCGCACGGCCAGCGGCATGTAATGAGTCAAATTGACTCATTACATGCCGCCTCTAAGTCTCTGCGCCGTGCGCCGCGCTGTGAAGCTAGAAGACATCAGCGCCGGAGGCAGCGGAGAAGAAGGAGGGAGGGGGAGCAGGGAGCCGCAGCAGCGCTATGTTATTGGTAGTAAGCGCCGCTGCAGCATCCCCCTCTCCTTCCGTATTGGCTGCCCGGCAGCCAATACAGAAGTAGAGGGGGATGCTGCAGCGGCGCTTACTACCAATAACATAGCGCTGCTGCGGCTCCGTGCTCCCCCTCCCTCCTCCTCCTTCTCATCTCACTGCCTGCACCGAGGGAGCAGCACGAGGAGCCTGTCAGCGGGGAGAAGGTAAGTATATTACCCCCCCTCTCTCTCTCTCTCTCTCTCTCTCTCTCTCTCTGTCTCTCTCTGTCTCTCTCTCTCTCTCTCTCTCTCTCTGTCTCTCTCTCGGACACCGCCTGCCGCAATGTGTAAAAAATGGGACTGGCTGCCGCAATGTGTAAAATGGGACTGGCTGCCGCAATGTGTAAAAAATGGGACTGGCTGCCGCAATGTGTAAAAAAGGGGGATGGCTGCCGCAATGTGTAAAATGGGACTGGCTGCCGCAATGTGTAAAAAATGGGACTGGCTGCCGCAATGTGTAAAAAAGGGGGATGGCTGCCGCAATGTGTAAAATGGGACTGGCTGCTGCAATGTGTAAAATGGGACTGGCTGCCGCAATGTGTAAAAAATGGGGACTGGCTGCCGCAATGTGTAAAATGGGGTCCTGGCTGCCGCAATGTGTAAAATGGGGCTGGCTGCCGCAATGTGTAAAAAGGGTCTATCTGCCGCAATGTGTAAAAAGGGGGACTGGCTGCCGTAATGTGTAAAAAGGGGGACTGGCTGCCGCAATGTGTATAAAGGGGGACACCGTCTGCCGTAATGTGTAAAAACGGGGACGCTGTCTGCTGTAATTGTAAAAAAGGGACGCTGTCTGCCGCAATGTGTAAAAAGAAGGACCGGCTGCCGCAATGTGTTAAAAGGGAGACTGGCTGCTGTAATGTGTAAAAAGGGGGACTGGCTGCCGCAATGTGTAAAAAGGGTCTATCTGCCGCAATGTATAAAAAGGGGGACTGGCTGCCGCAATGTGTAAAAAAAGGGTCTATCTGCCACAATGTGTAAAAAGGGGGCCTGGCTGCCGCAATGTGTAAGAAAGGGCCCTGGCTGCCGCAATATGTAAAAAGGGAGACTGGCTGCCGCAATGTGTAAAAAGGGGGACTGGCTGCCGCAATGTGTAAAAAGGGGGACACTGTCTGCTGTAATGTATAAAAGGGGCTCTACCTGGTGTAGTGGCGCTACTGTGCAGCGTAATTTGAATAATGTAGACTACTGTGCACCGTAGTATGAATTGCTATTATTTTGTGGCCACGCCCCTTCCCCGTGAAGCCACGCCCCTAGAATTTTTTTGCGCGTCTGCGGCGCGCACTGCCCCTATCTTACATGGGGGGGGCGCGCCACTGTCGTTTCTTGCACACAGCGCTAAAATGCCTAGTTACGGCACTGGGTATTGGCACTAGGGTTGGTTGTACCTAAGGGGACCCAGCTTTTCTGGGGAAAACAACCCTGGTGACAATTGAAATAGGGCTAGTGGAATTACAGTAAGATGGGTGATAACCATACTGTGAGTCTCCCTCTATGAGTCTGTAAAGAAATAAGGTATAGGGAAAAACTGTATTTGCAGCATCTCATTCTCTGCAACAATTAATGTATTTCTTTTTTGCCAGTTTGTTCCCCTGTCCCCTGCCAGTTTGTTCCTCTTGCTTGTGTAACTGTACCAATATGTGTGTTCATCAAGAGGACTTGAACTATTGCATTAGCCTTTGTATTTTATATACAGTAGTAATCTTACTTATGTAAATACAGATGGGTTGTGATTTGGTATATTGAGTTGTGATGCCGCTGTGTTATGTTTATGGCATGCCTTTGTGTGTATGACATCATGTGTTTGGTACTTGCAAGTTATCATCAATATGCCTGTTGTGTCCATCTGTAATCCTGATCTAGCCACACAGGAAGTGACCATGGGAGAAATGGAATATCTCACTGAAAAATCATCTCATGGATTAAATTTCACCTTCGCAGGGTGACACTCAGAACTTATACCAATTACTCTGTCATTGTTCCTTCTATTTGCTCCCCATTATTCCTCTCTGGATTTTAAAAAAACATAGGACCCAGACCCAGCAGGTTGTCATAAGGAGAAGGACATCTGGGGAGGTAGAAGGGAGGGACATAATATGGGACCCAACTTATCAGAAAACTATGTAACTCCCTTTGGTAGTCACTAGCACCATGTGACTTTGGTAGGTTTAAAGGCGGTTGACCAGTTCAGCTCCTCATATTAGTCACTGACTTTGGCTAAGGAGTGATACTCTGCTAAGGTATCTGTGGATTGCATCACCAGTCCTGTGTAGACTTATTCAACATTACTCCTGTGTGGACAAGTTACCCATTTCCAATTTTATTGCATTCTGTGTGGACTAATATGCAGGGCTGGTTCTAGACCATGTGGCGCACAGGGCAAAAGTTTCCTTTGGTGTCCCCCCCCTCCCCCCGGCAGGCAGAATAGGGTTAGTGCGCGTGTAAAATAATAGGCGTGTGGCTTCATAGGGAAGGGACATGGCTCCTGTAGCTGTGCCCCCAGTAGATGTGCCCCGTGTAGTTATACCCTCTGTAGATGTGCCCCCAGTAGATGTGCCCCCTGTAGTTATGCCACCTGTATATTTGCCCCAGTAGATGTGCCCCCTGTAGTTGTTACCCATGTAGTAGGGCCCCCTGTAGTTGTGCCCCCAGTAGATGTGCCTCCAGTAGATTTGCCCCCAGTAGTTGTGACCCCTGTAGTTATGGCCCCTGTAGTTATACCCCATGTAGATTTTTTGCCCCCTGTAGATGTCTGTAGATTTGCCCCCTGTAGATGTGCCACCAGTAGAAATGCCGCTGTAGTTATGACCCCTAGTAGCGCTTCTTACAAACACACAAATAATACTCACCACACCTCGCTCCTGCATACCGAATGCTGCTGCTCCGTCTCTGGCCACCCGCTCCTCAGATCTATGCGAGAGACGTCATGATGTCTCTCCCATAGCGCCGCTCAGACACTAGAGGTCAATTCATACCTCTAGCGTCTGACAATGGCACCGAATGCAGCAGGCGCCCACACAGCCCATGGCTCTTGCTGCAGCCGGAGTGCGGGATGCGGGGTGCAGGTGGGCCGCGGGAGCCTGCAGCCGCGCCGGTGGGCCATAGCGCCCTTGGCGCCCACCCTGCTTACCCGTGCCTAGATCCACTTCTGCTAATATGCTGGAACTACAGTATTTGTCTTTAGTTACTACATGGAAATGTGGAACTATAGCCTCTACAGGGACTAGTTCTATCTGGACTGCTACCTGCATATTGTTTCTTCACTACATTGACATCTTATTCCTGTGTTTTATTGATTTCTATATGCAGTGAAAAATAAACCATTACTTAGTTTTTATCTGCTTGATGTCTGGGTGATTAAAATAATCACCATATCCTCTCAGGGTCCATCAGCCCTGGCTGGTGAAGACTAGTGATGGTTAGTAAAATTTGGTCAGACGCCATGCTCTTTGTACCCCTGGATGTTTTCTCTTCCAAACTAGGCTTAAGAGCCCAGGGCTGGTAATTAATTTGGGTTGACCCCACATCTTTTTATTTGTAATTTTGCAAATTTTGACACAACAGCATGAACAGATCACACATATTTGTACAGTGCATTTCTACAAGTGTGTCTGTATGCCTGAAGTACAGTAGATTGTGGATATAGTTGTGCTTTCATAGGATCAATGTATATTTCTACCTCCCAACATGACCCTCTCCAGGAGGGACAGCATGTTCTGCTTCTGGACTTCCCTCTTAATTTATGATCGCTGGCACCTGTGTTGAACAGGTTAATGGATAAGAAAGACGTTTCACCACAGGTGATGGCAATCATCCATTAAGAGGGAAGTTCAGGAGCAGAGCATTCTGTCCCTCCTGGAGAGGGTCATGTTCTGAGTAATGTATATTGGAGAGAGACTGTGCTGCTGGGTGCTGGTGTAATGGCTGGACATTTGGGTATGTTACTCACTGAACCAAGTTAGCTCACTGGAAGACAGGGCTTAATCAGATGGCAGAGTTCAGGATCACCATAATAGCCTTGATAGGAGGGGTGGTGACCATTGTAATCAGAAGCAGGCTGCAGACACAGGTGGATTTTAAAACAGAACTTTAGCCTGCAGTGAAACTTAGCAGTAGAAACACTGGGGGTCATTCCGAGTTGATCGCTCACTAGCAACTTTTTGCAGCACTGCAATCAGGTTAAAACTTGGCAAAACTGCTCATGTGCATGCACCGCAATGTGCAGGCGTGTTGTATGGGTACAAAGAGGATCGTTGCTGGGCGATGGATTTAACGAAGAATCCATTCGCACAGCTGATCGCAAGTTGATTGACAGAAAGAGGGCGTTTATGGGTGTCAACTGACCGTTTTCTGGGAGCGTTTGGAAAAATGCAGGCGTGTCCAAGCGTTTGGAGGGCAGGTGTCTGACGTCAATTCTGGGACCCGACAGGCTTAAGTGATCGCAGTGACTGAGTAAGTTCAGACCTACTCAGGGCCGTCTTAACAGCAGTGTAGGCCCCTGGGCACAGTAATGCACTGGGCCCCCTACCCATCCTCCAGCGGTAGGGGTGGGGGGTGCTATCAGCAGCAGCTTTGATGTCCCATGGGCGGTAGGGGGTGTTCTATCTGCCACTCAGTAAGTAGGACCTGGAGCCGTAATTTCTGCTAATTACTCCTTTACTGCACAGATGGTGTAAGATGGGGTGGGAGGGAGAACACTAAACGGTAGAAGAGGCATTGGGTTGAATGAAGGGGCCCCGGTACATAACTTCCAGGTTGGTAGAGGGTGTGTAATACGCAGTGTAGGGGTGGATAGTGGAGTGGACTTAATATTCATCATGTTCCAGTGGGAGGGCAGCTTGGTTGATTGCAGATATCTCCAGTTCCTGGAAAAAAATTTCTTAACTTTGAATGTGATAAAAAACTAGAGAGTGCTACCTTTCAGGAGGTTCTGGGGACCTGGGGATCAGAGTTCAGGAGCCAGAGCAATCCACCTGCAAAAATATAAAATTGCAAACCAGATGTGTGGAGCTGGAGCAGGGTCCAGCTTCTTGAAGGCTTATATCTCCGGTTCTTGGCATAGTAGAGACAAGCTGCCAGTGTTCACTGAATGGGGGGAGTCCCATCTTTTGGAGAATGCTCTCAAAAAAACTCTAAGTCAGACAGAACCCAATATATCTGGCTGGGAAGAGCAATTAACGGTCTTGGATGGGGACCACTGCTTCGAAGTCAGATATCTCCGGTTCCCCAGGGCCGATTTTCAAAAACCTGGTACCCCTGGAAAGAGGGGACCCTCAGCTATCAGCTTAGGGCCCTTAGACTCCTGGGGCCCTTGGGCAAGAGCCCATTGAGCCCATACGAAAAGACGGCCCTGGACCTACTCAGAAGCTGCACAAAACTTTTTTGTATCGCTTGGCTGCACAAGCGTTCGCACACTTGCAAAGCAAAAATACACTCCCCCATAGGCGGCGAATATCTGATCGCAGCGCTGCAAAAAGTTGCTAGCGAGCGAACAACTCGGAATGACCCCCACAGGCATTTGAACAAGCTGTAGTTGTTGAAGCCTGAGAACCAGAAATTTTACAGGTATGCTGAAGGTAGAGATAAATCGCAGAAGTCTGAGAAATATTATTCTGGCAGGAGCAGAGTGAAGCACTGTTGACAGCAGGCAGTGCAGACAAGAAATACAACATGGTAGAATTCAATCACCAGTAACTGTGGAACACACTTAGGTGCCAGAGAGTCAGGCTGTTACTTGCTAGGAGTCAGAATGAGTTATTCACTGGCACAGAATAAAAAGAGGGCAAGGTATACATAGATATTGCAAGTCTCTGATTGGTTGCTAATGTCAGCTGAGGCAAGGAACATTCTGACTGGAGGGAATGCAATCAGATGAAATTCTCCAACAGTAACAGTTCACAAGAGAAACAGGAGACCTGACATGCAGGCCAGGCAACAAGATAAGACTTTGATTGTTGCAGACAGGATCATAACACTGGTGGTCATTCCGAGTTGATCGCTCGTTATTTTTTTTTCACAATGGAGCGATTAGTCGCTAATGCGCATGCGCAATGTCCGCAGTGCGACTGCACCAAGTAAATTTGCTAAGAAGTTTGGTAATTTACTCACGGCATTACGAGGTCTTTCCTTCGTTCTGGTGATCGTAATGTGATTGACAGGAAGTGGGTGTTTCTGGGTGGAAACTGGCCGTTTTATGGGTGTGTGCGAAAAAACGCTGCCGTTTCTGGCAAAAACGCGGGAGTGTCTGAAGAAACGGGGGAGTGTCTGGGTGAACGCTGGGTGTGTTTGTGACGTCAAACCAGGAACGAAACTGACTGAACTGATCGCAGTGGCAGAGTAAGTCTTGAGCTACTCAGAAACTGCTAAGAACTGTCTATTCGCAAATCTGCTAATATTTCGTTCGCAAATCTACTATGCTAAGATTCACTCCCAGTAGGCGGCAGCTTAGCGTGTGCAAAGCTGCTAAAAGCAGCTTGCGAGCGAACAACTCGGAATGAGGGCCATTGTGCTTTTCCCCAAAAAAAGCATCTTATTTGCATCACTATGTGAATAACATGCACAAGCAGACTCAGCTGACTAAAATGATATGCAGCATGCCTATATTCTAGAGATGTGCTGCGGGCACTTTTCGTGTTTTGTGTTTTGGTTTTGGTTTTGGTTCTGGTTCCATGCTCGTGTTTTGGATCTGGATTGGTTTTGCCAAAACAACCCTTTCATGTTTTGGATTTGGTTTTGGTTTTTGATCTGGATGATTTTTGGAAAAAAAACATGAAAAACAGCTACAATCACAGAATTTGGGGGTAATTTTAAACCTACGGTATTATTAACCTCAATAACATTCATTTCCACTCATTTCCAGTCTATTGTGAACACCTCACACCTCACAATATTGTTTTTAGGCCAAAAGATTGCACCAAGTGGCAGACAGGATGGCATTTAAAAAAACTAGGCCCCAAACAGCAGATGATGCAAAGAAAAAAAGAGGTGCACCAAGGTCGCTGGATCTGGATTGGTTTTGCCAAAACAACCCTTTCATGTTTTGGATTTGGTTTTGGTTTTTGATCTGGATGATTTTTGAAAAAAACAAAAAACAGCTAAAATCACAGAATTTGGGGCTAATTTTAAACTTACGGTATTATTAACCTCAATAACATTAATTTCCAGTCTATTCTGAACACCTCACACCTCACAATATTGTTTTTAGGCCAAAAGATTGCACCAAGGTGGCAGACAGGATGGCATTTAAAAAAACTGGGCTCCAAACAGCAGATGATGCAAAGAAAAAAAGAGGTGCACCAAGGTCACTGGATCTGGATTGGTTTTGCCAAAGCAACCCTTTCATGTTTTGGATTTGGTTTTGGTTTTTGATCTGGATGATTTTTGAAAAAAACAAAAAACAGCTAAAATCACAGAATTTGGGGCTAATTTTAAACTTACGTTATTACTAACCTCAATAACATTAATTTCCAGTCTATTCTGAACACCTCACACCTCACAATATTGTTTTTAGGCCAAAAGATTGCACCAAGGTGGCAGACAGGATGGCATTTAAAAAAACTAGGCCCCAAACAGCAGATGATGCAAAGAAAAAAAGGAGGTGCACCAAGGCCGCTGGATGGCTAAGTTAAGCGACACAAGTGTGCGGCACAAACACCTGGCCTATATAGGAGTGGCACTGCAGTGGAAGACAGAATGGCACTTAAGAAAACTAGGCCCCGAACAGCACATCATGCAAAGAAGAAAAAGAGGTGCTTTGAGGTAGCTGTATGACTAAGCTAAGCAACACAAGTGTGCGGCACAAACACTTGGCCCATCTAGGAGTGGCACTTCAGTGGCAGACAGGATGGCATTTAAAAAAACTAGTCCCCAAACATCACATGATGCAAAGAAATTGAGAGGTGCACCAAGGGCGCTGGATGGCTAAGTTAAGCGACACAAGTGTGCAGCACAAACACCCTGGCCCATCTAGGAGTGGCACTGCAGTGGCAGACAGGATGGCACTTAAAAAAATAGTTTCCAAACAGCACACGATGCAAAGAAGAAAAAGAGGTATAAGATGGAATTGTCCTTTGGCCCTCCCACCCACCCTTACGTTGTATAAACAGGACATGCACACTTTAGCAAACCAATCATTTCAGCGACAGGGTCTGCCACACGACTGTGGCTGAAATGACTGGTTTGTTTGGGCCCCCACCAAAAAAGAAGCAATCAATCTCTCCTTGCACAAACTGGCTCTACAGTGTGTACATCCTCCTCCACACAGAGTATTAATTCGCCGCACTGGAATCCACCATCACAGGTCCATGTGTACTTTCTGGAGGCAAAATTGCTGCTCAAGGTCTTCCTGGAGGAATTTATAATTCATTTTGATGAACATCATCTTCTCCACATTTTGTGGAAGTAACCTCCTACGCCGATCACTGACAAGGTTACCGTCTGCACTAAACACTCTTTCAGAGTACACACCGGAGGGGGGGCAACTTAGGTAAAATAAAGCCAGTTTGTTCAAGGGCATCCAAATTGCCTCTTTTTCCTGCCAGTATACATACGGACTGTCTGACATGCCCACTTGGATGCTGTCACTCATATAATCCTCCACCATTCTTTCAATGGTGACAGAATCATATGCAGTAACAGTAGACATGTCAGTAATCATTGGCAGGTCCTTCAGTCCAGACCAGATGTCAGCACTCGCTCCTGACTGCCCTGCATCACTATTTGGAAAAGAAGGAGAAAAAGACAAAAAAAACTTTTTTTGGGAGCACTCATTTGTTGTATTAGAAATAATATGTATAATAATAAATATTAAAACGTAACTTTTAATCAATCCTTGAATAAAGAAACTTTTGGACAAGAAGTTGGGACTCGTGTCTGTTATGATTAATATGTAGAAGAAATCTTATTTAACCTTTTTAACAAATGAGGTACAAGATAAATTGAAAGAAAAAGGTGAAAATATCAAAGGGATAGTGGAGGATACCGTATGGTTTCTTAAGGTCCCGGGTATCCAAGAAATCACTGAGACCAACACCATAGCTACAGAAATTTTCAGAAAAGCAACTTCAACCAACAGTCTGCTCCATTCAACCAGCAGTCACTTTCCACCAACTATCCGTAATATTCCCAAAGGTGAATTCCTTAGATTAAAAAGAAACTGTACAGAAGATTCCACTTTCCAGACTAAAAGCATTGAATTGGCAGCTAGACTTAAGGAGAGAGGATACAGCAACAGACTTATTAAAAGAGCTAAATCAGAAGTACAAAAAGTGGAAAGGGATTCTTTGATTTTTCCGGTTGAGAAAACCAAAGTAGACAAGAATACCTTACGCTTTATTGGGGATTTCTGCACAAATTGGAAAGATGCCAGAAAGATTTTACAAACACACTGGCATATCCTAAAAATGGATGATGATCTCTCGGACCATATAGGCCAGAACATCAATATGAGCTAGAGAAGGGCACCTAACCTAAAAGACAAATTTGTACAAAGTTATTTTTCATACCCTCAGAAGCCAAGACCTCTCAAAGGCAGTTATCCGTGTGGCAACTGTAAACTGTGCCCTCATATCACAAACCTAACAGAAGTAACGGACAGATTCAATCAACGGATTACAATAAAGGATTTCTTCAATTGTAGGACGGAGAATGTAATTTATTGCATTACATGCACGTGCAATTTGAGGTATGTGGGCATGATATCTCGCATGCTTAAAGTTAGGGCACTTGAACATATGAGCACAGTAAGGAATGCCAAATCCGATTCAGCTCAGTTCAAAAAGCTTACCACAGTCGCCAGGCATTTCTTAAGATTCCATGACAGCCGAGTAGAGGATTTGCACATTTCAGGCCTGGAACACATAAAAATGGGCTTGAGAGGAGGAGACTACAACATGACACTCCAGAAGAAGGAATCAGAATGGATCTTCAAACTGGACACTCTTATGCCAAAAGGCTTGAATGAAAACATTAACTACAGCATTTTCCTACATACCTAAGTGTGGGATCTAAAAATTTACTCTCTGTTCCCTCACTCTACCAGCCCTATCCTCTCCAGTCTATTTTCCCAATAACCAAATCAACCCATCCCTTCCTTTTCATCCCCATCCTCACCATTTACTAAGGTTCTCACTTTTTACTTCTTTCTTTAACATTTTTTCACATTTTTCACCAACTCCCCTCTTTTTTTTCTTTTTCTCCTTTCCTTTCTTCCTGTCCTTCCTCACCTAACCTCCATCTTTTCCACCACTCCCTTTCTGCTCCACACTCACTTTTCCACTTTCCCTTATTACTCACATCCTCAGTGCATCACACCTACACCACACCCCCCACCATCTTCCAGCAATTCACATGCATCACACCCACACCACACCCCCCACCACTTTCCAGCAATTTCTCACACACACATATCCCCTGTTTTCCCCACTTATACAACCCTCTTCACACAAGTTCATTACATCACACACCATCCTATACATTCTCCTCTCTTTCCTTCTCTTTTCTTTTTCATTCCCCCCCCCCTTTGTTTGCAATTCCTTCACTCACATTTCACTACTCCACCTACTCCCGCAATCATCTCAGTCCTGACCTAAACCATGCCTCCCTTCCTTTTTTATCTTTATTATTATTTCATTTTTATATTTATTTTATTTCATTATTTTTATTTTTATTTTTAGATTTATTTTTATATTTATTATTTATTTTTTTATTTTACTTCATTATTCTCCTCTCTATTCTATTGCATTTCATTTTATTTTATTTTTGCCCACACATGCACACCCCAATTTCAATTCATCCACTCTGTAATTAATTTATCTATCCCCACTACTCCTCACCTGTTAGATCTAAAATACTTTTTCTCCGCAGTCTTATTCCAGACTCACATCCATTCTTTCCCTTTTCCAACATGGCCGCCACAATCATCTCAGTCCTGACCTAAACCATGCCTACCTTCTACTTTTCCTTCTGTCCAGTACATACAAGTAATCCTTATATTTTTCACCTGCCCGATTATATCTGTACAATATCCATTTTATATATCTTTTTATATATCTTTGTATCTTCTGTATTTCATGCCAGTTCCCCTTATCCCCTATATCTATCCCTTCCCTCTTCCATCATGGCCGAAACATTCATCTCTGCAAGGACCCGATTGGTTAACCCTGCCATCCATCATCCATCTAAAGACAATCATTGGTCAAACTAGTACTCATATACTGGCCACAGTAGAGCAACAGAGAGAGGCTCTCGTGACCAAGCCTACCAAGGTGAAACGTACGTCGAGAGGCGTCCTTAGTGACGTCACCACGGCAACGCCCAGTCCGGAAGCGGGCGTCCACGTCCTTCACTGTCAGTGGGTGCACGTCTGGGGGATACCGGGACAACACTGGCCGCACATCGTGCGGTTGCGGTAATACATTTCGGATTACCAACATCTGACTATTTTTTCTCCCCCACAATATTTTACTCCTGCAGCGGTAGTGTACAGCTAAAACTGTACAAAGTATTAACTATTTGTACTATCTCCCCGCTCATGCCTCAATGGATATCAAATAGCTTTATGCTATCTATTATAATTGTATCTCTCCACTACATGTTCTTTTTTCCAACAGTAGCAAATTATTTGCATAATAATCTCTAATGTTATGTCAGTCCATAAGAATATGTTACAGAGTTCATTTTCCTGTGAGCCAGCCTTGAGCTCTAATCATCATTTTTGCCCCTGTATCTATTGATCAAGATATGAGCGCACATTCTTTGTTGCATTTACTGAATGTTATACGGTTTAAGTAATTTTTCATGTGAACCAGCCTTGAGCTCTAAACCTATATCTTCCTGACTCCCCTTTTTTTGTTCCTGTATTGATGGAACAAATAACAGTGCACATACTTTAGTGCTTCTATTATTATTGTTGTGTTGCAATTATCTGTGAGCCAGCCCTGAGCTCCTAATATACCGTGTGTGCAGAATTTGCTATTTACACAACATATTTCATTGTGAGTGCATTTTCCACATTTTCACTCAGTAACTATTTGAGATATTTTCTCTAGGATTATTTATCTTTTCGATCTCCTATTTGGAGACCTACATAAACAACACCTTTCTACTTTAAGATTTCCCTTTCTCTCTTTATCTTATTGACTCACCGCACACTCTTTTCTGGAAATACCTCGGACTAATTTTAGTCTTGATTTATGCAAAGTACAATAAGTAGAGTGTGACTTATCTTTTTCCTTCATTTAACGGCCCACGGCCATACGGGTGTGGTTCGTTTTATCGACAGTATCTAGGTCGACAATGTTTAGGTCGACCACTATAGGTCGACAGTCACTAGGTCGACATGGATGGAAGGTCGACAGGGTTTCTAGGTCGACACGTGCTAGGTCGACAGGTCTAAAGGTCGACATGAGGATTTTTTTTTGTGTCGTTTTCTTCGTAAAGTGACCGGGATCCCAAATTAGTGCACCACGTCCCCTCGCATGGCTCGCTTCGCTCGCCATGCTTCGGGCATGGTGCCTTCGCTCTGCTACCGCTTCGCTCGGCACACTTTACCATTCCAATCGTAGCCACGTGGATCGTTAAGTATGAAAAAATCCCCCCAAAAAAATAATGTGAAAAACTCATGTCGACCTTTAGACCTGTCGACCTAGCACATGTCGACCTAGAAACCCTGTCGACCTTCCATCCATGTCGACCTAGTGACTGTTGACCTATAGTGGTCGACCTAAACATTGTCGACCTAGACACTGTCAATCTTCAGACCGGATCCAAGCCATACTACCCTGAATACGCCCGATCTTGTCCAATCTCAGAAGCTAAGCAGATATGGCCTGGTCAGTATTAGGAAGGGGAACCTCCTGAGAATACCAGGTGCAGTGGGCCATTTTTAAGGAAAAGAGCTGCCCCCAATTCTGAATATACTCCACACACTCTCTTATTTGGAAAAACATTTTCAGACTATTATGGCACTGACTCATTAGAGTACAGAACTAGTGGTGTTTTTTTTCTTTTTCTCTCTTCTTCCTCTTTCCTCTCTTTTCCTCCATCTTAGGCCCACTGCCATACTACCCTGAATACGCCCGATCTTGACCGATCTCGGAAGCATAGCAGGCATGGCCTGGCCAGTATCAGGACGGGCAACTTCCTGAGAATACCAGGTGCAGTGGGCCCCTACTCTCCGTCCCAATCCAACTTCCCTCCCCCCCTTTCTTTTCTCTCCCTGTTCCTTTCCCCCCCCCCTCCTCCCATCAAGGGAAATCTAAATACTCTTTCCGCCCCATTCTCATTACATCCATCCTGAGCTCTATTTTGATAAACCTTATCAATTCTGCATATATACCTATCATTGATATCCATAATTTAGGCATGTACAGTGATTTCTTGGATACCCGGGACCTTAAGAAACCATTCGGTATCCTCCACTATCCCTTTGATATTTTCACCTTTTTCTTTCATTTATCTTGTACCTCATTTGTTAAAAAGGTTAAATAAGATTTCTTCTACATATTAATCATAACAGACACGAGTCCCAACTTCTTGTCCAAAAGTTTCTTTATTCAAGGATTGATTAAAAGTTACGTTTTAATATTTATTATTATACATATTATTTCTAATACAACAAATGAGTGCTCCCAAAAAAGTTTTTTTTGTCTTTTTCTCCTACTTTTCCAAATTGTAGTTCACCTACAAAATTCCTTGGAGCACCGCCAATCATTAACAGTTTAAGAATCATTTGTTAACTGTCTGCATGTTGGTATATCATTATATCATTATATAACTATCTCAGCATTTAATTTAATTGTTTGACTAGTGCGGTTCCACACAATATAACTTTCTGCCCTGCATCACTGCCAGTGGGTGGGCTAGGAAATCTTATCCTTTTCCTCGCAGCCCCAGTTGCGGGAGAAAATGATGGAGGAGCTGTTGACGGGTCACGTTCCGCTTGAGTTGACAATTTTCACACCAGCAGGTCTTTGAACTTCTGCAGAGTTGTGTCTGCAGGTAAGAGAGATACAACGTAGGCTTTAAACCTAGGATCAAGCACGGTGGCCAAAATGAAGTGCTCTGATTTCAACGGATTGACCACCCTTGAATCCTGGCAAAGCGAATGAAGGGCTCCATCCACAAGTCCCACATACTTAGTGGAATTGCTCTGTATTAGCTCCTTCTTCAATTTCTCCAGCTGTTTCTGCAAAAGCCTGATGAGGGGAATGACCTGACTCAAGCTGCCAGTGTCTGAACTGACATCACGTGTGGCAAGTTCAAAGGGTTGGATAACCTTGCACAACATTGAAATCATTCTCCACTGCACTAGAGTCAGGTGCCTTCCCCCTCCTTTGCCTATATCGTAGGTAGTTGTATAGGCTTGAATGGCCTTTGCTGCTCCTCCATCCTCTGAAGCATATAGAGTGTTTGCTGGTGCTCAAGTCTTCGGCAAGCAGTGGCTGAGTGTCGAAAGTGGCCAGCAGTTTTTTTGGCCACCGACAGCATCTCCTGCATGCACATCATTTTTCAAATAATTCTGCACCACCAAATTAATTGTATGTGCAAAACATGGGGCGTGCTGGAATTTGCCCAGATTTAATGCACGCACAATATTGGTGGCGTTGTCCGATATCACAAATCCCCAGGAGAGTCTAAGTGGGGCAAGTTTACGTTTCTCCGCAGACCATTTAAATTTCTTTTTTTGGGTCTTTTTACTGAACTTTGGCTTTTTGGATTTTTCATGCCCTCTACTATCACATTGGGCATTGGCCTTGGCAGATGACATTAATGGCATTTCATTGTCTTTGTCATGACTAGTGGCTGCAGCTTAGCACTACGAGGAAGTGGTTCTTGATCTTTCCCTATTTTATCCTCCAAATTTTTGTTATCCATTATTTTTCTGTAGTTATATAAGACAATATGTGGCACAGGGCAGCGTATCCCTACACCACACAGGGCAAACCCTGTAAAAAATATTTGGATTAAATATTAATAACTCCTTTAAATGGAGTAAATGATATACAGCACAGGACAGTACCACTGGATTTATACGGCAGTACCACTGGACTGGATTTATACGGCAGTACCACTGGATTTATACGCCAGTACCACTGAAATTATACGGCAGTATCACTACTTATACGGCAGTACCAGTGGACTGGATTTATACGGTATTACCACTGGACTTACACGCCAGTACCACTGGAATTATACGGCAGTATCACTTGAATTATATGGAAATTTCACTGGAATTATATGCCAGTACCACTGGAGTTATACAGCAGTATCACTGGAATTATACGGCAATATCACTGGACTGGATTTATATGGCAGTACTGCTGGAATTATATGGCAGTATCATTGGACTGGATTTATACGCCAGTGCCACTGAATTTATACGGCAGTACCACTGGACATATACGGCAGTTTCACTGGAATTATATGGCAGTACCACTGGACATATACGGTATTATCACTGGACATATACAGCAGCATCACTGGACTCAATTTATATGCCAGTACCACTGGATTTATACGGCAGTACCACTGGACATATACGGCAGTATCACTGGAATTATATGGCAGTACCACTGGACATATACACCAGTATCACTGGACATATATACGCCAGTATCACTGGACTGGATTTATACGCCAGTACCACTGGATTTATACAGCAGTACCACTGGACATATACAGCAGTATCACTGGATTTACATGGCAGTACCACTGGACATATACGGCAGAATTACTGGACATATACGGCAGTATCACTGGACTGAATTTATACGTCTGTACCACTGGATTTATATGGCAGTACCACTGGACATATACGGCAGTATCACTGGAATTATATGTCAGTATTAGTGATGAGCGGGTTCGGTTTCCGAGAAACCGAACCCACCCGAGTTTTACCTTTTTTACACGGTCCGAGCAGACTCGGATCCTCCCGCCTTGCTCGGCTAACCCGAGCGCGCCCGAACGTCATCATCCCGCTGTCAGATTCTCACGAGATTCGGATTCTATATAAGCAGCCGCGCGTCGCCGCCATTTTCCACACGTGCATTGAGATTGATAGGGAGAGGACGTGGCTGGCGTCCTCTCCGTTTATATACTAGTTATATACTACACAGTTGATCTGATTGCTTAGCTTATTGTGGGGAGGATTGGGGAGCAGCTGTTAGGAGGAGTACAGTGCAGAGTTTTGCTAATAGTGACCAACAGTTTTTTATCCGTTCTCTGCCTGAAAAAAACGCTCCATACCATATCTGTGCTCAGTGTGCAGTGCTGCGTGATATATCTGTGCTGAGTGCTCACACTGCTTAATTGTGGTGACTGGGGAGCAGCTATAGCAGGAGTACAGTGCACAGTTTTGCTGACAGTGACCACCAGTATACGTTTGTCTGCCTGAAAAACACTCCTGTGGTATCTTTTTTTTTTATACTATAAACGCAGTCTGCTGACAGTGTCCACCAGGTCCATTATACTGTATATAGCAGTACGGTAGGCCACTGCTGTACCTACCTCTGTGTCGTCACTCGTCGTCCATAAGTATACTAAGTATCCATCCATCTACATTGTATACCTGTGGTGTCTTTTTTTCTTTATACTAAGTATAAACGCAGTCTGCTGACAGTGTCCACCAGGTCCATTATACTGTATATAGCAGTACGGTAGGCCACTGCTGTACCTACCTCTGTGTCGTCACTCGTCGTCCATAAGTATACTAAGTATCCATCCATCTACATTGTATACCTGTGGTGTCTTTTTTTCTTTATACTATAAACGCAGTCTGCTGACAGTGTCCACCAGGTCCATTATACTGTATATAGCAGTACGGTAGGCCACTGCTGTACCTACCTCTGTGTCGTCACTCGTCATCCATAAGTATAGTAAGTATCCATCCATCTACATTGTATACCTGTGGTGTCTTTTTTTCTTTATACTAAGTATAAACGCAGTCTGCTGACAATGTCCACCAGGTCCATTAAACTGTATATAGCAGTACGGTAGGCCACTGCTGTACCTACCTCTGTGTCGTCACTCGTCGTCCATAAGTATACTAGTATCCATCCATCTACATTGTATACCTGTGGTGCCTTTTAGTTGTGCGCATTAAAATATGGAGAACAAAAATGTGGAGGTTATAAAAATAGGGAAAGATCAAGCTCCACTTCCACCTCGTGCTGAAGCTGCTGCCACTAGTCATGGCCGAGACAATGAAATGCCATCAACGTCGTCTGCCAAGGCCGATGCCCAATGTCATAGTACAGAGCATGTAAAATCCAAAACACAAAAGATCAGTAAAATGACCCAAAAATCAAAATTAAAAGCGTCTGAGGAGAAGCGTAAACTTGCCAATATGCCATTTACGACACGGAGTGGCAAGGAACGGCTGAGGCCCTGGCCTATGTTCATGGCTAGTGGTTCAGCTTCACATGAGGATGGAAGCACTCATCCTCTCGCTAGAAAAAAGAAAAGACTTAAGCTGGCAAAAGCACAGCAAAGAACTGTGCGTTTTCTTCGAAATCACAAATCCCCAAGGAGAGTCCAATTGTGTCGGTTGCGATGCCTGACCTTACCAACACTGGACGGGAAGAGATTGCGCCTTCCACCATTTGCACGACCCCTGCAAGTGCTGGAAGGAGCACCCGCAGTCCAGTTCCTGATAGTCAAATTGAAGATGTCAGTGTTGAAGTACACCAGGATGAGGATATGGGTGTTGCTGGCGCTGGGGAGGAAATTGACAAGGAGGATTCTGATGGTGAGGTGGTTTGTTTAAGTCAGGCACCCGGGGAGACGCCTGTTGTCCACATGCCTGGTCAAAATACAAAAAAAATCAGCTCTTCGGTGTGGAATTATTTCAACACAAATGCGGACAACAGGTGTCAAGCCGTGTGTTGCCTTTGTCAAGCTGTAATAAGTAGGGGTAAGGACGTTAACCACCTCGGAACATCCTCCCTTATACGTCACCTGCAGCGCATTCATCATAAGTCAGTGACAAGTTCAAAAACTTTGGGCGACAGCGGAAGCAGTCCACTGACCAGTAAATCCCTTCCTCTTGTAACCAAGTGTTATGCACACCAGTGCCTGCAGGAATGTACTGGTGTTTGAACTGTTATGCACACCAGTGCCTGCAGGAATGTACTGGTGTCTGAACAGAGAGGGATGCAAAACAAATGAACTCACAGACAGACTGGGAAATATGACATAACGTACACAGAAGGTGATAGGGTAACAAAACCAACACAGAGTGAACAGAGAAGCCCAGAGGCTAAGAAACTGGGTGTCTCCCTAGTATTAGAAATGCTCAGATGGAAAAAGCAAGATGTTGTGTTTTAATACGTAGAGAACCCGAAATGCTGTTGCTAAGGGTAACAGCAAAACCCTAAAGGGTTACCAACGGGTGTGGCAGTAAACTCCTTGGTCAGAGATGGAATAATAGACACAGGGAGAGTCTCCACAATCCTAATTCTCACTTGCAGGGCCCAGGTACAGCTTACTGCCACTAAACTGACACATGGACACCCTGCACAGTGAGAGAGGATTAAGCAGGCAGGTCTGAAAGTACAGCCACAAACCTGCTGGGTTCACAGAATATCAAAAGAACCTCAGCAGGCTAAATGACTGACTCCAGTCTTACTGCTAGGTCTGGATTGGCAGAGTGTAGTACCAAATCCCCAGGCCTATTTGCAGTAAGCAACAACAAATACAAAGCTACACAGTACTGGCTAACTTTCAGGAACTGACTAACCAACAAAGATTCAGCAGCATCTGCTTAACCTGAGAAGAGGCCTTATAAAGCAGGTGCTGTCCACGCCCCCCTCAGACCTCACAGACTGTGAGCACAAAAACCAGCACCGGATCCCCTGCCTGTAACCACTGCACAGCAAAAGACCCGAACCGGAGTATCAGCTGCGCTCAGGTTACTCCGCTAGCACTTGTCTCCCAGTTGCCATGACGACGTGGCAGCACAGGGCAGGAGACCCTAACACCAAGCTCCTGCAAACCACACCACCAACTCCCTCAGTGTCAATTTCCTCCTTACCCAGGAAAGCCAATAGTCCTGCAGGCCATGTCACTGGCAAGTCTGACGAGTCCTCTCCTGCCTGGGATTCCTCCGTTGCATCCTTGAGTGTAACGCCTACTGCTGCTGGCGCTGCTGTTGTTGCTGCTGGGAGTCGATCGTCATCCCAGAGGGGAAGTCGGAAGACCACTTGTACTACTTCCAGTAAGCAATTGACTGTCCAACAGTCCTTTGCGAGGAAGATGAAATATCACAGCAGTCATCCTGCTGCAAAGCGGATAACTGAGGCCTTGGCAGCCTGGGCGGTGAGAAACGTGGTTCCGGTATCCATCGTTAATTCAGAGCCAACTATAGACTTGATTGAGGTACTGTGTCCCCGGTACCAAATACCATCTAGGTTCCATTTCTCTAGGCAGGCGATACCGAAAATGTACACAGACCTCAGAAAAAGACTCACCAGTGTCCTAAAAAATGCAGTTGTACCCAATGTCCACTTAACCACGGACATGTGGACAAGTGGAGCAGGGCAGACTCAGGACTATATGACTGTGACAGCCCACAGGGTAGATGTATTGCCTCCCGCTGCAAGAACAGCAGCGGCGGCACCAGTAGCAGCATCTCGCAAACGCCAAATAGTTCCTAGGCAGGCTACGCTTTGTATCACCGCTTTCCAGAATACGCACACAGCTGAAAACCTCTTACGGCAACTGAGGAAGATCATCGCAGAATGGCTTACCCCAATTGGACTCTCCTGGGGATTTGTGACATCGGACAACGCCAGCAATATTGTGCGTGCATTACATCTGGGCAAATTCCAGCACGTCCCATGTTTTGCACATACCTTGAATTTGGTGGTGCAGAATTATTTAAAAAACGACAGGGGCGTGCAAGAGATGCTGTCGGTGGCCAGAAGAATTGCGGGCCACTTTCGGTGTTCAGGCACCGCGTACAGAAGACTGGAGCACCACCAAACACACCTGAACCTGCCCTGCCATCATCTGAAGCAGGAGGTGGTAGCGAGGTGGAATTCAACCGTCTATATGCTTCAGAGGATGGAGGAGCAGCAAAAGGCCATTCAAGCCTATACGTCTGGCCACGATATAGGCAAAGGAGGTGGAATGCACCTGTCTCAAGCGCAGTGGAGAATGATTTCAACGTTGTGCAAGGTTCTGCAACCGTTTGAACTTGCCACACGTGAAGTCAGTTCAGACACTGCCAGCCTGAGTCAGGTCATTCCCCTCATCAGGCTTTTGCAGAAGAAGCTGGAGACATTGAAGGAGGAGCTAAAACAGAGCGATTCCGCTAGGCATGTGGGACTTGTGGATGGAACCCTTCATTCGCTTAACCAGGATTCACGGGTGGTCAATATGTTGAAATCAGAGCACTACATTTTGGCCACCGTGCTCGATCCTAGATTTAAAACCTACGTTGTATCTCTCTTTCCGGCAGACACAAGTCTGCAGGGGTTCAAAGACCTGCTGGTGAGAAAACTGTCAAGTCAAGCGGAACGTGACCCGTCAACAGCTCCTCCTTCACATTCTCCAGCAACTGGGGGTGCGAGGAAAAGGCTAAGAATTCCGAGCCCACCCGCTGGCGGTGATGCAGGGCAGTCTGGAGCGAGTGCTGACATCTGGTCCGGACTGAAGGACCTGCCAACGATTACTGACATGTCGTCTACTGTCACTGCATACGATTCTCTCACCATTTAAAGAATGGTGGAGGATTATATGAGTGACCGCATCCAAGTGGGCACGTCAGACAGTCCGTACGTATACTGGCAGGAAAAAGAGGCAATTTGGAGGCCCTTGCAGAAACTGGCTTTATTCTACCTAAGTTGCCCTCCCTCCAGTGTGTACTCCGAAAGAGTGTTTAGTGCAGCCGCTCACCTTGTCAGCAATCGGCGTACGAGGTTACTTCCAGAAAATGTGGAGAAGATGATGTTCATTAAAATGAATTATAATCAATTCCTCCGTGGAGACATTCACCAGCAGCAATTGCCTCCAGAAAGTACACGGGAACCTGAGATGGTGGATTCCAGTGGGGACGAATTAATAATCTGTGAGGAGGGGGATGTACACAGTGAAAGGGGTGATGAATCGGACGATGAGGAGGAGGTGGACATCTTGCCTCTGTAGAGCCAGTTTGTGCAAGGAGAGATTGATTGCTTCTTTTCTGGTGGGGGCCCAAACCAACCAGTCATTTCAGTCACAGTCGTGTGGCAGACCCTGTCACTGAAATGATGGGTTCGTTAAAGTGTGCATGTCCTGTTTATACAACATAAGGGTGGGTGGGAGGGCCCAAGGACAATTCCATCTTGCACCTCTTTTTTCTTTCATTTTTCTTTGCATCATGTGCTGTTTGGGGAGTATTTTTTTTTAAGGGCCATCCTGCGTGACACTGCAGTGCCACTCCTAGATGGGCCAGATGTTTGTGTCGGCTATGTGGGTCGCTTATCTTAGTCACACAGCTACCTCATTGCACCTCTTTTTTTCTTTGCATCATGTGCTGTTTGGGGAGTATTTTTTTGAAGGGCCATCCTGCGTGACACTGCAGTGCCACTCCTAGATGGGCCAGGTGTTTGTGTCGGCCACTAGGGTCGCTTAGCTTAGTCACACAGCTACCTCATTGTGCCTCTTTTTTTCTTTGCGTCATGTGCTGTTTGGGGAGTATTTTTTTGAAGGGCCATCCTGCGTGACACTGCAGTGCCACTCCTAGATGGGCCTGGTCAGACGTGTGTGTTGTGTGCTCCTGAGTTCCACTCGAGTGTCGGATTACACCCAAGATCCCTGGAGCCCTTCCCAGCTGGGATGGAGCCTCCCAGGGGTAAGGAGAAGCAGTTTCCCCCGGTTATGGAGCCTGACCCAGGGGAACCTATACTGTGCAAAGGCTCTGGTGCTGGGGATTTAAGTCCAGTGTCCCAGTCTGCTGTAAAATCATCCTGCATGCAGTCTGCTATGGAGGTCACTGTGGAAATCCCCAGCAGTGTGTCTAAAGCCTGTGGTTTAACTGCAATTACTGACCTATCTACAACAGCTGGTTTATCTACACCAGTGTTCCCTGATCCTGCAAAGACTTCTGTAAAATCATCCTGCATGCAGTCTGCTATGGAGGTCACTGTGGAAATCCCCAGCAGTGTGTCTAAAGCCTGTGGTTTAACTGCAATTACTGACCTATCTACAACAGCTGGTTTATCTACACCAGTGTTCCCTGATCCTGCAAAGACTGCTTCTAGTTTGCCTACTAGTGGATCCCCTGCGGCATCTGTTAATGGCCAGAGCATGGAATCTTATGTGGAGCCGCTGCATAGTACCGGGGGCTGTGCTCCCTTTTCAGCGGGTGCTAGCGGCAGAGTCCGGTGGTCAGGAGAGCCGGTAAAGACCTTAATAGGCAGCCCTGAGCTCCCCCCTGCAAGTGCTGTGAATGGCGTTGAGACCCGGCGTTTGGAAGTGAAGCAGCTGGAAGGAGAGTTTTCTGCCGCTGGAGCCCCTGCTGACGCGACGGTGAAGAGGTTAGTAAGTCTGGCCGTCGGCGGGTTCCCTGCATGTTATCGTCGCTCTGTAGATGCAGGGGCTGGTATAGTGGCCTCTGGGTCTGCTGCACCAGTGTGCACTGCTGCCAGCCTTAATGTAAAAAATCAAAAGGAGGTGGAGGAGGTTTTGGATGGTGATAAGGACAATCAGGGAATAAAGCCCCATGCTAGTAATGTTCCATCCATGCCAACAGGTGTTACTAAGGTGGTTCCCCCATGTTAAGTTTGGCTGCCAATAAATCAGTGACAATGATTAAGGAAGGTGACGTTCAAGTGGCGCCTATATCTACATCTGCTGTGCTTAAAAAAAATCCTGTGTGCCCAACTGGTGATGAGACATCTATGATTAAGGAAAAAGTGACTGGGGGTTCGGTTGCTGTGAAAATTGAGGGGTGTCTAGTGAAGATGACCCCCTGTACAGTGAATTTAAGTCCCCCCGTTTCCGTGCCATCTGGATCTGCTTTGTTGGTGTGTGAGGGAAAGTCAGTGGCTGCTACCGATGCTACCGTGGGACCGGTGACCAGGTCCAGAGCTGTTAAACCTGTGGTAGCCCCTGCAAAGTTTATTGTGGGTAGCTCAGGGATCGGTGATGTCAAGAAATTAGCCACTGTGGCCTCTGTGTCAAAAACAAAGAAGCCGGGGCTGAAGTGTGATGTCTTGGTGGAGTCAGGATCGTTGCTTGATGTGGTATCCTCTGACACCGAACAAACGCAAGCACAACTCTCATCCGCTGCAATTGGGGGTAATCTCCCTGCGACAATTAAGTTGGAGTGTAGGGCGGCTGGTGCCCGGAGTGTATCCTCTGACCTGCCTGTGGAGGTCCAGGACAAAGTGACAGAGCAGTCTGTCTGTGAGACGGGTTTGTCGTCTGGCGACTCCCAATCTTCTTGTGGGACTAGCATGGCAATTATCGATGAGGATACTAAGGAGATGGAGATGCAGGACTTTGCTAGCACTGGTGAATCAAGTATTGACATTGCTGAGTTGAAAATGTTAGTTGTTAAGAAGGGGATTTTGATTGCGGAGAAGAAGAGGAGGAGGAACACTTGTCCAAAATGGGAAAGGGAGAGGATGGAGGGGGATATACGCAGGTTGGAGCTTGAATGTCTATGTTTGGAGGCCAGGATGCTAGCACTTCAGAAAGAGCTGGAGGAAGAGGAGAAAATTGAGTGTGAGCCAAGTGGATCGACCGTGTCTGAGGAAGAGGATCCAAGGTGTGATGGTGGTGCTTCTGCTGGTGAAGATGCTGTGGATTCTGCGATGGATCAGGGCCTGGAGTGTAATGTTGCTATGGTGGAGGAGGCGTCTCCTCTTTTGATTGTGGAACAGCGGTTGGATGGTGGTCTGGGAGGTGTCGCTGTTCAGGCTGGTGTTGCTTGCTCGGGGTCGACCTCCCAAGATCTGGCCTCCTCTGCTGGGAAGCAGGTTGCGTCCATGGTGGGTCCGGCGCGTGCCGGTGAGATGGCTGAGGCGAGTCTCCCCAATCTGCCTACGAGTGGTGGCGTTAGCAAGCCAAGCATGGTGGCAGGGGTGAGTGGTGCCAAAGACGCCACTGGCACTAATGTTGATGGTGTCACTTGCTCTAAGGCTAGGGCTAAAACCAAACATGTTGCCGAGACTGGTGTTAAGAGTGTGTCGGTGGGTCCAGTGTCATCGTGTGGACTTGCCCAAGGTCTTCCGGCATTAAGGAAAGAAGATTTATCTGCAGAGGAGCGGGCTATTGTTGATGGTCTATATGGTAGCTTGGGCGTACCTGTGAGATCCTTGCCAGCTATATCCATTATTAGAACCTCTTTGGCCAATAAAAATGCTAGTTCTGTATCTGTTGGGCAGGGTGCGGGGCGGGGTAATGTTGTGGGCTCTGTTGGGCAGGCCTCGCCTCAGGTAGTTCCTAAGCCGGGCTTGTCCTCTTATGCGGGTGCTGTCTCAAGTGGCAATAGGATTGTTGCTCCAAAGGTGTTTTCGGCTTCTGATCAGGCTGGTAAGCGTCGCAACGTGGTTTCACTTAAGTGGATAGGGGTTGAGGAACCCCCTTCTAAAGGGGATTTCCTGGAAATGGTGTTCTCATTGGGTTTCCATGCCCCTGATCTTTTTGCTTGCATCCACCCTGTAAAGACCCCTGACTACGACCTTAGTTTCATATCTTATCAAGGGCTGCGGGTGTTCTGGGAACAGTGGGAGCTAAAGAAGGGGTGTGAACCGTATTGTCGCTATAAAGCGGCGGCTGTTACTCGCCAGGATAGAGTCCGTGCAACTGTATTGGTCAGGAATGAATCCCTCCCTGCTGCAGATATTGGCTATTGGTTAAGTCGATATTGCGACATCTTGTCTCCTCTGGTGAAGATTGATTTCACGAAAGGTGTGTGGGGTGGAGCCTGGTCGGCTGTGATCAGGCTTAGGCATAATGGTCAGGTGCCTTGCCATGTTCCCTCTGCTGCTTTCATTGGGAGAGACAAAATCCAATGTTTTTATCCTGGTCAACCTAGACAGTGTCACCGCTGCGGAGACTTTCGTCACCTAAGCAGTGACTGTACTGTCCTGAAATGTGCCCTCTGTGGTAAAACTGGGCACATGGCGAGGGATTGTGGCAACGTAACCTGCAACCTTTGTGGGTGCGAAGGACATCCTTATAGTAGGTGCCCCAAGGCCTCCCATAACCTTGAGGTTATGGGGGAAGAGCTAGAGAGGGAAATGGGTCGTCTTTTTGAGGAGGAGCGACGGGAGGTTGTAGAAAAGCAAGTGGTGAGGGCGGTGGTAGAGAAGAACAGTGTGGTGAGGAAGGTGCCTGCTGAGGTGGATAAAGATGGCTTTCAGGTGGTTGAATCTAAGTCAAGGAAAAGGTTGGCCAAAAGAAGGGATTCAGACCCTGGTATTTTTTGTGTTAATAGATTTCAGTTTAACTCTGAGGAAGAGTCTGAGGTGGAGGACAGTGATATTGTCTTATCTGAAGGGCAGCTTGTCCAGGTCCCAAAAGATAAACCCAAGAAACAAAGAAGGAGGTCCTCTGTTAAGAGTTCTTTTGGGGAAGTAGCGTCCGTGGTGGAGGGGAAGGGGTGTAGGAGGAGTGAAAGGAGGAGACGAAGTAATGAGGTTGATAGTTCTGGTCATGTGTCTTCAAAAGTTAGATCGGTGGTAACATCAGACACTGATGGGAAACCTCAGAGTTCAGTCAGGGAAGATGTGGGGGACTTTTCCTTCATGCCTTCCTGTACCCCTCAAATCCTTTCCTCATTGCCCCAGGATCTCGTGGATCCTCCCCCTGTCCCTGTGGACCCTAGGCCCTTTCCCGCTTCTCCAGGAGCGGAGCCTCCTGATCCGGGTCCTCCTCATGATGGTTTGGGCCAAGATATTTCTGCTGCTTTGGGGGAGGCTCGGGACATGGACCTCTCTGTCTCTCCCACTGCAGGTGAGAGTGATACTGAGGAGGTGTTTGTTGGGGAGGATGATCCTCTTCCCTTGGGGACTAGTTTTAAAAGGTATGGCTCCGATGAGGAGTCAAGTAGGCAAGCAAAGAGAAAGTGATTGGGTCCTACCTTACAATCCAATGAAACATGGATCCCCAGCCTATACGATGTGCCACAATTAATGTGGCTTCCGTTTTGTCCGAACGTGCTCGTTTTATGGCCTTTGATTTTTTCAGCACAATTGAGGCTGTTTTTTTATTTTTGCAGGAGACCAGGATTGGTGATCTGGCGGTTCTTCATAGAGCAAAGCGTGAATGGAGGCGTGGACCGTCTTTCTGGTCTCTTGCGGCCGAGCCGTACGGTGGGGTGGCGGTGCTTTTTACCGGTATGGTAACCGTGCATAGGATTGTAGAGTTACAGGTAGGTAGGTGTATGGTTTTGGATATCAACTTGAAGGGACAGAACCTACGGCTAATTAACATCTATGGGCCCCAGTCCCCAAGGGACAGGAGATGTCTCTTCACGGAGATAAAACCGTTTCTTTTTTCAGCCCGGCAGATTGTCTTTGGTGGCGATTTTAACGCTATCACTAGGCCAAAAGACAGGGGGGGCACAAAGACAACCCTGGGTCATGATTCCAATTTTTTAGCTAGCATGACTAGGGAGGCTGGTCTGGTGGATGTGCACGTTCGCCATTTTCCAGACCTCACGGGTTACACCTTCTATTGTGGTAGTCGTAGGTCTAGGATAGATAGGTTTTTTGTTAAGGAGTCCGCGAAAACTTTGCCTCCTGTGGTGAAGCTAGTAGAGTTCTCCGATCACTGTATTCTGAGTTTTGCTTTGAATGCTTCGGAAACCCCTCAGAAAGGGCGGGGTCTATGGCGGCTGAATTCGGGGCTCCTGAAGGAGGAGACGGTGAGACAGTCCTTTAGAGATTTCTTTCAACTACAAGAGACTCTTTTGGAGGCAGGTTGGAGTAGATCTGAGTGGTTGGAGGAGTGTAAAAAGCGCACTCGGGGGTTTTTCCGTAGGCTGGTAGCCCGGAAAAACTTGATAAAACAAAATGCCTACTATGACTTGCGAAGGAAACTTGATTTCTTGATCTCTGAGCGTGGAGATAGTGGGGAGATCTCTCGGGTGAAGGCTCGGTTGAGGGAATATCAATACAGTCGCATGGCTTCCTTGATTTTGGAGAGGGATTATGGAGCTTACCACTCACCTGATCCCTGTCAGAATTGTAGAAAGTCGGTTGATCTGAAGGAGGTGCGGGGTTTGGTTGATTCTCTGGGTGTCCTTCGTGAGGATAGGGAGGGCATTCTGGGGGTCATCAGATCCTACTACTCCGATCTTTTGTCCGAGCAGCCACTCATCAGAGAGAGGATGGAAAGGTTTCTTAGGGAGACACCTGGGCTCGGGGGCCTTGATGCCTCTTTTGACTCTTTGGGAAGTAATGTGACGGCGGAGGAGATCAGGAAGGCCATAGACGGTTTGTCTATAAAGAAATCTCCGGGCCCGGATGGCTTAACATCTGAATTTTTTAAAGCATTTTCGGACCTCTTGGTTCCTCATCTTGTGGAGGTTTTTAATGAGAGCCTGGCTGAGGGTTTGCTCCCTCCCTCCATGAGGTTGTCCGCCCTCATATTATTGTCCAAAGGTAAGGATCCATCTCGTGTTGAGAACTGGCGCCCCATCGCTCTTCTCAATACAGACAGAAAGATTTTGGCAAAGGTGCTCTTCAATAGGCTGATGGAAGTTTCCGGGCTGTTGCTTTCTTCTTCTCAGCATGGTACTGTGAAAGGCCGTAGCACCTTTAGTGCTGTCCTTGGCGTCCGGGAGGCTGTGGAGCGGTGTCGTGCTGAGAAGTGGGGAAAGTACTTGCTGGCATTGGATCAGTCTAAGGCTTTCGATAGAGTCAATCATGAGTACCTGTGGGCCTTGCTTGAAAGGTATGGACTTCCAGTGAGGGTGGTGGATTGGCTTCGCGTTATTTATAATCAGGCCGAGAGTTTCCCGCTTGTCAATGGTTGGGTAGGTCCTGCCTTCGCGGTCAACTCCGGTGTCCGTCAGGGTTGTCCCTTGAGCTCCCTTCTGTATGTGTTCGCAATCGACCCTTTCGTCAGGAGGGTTGAAAGTGGTGCATTTGAGGGGGTGCAATTGGGGCCGGAGTGTCTGCTGAAGGTGGTGGCCGAGGGTTGAAAGTGGTGCATTTGAGGGGGTGCAATTGGGGCCGGAGTGTCTGCTGAAGGTGGTGGCCTATGCAGATGACGTCACGATTGTCGTATCGTCTACGACTGAGGCACGTGATGTGGAACACCTTATCTGCGAGTACTCTGGGGCCTCGTGCTCCATGATAAACCAAGACAAATGTGAAGCTTTCTGGATGGGGGAGGAAGGTGAGGAGTTCAGCCTTCCGGACAGCCTTCCCCGGGCCAATTCGTCAATCAAAATCTTAGGGATTTGGTTTAGTCGTGGTGATTATACCACTCTAAATTGGGTGAGTAAGCTGGAAGTTGCTGCCCGTAAAGTAGAGAGCTGGAGAAAATGGAAATTTTCTCTCAGGGAAAGGGTTGACCTGTGTAAGACTCACCTGATCCCGGTGTTTCTTTATGTCAGTTATGTGTGCTGTTTGCCTCAATCTTTGTGGTCCAGGATTTATTCTTTGTTCTTCCTGTTGTTGTGGGGGAACAGGATGAATCTCGTTAAGAGAGGCATCACCTACAGACCGAGGGCAGAGGGTGGACTTGGTATGGTCAACCCTGTGGTGTTTTTCACATCCACTTTTGTAAAGTTACATCTTGGGAGTCTGTTTTTGGAGGCCCCCCCTCGGTGGGTAGAAGGCTTTAGGGTTTGGGTGCACCCCTTCCTCAGGTCATGGATAGATGGCGGTCAGGTGAGAAACCTCCGAGTTGATAAATGCGGATACCTCCCGATCTACGTCATCTTGTGCTTGAAGGTGACAAGGCTATGGGGAATTTTGATGAGTGAAGTCAAAGGCTTCTCTAGAAGGGAGTTGGAGAGGAGCATTTTGCGATCTCATTTTTATGACCAGCCATCGCTAAGGGACTGCCCGGGCAATGTGTACTCAGCTGGGTTGAATCTGATTAATTCTCGGAGGATCCCACTGAAGTTCAGGGACATTGCCTGGCTTCTTTTTCAAGGGAAGCTTTATGTTAGGGGGAAGATCGGGTTTCGAGGTGCCAGTGATCGTGTTTGCCCACGTGAGGAGTGTCCTGGGGTGGTGGAGACTGTGGACCACTTCTTGCTCGAGTGTCCCTTTAATGTAAAAATTTACAAAGCCGTTTCAGCCGCCTTACGCCTTCCGTGCCTTTCGGGGCTTAGTTACCCTGAGTGGGCGTATGGGGCGTTCAAAAAGAGGTTTGGGAGATTTGATTTAGTCACCATTTACCTAGTTAGTTTAGCGGTCAGGTACCACACTTGGAGTGCACGGTGTCTAGTTTCCCTTAGAAGGTTAGTCCTTCCCTGTACTGAGGTGGTTAGTACCATTCTTCACGAGGTAAAGAGGATGATGGATATGGATCGAGGGAGGATGGATGCCGTCAGTTGGTCCAGGCTTTGGCGCCATCTGAGACCCCCTTGAGTGGGTTGCTGAAGTCTTTCCTTCCTTCCATCCTTCTGGCTTTCTTTTCTTTCACCCCCCGTAGATTTTGTGTTATAGTTTTTTTATGCTATGGTTTTAACATACGACTAAAAGCTCACCTCACTTTCTCTATGTTTGGATTTTGTTGTGTGTTAAGGCTTGATTTTGTACATATTGGTCTGTATATTGCTATTGACTGTCTATTTGACAAACTATTATTAATCTTGCCAGAGCTATGGACTTTTGAGTTTATTTGACATTGCCTCTTCATACACTAATCTGATATATTATGCCATCGTAGTCGGACTATAGACTTGGGACAATATTATTTAAGTATGGCTTTTGGCTGGTATCACCTTGTTTATGTAAATTATTTTTTTTCTCGTGTTTGTTGATTGCTTTGTTTTGTTGTTGCAATTTTTCTAATAAAAAAACATAGCCACTCCTAGATGGGCCAGATGTTTGTGTCGGCCACTTTGGTCGCTTATCTTAGTCACACAGCTACCTCATTGCGCCTCTTTTTTTCTTTGCATCATGTGCTGTTTGGGGACAATTTTTTTGAAGGGCCATCCTGCGTGACACTGCAGTACCACTCCTAGATGGGCCAGGTGTTTGTGTCGGCCACTTGTGTCGCTTAGCTTAGTCACACAGCGACCTTGGTGCGCCTCTTTTTTTCTTTGCATCATGTGCTGTTTGGGGAGTATTTTTTTGAAGTACCATCCTGTCTGACACTGCAGTGCCACTCCTATATGGGCCAGGTGTTTGTGTCGGCCACTTGGGTCGCTTAGCTTAGTCACACAGCTACCTCATTGCGCCTCTTTTTTTCTTTGCATCATGTGCTGTTTGGGGACAATTTTTTTGAAGGGCCATCCTGTCTGACACTGCAGTGCCACTCCTAGATGGGCCAGGTGTTTGTGTCGGCCACTTGGGTCGCTTAGCTTAGTCACACAGCTACCTCATTGCGTCTCTTTTTTTCTTTGCATCATGTGCTGTTTGGGGACAATTTTTTTGAAGGGCCTTCCTGTCTGACACTGCAGTGCCACTCCTAGATGGGCCAGGTGTTTGTGTCGGCCACTTGGGTCGCTTAGCTTAGCCATCCAGCGACCTCGGTGCAAATTTTAGGACTAAAAATAATATTGTGAGATGTGAGGTGTTCAGAATAGACTGAAAATGAGTGGAAATTATGGTTATTGAGGTTAATAATACCATGGGATCAAAATGACCCCCAAATTCTATGATTTAAGCTGTTTTTTAGGGTTTTTTGAAAAAAACACCCGAATCCAAAACACACCCTAATCCGACAAAAAAAATTCGGTGAGGTTTTGCCAAAACGCGTCCGAACCCAAAACACGGCCACGGAACCGAACCCAAAACCAAAACACAAAACCCGAAAAATTTCCGGTGCACATCACTAGTCAGTATCACTGGACATATACAGCAGTATCACTGGATTTATATGGCATTACCACTGGACATATACGGCAGAATCACTTGACATATACGGCAGTATCACTGGACTGGATTTATACGTCTGTACCACTGGATTTATATGGCAGTACCACTTGACATATACGGCAGTATCACTGGAATTATATGTCAGTATCACTGGACATATACAGCAGTATCACTGGACTGGATTTATACACCAGTACCACTGGATTTATACAGCAGTACCACTGGACATATTCGGCAGTATCACTGGATTGATATGGCAGTACCACTGGACATATACAGCAGTATCACTGGACATATACAGCAGTATCACGGGACTGGATTTATACGCCAATACCACTGGATTTATACGGCAGTACCACTGGACATATATGGCTGTATCACTAGAATTATATGGCAGTACCACTGAACATAAACGGCAGTGTCACTGAACATATACGGCAGTACTACTGGAACTATACCGCAGCACAGGACACCACCAGTGGACTGATGCAGGACAACACAGCACCGCTGCAATGTACCTGACTTATACAGCAGCACTGGACATATGGCAGCACAGGACACCACCACTGTTACTGGAACTGATGCAGCACAACACACCACCACTGGACTGATGCAGGACAACACAGCACCACTGGACTGGACTCATACAGCAGCACTGGACATATGGCAGCAGAGGACACCACCACTGTGACTGGACTAATGCAGTACAAGACACCACCAATGGACTAATGCAGCACAACACATCACCACTGGACTGGGCTTATACAGCAGCACTGGACATATGGCAGTAGATTACACCACCACTGTGACTGGACTGATGCAGTACAAGACACTACCACTGTACTGATGCAGGACATCACAACACCACTGCAATGGATTTATACAGCTACACTGGACATATGGCAGCAGAGGACACCACCACTGTGACTGGACTGATGCAACATAAGACACTACACTGGACTGAGCAGCACAATACAGCACTGGAATCACCACCCAACTTTCTCTCCTGCACAGACACTGAGGATGGAGACACGTGCTCTCACTACACTCTCCAATGCCGGAGTGAAAATGACGGCAACGCGTGGCTTCTTATATGAAATTCAAAACCCGCGAGAATCCGACAGTGAGATGATGACGTTTTGCCTCATTCTGGTTTCCGAGTCAGACGGGAAAACCCAAGCCGGCTCGGATCCTGGCTTGGGTAGTGAAGTCCGGTAGGGTTCGATTCTATGAGAACTGAACCCACTCATCTCTACTATATTCATTGTGCAACTATGGCTCTATCTTCTGGAAAACACTGTAACATAGCATGTTGTATGCAGATACAGCTGCAATTGCACACAAAATGTAGGCATACGATCGTACTGCATATCACTTTAATCAGCAGAGTCTGCTTGTGCAGATGCATTTTCGTCAATAAAAGATGCCCAACATTAGCAGTCTTGCACAAGAACTGCTGGCTCACTCATGACAGATATCTTGCAGTGCATGGCATATTGGTGCTTGATGTATATGGACACATCTGTAAAAACTAGAGATGAGCGCCTGAAATTTTTCGGGTTTTGTGTTTTGGTTTTGGGTTCGGTTCCGCGGCCGTGTTTTGGGTTCGAACGCGTTTTGGCAAAACCTCACCGAATTTTTTTTGTCGGATTCGGGTGTGTTTTGGATTCGGGTGTTTTTTTCAAAAAACACTAAAAAACAGCTTAAATCATAGAATTTGGGGGTCATTTTGATCCCAAAGTATTATTAACCTCAAAAACCATAATTTACACTCATTTTCAGTCTATTCTGAATACCTCACACCTCACAATATTATTTTTAGTCCTAAAATTTGCACCGAGGTCGCTGTGTGAGTAAGATAAGCGACCCTAGTGGCCGACACAAACACCGGGCCCATCTAGGAGTGGCACTGCAGTGTCACGCAGGATGTCCCTTCCAAAAAACCCTCCCCAAACAGCACATGACGCAAAGAAAAAAAGAGGCGCAATGAGGTAGCTGTGTGAGTAAGATTAGCGACCCTAGTGGCCGACACAAACACCGGGCCCATCTAGGAGTGGCACTGCAGTGTCACGCAGGATGTCCCTTCCAAAAAACCCTCCCCAAACAGCACATGACGCAAAGAAAAAAGAGGCGCAATGAGGTAGCTGACTGTGTGAGTAAGATTAGCGACCCTAGTGGCCGACACAAACACCGGGCCCATCTAGGAGTGGCACTGCAGTGTCACGCAGGATGTCCCTTCCAAAAAACCCTCCCCAATCAGCACATGATGCAAAGAAAAAGAAAAGAAAAAAGAGGTGCAAGATGGAATTGTCCTTGGGCCCTCCCACCCACCCTTATGTTGTATAAACAAAACAGGACATGCACACTTTAACCAACCCATCATTTCAGTGACAGGGTCTGCCACACGACTGTGACTGATATGACGGGTTGGTTTGGACCCCCCCCAAAAAAGAAGCAATTAATCTCTCCTTGCACAAACTGGCTCTACAGAGGCAAGATGTCCACCTCATCTTCACCCTCCGATATATCACCGTGTACATCCCCCTCCTCACAGATTATCAATTCGTCCCCACTGGAATCCACCATCTCAGCTCCCTGTGTACTTTGTGGAGGCAATTGCTGCTGGTCAATGTCTCCGCGGAGGAATTGATTATAATTCATTTTAATGAACATCATCTTCTCCACATTTTCTGGATGTAACCTCGTACGCCGATTGCTGACAAGGTGAGCGGCGGCACTAAACACTCTTTCGGAGTACACACTTGTGGGAGGGCAACTTAGGTAGAATAAAGCCAGTTTGTGCAAGGGCCTCCAAATTGCCTCTTTTTCCTGCCAGTATAAGTACGGACTGTGTGACGTGCCTACTTGGATGCGGTCACTCATATAATCCTCCACCATTCTATCAATGTTGAGAGAATCATATGCAGTGACAGTAGACGACATGTCCGTAATCGTTGTCAGGTCCTTCAGTCCGGACCAGATGTCAGCATCAGCAGTCGCTCCAGACAGCCCTGCATCACCGCCAGCGGGTGGGCTCGGAATTCTGAGCCTTTTCCTCGCACCCCCAGTTTCGGGAGAATGTGAAGGAGGAGATGTTGACAGGTCGCGTTCCGCTTGACTTGACAATTTTGTCACCAGCAGGTCTTTCAACCCCAGCAGACCTGTGTCTGCCGGAAAGAGAGATCCAAGGTAGGCTTTAAATCTAGGATCGAGCACGGTGGCCAAAATGTAGTGCTCTGATTTCAACAGATTGACCACCCGTGAATCCTTGTTAAGCGAATTAAGGGCTGCATCCACAAGTCCCACATGCCTAGCGGAATCGCTCCCTTTTAGCTCCTTCTTCAATGCCTCCAGCTTCTTCTGCAAAAGCCTGATGAGGGGAATGACCTGACTCAGGCTGGCAGTGTCTGAACTGACTTCACGTGTGGCAAGTTCAAAGGGCATCAGAACCTTGCACAACGTTGAAATCATTCTCCACTGCACTTGAGACAGGTGCATTCCACCTACTATATCGTGCTCAATTGTATAGGCTTGAATGGCCTTTTGCTGCTCCTCCAACCTCTGAAGCATATAGAGGGTTGAATTCCACCTCGTTACCACTTCTTGCTTCAGATGATGGCAGGGCAGGTTCAGTAGTTTTTGGTGGTGCTCCAGTCTTCTGTACGTGGTGCCTGTACGCCGAAAGTGTCCCGCAATTTTTCTGGCCACCGACAGCATCTCTTGCACGCCCCTGTCGTTTTTTAAAAAATTCTGCACCACCAAATTCAAGGTATGTGCAAAACATGGGACGTGCTGGAATTTGCCCATATTTAATGCACACACAATATTGCTGGCGTTGTCCGATGCCACAAATCCACAGGAGAGTTCAATTGGGGTAAGCCATTCCGCGATGATCTTCCTCAGTTGCCGTAAGAGGTTTTCAGCTGTGTGCGTATTCTGGAAAGCGGTGATACAAAGCGTAGCCTGCCTAGGAAAGAGTTGGTGTTTGCGAGATGCTGCTACTGGTGCCGCCGCTGCTGTTCTTGCGGCGGGAGTCCATACATCTACCCAGTGGGCTGTCACAGTCATATAGTCCTGACCCTGCCCTGCTCCACTTGTCCACATGTCCGTGGTTAAGTGGACATTGGGTACAACTGCATTTTTTAGGACACTGGTGAGTCTTTTTCTGACGTCCGTGTACATTCTCGGTATCGCCTGCCTAGAGAAGTGGAACCTAGATGGTATTTGGTAACGGGGGCACACTGCCTCAATAAATTGTCTAGTTCCCTGTGAACTAACGGCGGATACCGGACGCACGTCTAACACCAACATAGTTGTCAAGGACTCAGTTATCCGCTTTGCAGTAGGATGACTGCTGTGATATTTCATCTTCCTCGCAAAGGACTGTTGAACAGTCAATTGCTTACTGGAAGTAGTACAAGTGGGCTTACGACTTCCCCTCTGGGATGACCATCGACTCCCAGCGGCAACAACAGCAGCGCCAGCAGCAGTAGGCGTTACACGCAAGGATGCATCGGAGGAATCCCAGGCAGGAGAGGACTCGTCAGAATTGCCAGTGACATGGCCTGCAGGACTATTGGCATTCCTGGGGAAGGAGGAAATTGACACTGAGGGAGTTGGTGGGGTGGTTTGCGTGAGCTTGGTTACAAGAGGAAGGGATTTACTGGTCAGTGGACTGCTTCCGCTGTCACCCAAAGTTTTTGAACTTGTCACTGACTTATTATGAATGCGCTGCAGGTGACGTATAAGGGAGGATGTTCCGAGGTGGTTAACGTCCTTACCCCTACTTATTACAGCTTGACAAAGGGAACACACGGCTTGACACCTGTTGTCCGCATTTCTGGTGAAATACCTCCACACCGAAGAGCTGATTTTTTTGGTATTTTCACCTGGCATGTCAACGGCCATATTCCTCCCACGGACAACAGGTGTCTCCCCGGGTGCCTGACTTAAACAAACCACCTCACCATCAGAATCCTCCTGGTCAATTTCCTCCCCAGCGCCAGCAACACCCATATCCTCCTCATCCTGGTGTACTTCAACACTGACATCTTCAATCTGACTATCAGGAACTGGACTGCGGGTGCTCCTTCCAGCACTTGCAGGGGGCGTGCAAATGGTGGAAGGCGCATGCTCTTCACGTCCAGTGTTGGGAAGGTTAGGCATCGCAACCGACACAATTGGACTCTCCTTGTGGATTTGGGATTTCAAAGAACGCACAGTTCTTTGCGGTGCTTTTGCCAGCTTGAGTCTTTTCAGTTTTCTAGCGAGAGGCTGAGTGCTTCCATCCTCATGTGAAGCTGAACCACTAGCCATGAACATAGGCCAGGGCCTCAGCCGTTCCTTGCCACTCCGTGTGGTAAATGGCATATTGGCAAGTTTACGCTTCTCCTCCGACAATTTTATTTTAGGTTTTGGAGTCCTTTTTTTACTGATATTTGGTGTTTTGGTTTTGACATGCTCTGTACTATGCCATTGGGCATCGGCATTGGCAGACGACGTTGCTGGCATTTCATCGTCTCGGCCATGACTAGTGGCAGCAGCTTCAGCACGAGGTGGAAGTGGATCTTGATCTTTCCCTAATTTTGGAACCTCAACATTTTTGTTCTCCATATTTTAATAGGCACAACTAAAAGGCACCTCAGGTAAACAATGGAGATGGATGGATTGGATACTAGTATACAATTATGGACGGGCTGCCGAGTGCCGACACAGAGGTAGCCACAGCCGTGAACTACCGCACTGTACTGTGTCTGCTGCTAATATATAGACTGGTTGATAAAGAGATAGTATACTCGTAACTAGTATGTATGTATAAAGAAAGAAAAAAAAACCACGGTTAGGTGGTATATACAATTATGGACGGGCTGCCGAGTGCCGACACAGAGGTAGCCACAGCCGTGAACTACCGCACTGTACTGTGTCTGCTGCTAATATATAGACTGGTTGATAAAGAGATAGTATACTCGTAACTAGTATGTATGTATAAAGAAAGAAAAAAAAACCACGGTTAGGTGGTATATACAATTATGGACGGGCTGCCGAGTGCCGACACAGAGGTAGCCACAGCCGTGAACTACCGCACTGTACTGTGTCTGCTGCTAATATATAGACTGGTTGATAAAGAGATAGTATACTCGTAACTAGTATGTATGTATAAAGAAAGAAAAAAAAACCACGGTTAGGTGGTATATACAATTATGGACGGGCTGCCGAGTGCCGACACAGAGGTAGCCACAGCCGTGAACTACCGCACTGTACTGTGTCTGCTGCTAATATATAGACTGGTTGATAAAGAGATAGTATACTCGTAACTAGTATGTATGTATAAAGAAAGAAAAAAAAACCACGGTTAGGTGGTATATACAATTATGGACGGGCTGCCGAGTGCCGACACAGAGGTAGCCACAGCCGTGAACTACCGCACTGTACTGTGTCTGCTGCTAATATATAGACTGGTTGATAAAGAGATAGTATACTCGTAACTAGTATGTATGTATAAAGAAAGAAAAAAAAACCACGGTTAGGTGGTATATACAATTATGGACGGGCTGCCGAGTGCCGACACAGAGGTAGCCACAGCCGTGAACTACCGCACTGTACTGTGTCTGCTGCTAATATATAGACTGGTTGATAAAGAGATAGTATACTCGTAACTAGTATGTATGTATAAAGAAAGAAAAAAAAACCACGGTTAGGTGGTATATACAATTATGGACGGGCTGCCGAGTGCCGACACAGAGGTAGCCACAGCCGTGAACTACCGCACTGTACTGTGTCTGCTGCTAATATATAGACTGGTTGATAAAGAGATAGTATACTCGTAACTAGTATGTATGTATAAAGAAAGAAAAAAAAACCACGGTTAGGTGGTATATACAATTATGGACGGGCTGCCGAGTGCCGACACAGAGGTAGCCACAGCCGTGAACTACCGCACTGTACTGTGTCTGCTGCTAATATATAGACTGGTTGATAAAGAGATAGTATACTCGTAACTAGTATGTATGTATAAAGAAAGAAAAAAAAACCACGGTTAGGTGGTATATACAATTATGGACGGGCTGCCGAGTGCCGACACAGAGGTAGCCACAGCCGTGAACTACCGCACTGTACTGTGTCTGCTGCTAATATATAGACTGGTTGATAAAGAGATAGTATACTCGTAACTAGTATGTATGTATAAAGAAAGAAAAAAAAACCACGGTTAGGTGGTATATACAATTATGGACGGGCTGCCGAGTGCCGACACAGAGGTAGCCACAGCCGTGAACTACCGCACTGTACTGTGTCTGCTGCTAATATATAGACTGGTTGATAAAGAGATAGTATACTCGTAACTAGTATGTATGTATAAAGAAAGAAAAAAAAAACCACGGTTAGGTGGTATATACAATTATGGACGGGCTGCCGAGTGCCGACACAGAGGTAGCCACAGCCGTGAACTACCGCACTGTACTGTGTCTGCTGCTAATATATAGACTGGTTGATAAAGAGATAGTATACTCGTAACTAGTATGTATGTATAAAGAAAGAAAAAAAAACCACGGTTAGGTGGTATATACAATTATGGACGGGCTGCCGAGTGCCGACACAGAGGTAGCCACAGCCGTGAACTACCGCACTGTACTGTGTCTGCTGCTAATATATAGACTGGTTGATAAAGAGATAGTATACTCGTAACTAGTATGTATGTATAAAGAAAGAAAAAAAAACCACGGTTAGGTGGTATATACAATTATGGACGGGCTGCCGAGTGCCGACACAGAGGTAGCCACAGCCGTGAACTACCGCACTGTACTGTGTCTGCTGCTAATATATAGACTGGTTGATAAAGAGATAGTATACTCGTAACTAGTATGTATGTATAAAGAAAGAAAAAAAAACCACGGTTAGGTGGTATATACAATTATGGACGGGCTGCCGAGTGCCGACACAGAGGTAGCCACAGCCGTGAACTACCGCACTGTACTGTGTCTGCTGCTAATATATAGACTGGTTGATAAAGAGATAGTATACTCGTAACTAGTATGTATGTATAAAGAAAGAAAAAAAAACCACGGTTAGGTGGTATATACAATTATGGACGGGCTGCCGAGTGCCGACACAGAGGTAGCCACAGCCGTGAACTACCGCACTGTACTGTGTCTGCTGCTAATATATAGACTGGTTGATAAAGAGATAGTATACTCGTAACTAGTATGTATGTATAAAGAAAGAAAAAAAAACCACGGTTAGGTGGTATATACAATTATGGACGGGCTGCCGAGTGCCGACACAGAGGTAGCCACAGCCGTGAACTACCGCACTGTACTGTGTCTGCTGCTAATATATAGACTGGTTGATAAAGAGATAGTATACTCGTAACTAGTATGTATGTATAAAGAAAGAAAAAAAAACCACGGTTAGGTGGTATATACAATTATGGACGGGCTGCCGAGTGCCGACACAGAGGTAGCCACAGCCGTGAACTACCGCACTGTACTGTGTCTGCTGCTAATATAGACTGGTTGATAAAGAGATAGTATACTCGTAACTAGTATGTATGTATAAAGAAAGAAAAAAAAACCACGGTTAGGTGGTATATACAATTATGGACGGGCTGCCGAGTGCCGACACAGAGGTAGCCACAGCCGTGAACTACCGCACTGTACTGTGTCTGCTGCTAATATAGACTGGTTGATAAAGAGATAGTATACTACTAATATTATATATACTGGTGGTCAGGTCACTGGTCACTAGTCACACTGGCAGTGGCACTCCTGCAGCAAAAGTGTGCACTGTTTTATAATATTATGTACTCCTGGCTCCTGCTATAACCTATAACTGGCACTGCAGTAGTGCTCCCCAGTCTCCCCCACAATTATAAGCTGTGTGAGCTGAGCAGTCAGACAGATATATAATATATATAGATGATGCAGCACACTGGCCTGAGCCTGAGCAGTGCACACAGATATGGTATGTGACTGACTGAGTCACTGTGTGTATCGCTTTTTTCAGGCAGAGAACGGATATATTAAATAAACTGCACTGTGTGTCTGGTGGTCACTCACTATATAATATATTATGTACTCCTGGCTCCTGCTATAACCTATAACTGGCACTGCAGTAGTGCTCCCCAGTCTCCCCCACAATTATAAGCTGTGTGAGCTGAGCAGTCAGACAGATATATATAATATTATATATAGATAATAGATGATGCAGCACACTGGCCTGAGCCTGAGCAGTGCACACAGATATGGTATGTGACTGAGTCACTGTGTGCTGTGTATCGCTTTTTTCAGGCAGAGAACGGATTATAAATAAAACTGGTGGTCACTATCAGCAAAACTCTGCACTGTACTGAGTACTCCTAATGCTCCCCAAAATTAGTAAATCAAGTGTCTCTCTAATCTATTCTAAACGGAGAGGACGCCAGCCACGTCCTCTCCCTATCAATCTCAATGCACGTGTGAAAATGGCCGCGACGCGCGGCTCCTTATATAGAATCCGAGTCTCGCGATAGAATCCGAGCCTCGCGAGAATCCGACAGCGTCATGATGACGTTCGGGCGCGCTCGGGTTAACCGAGCAAGGCGGGAAGATCCGAGTCGCTCGGACCCGTGAAAAAAAACATGAAGTTCTGGCGGGTTCGGATTCAGAGAAACCGAACCCGCTCATCACTAGTAAAAACAAGTATTTTATTTTTATCTAATTTTGTCCATAATGTTGAAAGTAAAAAAAAAATGTAACATTCGACCAGAGGGAATACCTATCTATAAAAAATAAAAATAAAGAAAAACACAATGTGAAGGTTACTAACAAAACATGTTGTTAGAAATCATTCTCAGTTTAACCGACACATAGCAAAACTGTGAAATATGGTCTGGTTGCAAATAATTAAATTCATGCTGCTTTCTGAGACATGCCAGCAGGGTGACACAATCAACTTTTTTTTGTCTTTTAACTTTCAGTTTCAGCTTGGTGGATCTGCTATTTTCTTTTTCTTGTTCTGTCAGATGCAGAAGGAAAATGTATTGCCTTTTTATATTGAGGTTTTTTTTCATGTTTTGCTTTATCAAACAGGGATCCAAAAAATTTAATGTATTTCCACTCTCCCGGAGTGGGAGACACACGGTTTCTCAGGTAGTCCCCCACAGCCCCGGAAGAGTAGGCACCTCTACCGCATTCTGCCCACTTCCTAGTGAAGTAGTCAGAATAGGGAGATAAATACAGAAAAACTACAGTCTCAGCGGAGGGGACGGGGACTAATAATAATAATAATAATAATTATTATTATTATTATTATTATTTTATTTATATAGCACTCTTTCTGCGACAGGAATTAAGGAGCTTGATAGACAAGAAAAACAATGCACATAGGCCCTCATTCCGAGTTGTTCGCTCGCTAGCTGCTTTTAGCAGCATTGCAAACGCTAGGCCTCCGCGCTCTGGGAGTGTATCTTAGCTTAGCAGAATTGCGAACGAAAGATTAGCAGAATTGCTACTAAATAATTCCTTGCAGTTTCTGAGTAGCTCCAGACCTACTCCTAGACTGCGATCACCTCAGTCCGTTTAGTTCCTGGTTTGATGTCACAAATGTGTAAGCGATTCTTTGGCAGAGTGGAGGAACTTGGAAACAGTGCAGGAGAGGTGGGAAACATTAAAATGTGCAATATTGAAGGCAACAGACCTTTGTATCAAAACTGTTAGGAAAAACACAAGGAAAAGGAAGCCAGTGTGGTTTGCAAAAGAAGTAGCAAATATTGTGAGAGCAAAAAAGATGGCTTTTAGGAAATATAAGCAGACACAAAATAATGAAGACAAAAAGATATCTTGTTAGACAGAAGGAGAAAAAGAAGGTAATCAGATGTGCAAAGGCACAAGCTGAGGAGAAAATGGCCCAGTCAGTGGGTAAAGGAGGCAAAACTTTTTTTAGGTATATAAGCGAAAGGAGAAAAACAAAAGGCGGAATTATAAATCTAAAGACGGACACTGGGAGTTTTGTTGAAGGAGACAATTTAATAGCAGATCATCTTAATGATTATTTTTGCTCAGTATTTACTACTGAAAGAGAGGGGAAGGGGCCACAGTTAAGTTGCAGGGATATTCAGGAAAATGAAACAAGTACATTTACAGAGGAGAAGGTCCTAACATAACTCTCAAAGCTGAAAGTGGACAAATCTATGGGGCCAGATGGGATACATCCAAGGATACTAAAAGAACTTAAAGAGGTGCTGGTAGCACCATTGACAGAATTATTCAACCAGTCATTAGCTACAGGAGTAATTCCAGGGGACTGGAAAAGAGCAAATGTAGTCCCACCAGTGAGTCTTACATCAGTAGTAGGGAAATTGATGGAAACACTCTTAAAAGAAAGAGTTGTAGATTATCTCAAATCCGGCAATTTACTGGATCCCAAACAGCATGGATTCACTGGGGGGAGATCATGTCAAACAAATCTTATTGACTTTTTTGATATTGTTTGTGACTAAAGTGATGGATAAAGGTGGAGCCATGGATATAGCTTATCTAGACTTTAGTAAGGCTTTTGACACAGTTCCACATCGCAGACTGCTAAATAAACTTGAAAATTTGGGATTGGATATTAGGATTATTGAATGGATAAGATCTTGGTTGAAGGATAGAAAACAGAGAGTTGTGGTAAATGGAGTGCATTCACAGGAGGGAAATGTTACCAGTGGAGTACCCCAGGGATCTGTACTTGGACCAGTGCTTTTTAATATCTTTATTGGTGACATTGCAAATGGCATTAAAGGGAAAGTATGCCTTTTTGCAGATGACACAAAGGTATGCAACAGGGTAGACACACCAGGTAGGGTAAAACAAATGATTGAGGATCTAGGTAGACTAGAGAAATGGTCAAAAGTCTGGCAATTACAGTTTAATGCCAAAAAATGCAAAATCATGCACTTGGGTCTCAAAAATCCTAAAGCTAAATACAGTATTAATGGCACTATACTAGAAACTACTGAGGAGGAAAGGGATCTAGGAGTCACTATTTCAGATGACTTAAAGGCAGGTAAGCAATGTAACAAGGCAATGAGGAAGGCTAGTCAGATGCTTGGCTGCATTGGGAGAGGAATCAGCAGCAGAAAGAAAGAAGTAATAATGCCACTGTATAGGTCATTGGTACGGCCTCATCTAGAATACTGTATTCAGTTCTGGAGGCCATATCTTCAAAAGGATATTAATACATTAGAAACTGTACAAAGGAGGACAACTAAAATGGTGCATGGCCTACATCACAAAACATACCCAGAAAGACTGAGAAATCTCAATATGTATAGTTTGGAGCAGAGAAGGGAAAGGGGGGACATGATAGAAACTTTCAAATATATCAAGGGTTTTAACAAAGTCCAGGAGGGAAACATTTTCCAAATGAAGAGAAGCAATAGGACACGATGACATGCACTGAGACTAGAGGGGGGGAGGTTCAGGGGAAATTTGCGGAAAAATTATTTCACAGAAAGGGTAGTGGACAAGTGGAATAGCCTCCCATCAGAGTTGGTAGAGGCTAAGACAGTAGAGCAATTTAAACATGCATGGGATAGACATAAGGATATCCTTACAAAGAAATAAGGATCAAATAAGGTTAGAGATAAAAATAATATAAAAAAAAAAAAAAAGGGGCAGACTAGATGGGCCAAGTGGTTCTTATCTGCCGACAAATTCTATGTTTCTATGTTTCAAACATGCCCTGCGTTCAGCCAGCCACTCCCCCATTTCTCCAGCCACTCCTGCGTTTTTACCTGGCACACCTGCGTTTTTTTAGCACACTCCCTGAAAATGGCCAGTTTCCGCCCAGAAACACCCACTTCCTGTCAATCACACTACGATCACTCGAGCGATGGAAAAACGTCGCTCGACCTTGTGTAAATCTACAAAGTTTTGTGTGAACGTACTTAGCGCATGCGCGCTGCGTACCATGCGCATGCGCATTTTCCACCTAATCACTGCGTTGCGAAAAACGGTAACGAGCTAACAACTCGGAATGACCACCATAATACAGAAGATTTAAGTAATACAGCAATAGACAAGCTACACAGTAATAATAAGAAAATCTTGAACACACAGTAAGCATAATGCAGGATTGGTGTAGACATTTTGGGTAACAACTTCCAAGGGTTGTGTATTCCACCCTCATGGGTACCAGATGAGGCAGCCATCTTGGGCGCACTAGGTAGGATTACCCTTGGTGGAATAGTCTATCCTTAGAAGAGATGACACAAAATGGGGAGATTGTAATGTCTTAGCACTCAAAGTAGGTTCCAACAAACCAGCAGGTCCATGTATTTTTCATCCTATCCACTAATGTATCAGGCAGTCATCTTGAGCGCACTATGAAGGTTACACTGTGGGAGATGAGCCATACAAGGGCCCAATGCATACATGGGAAAACTGACACTTGTGTAGTAGTAGTAGTAGTACTAGCAGTAGCATTAGTAGTAGTATACCCTGCATGGAAAGGTCACATGAAGAACATCCTGCTTGAGGAGGAACCAACCCCGTTGCCGCTAACTGTTTCTCCTCTTCGGGCATCTTCCAGAGAGGAGAATAGTAAACTTTGTAAGTATGCCTAAGCCGTGCTCATGGTCAGTAACAATAGTATATGCATCTAGTCTAGGCCAGGCAATCATTATAGACACTCATGCCCCATATAGCAAACACATGGATACATGTTAGTCAGCCTGGAGTTACACCATTGTAGGGGGGAATGTTCACCCACAAGTGCTGTGTGGCTGAACATGCCCTCCATGGTTTTATATTCACAGAGGACATTTTACAGGAGCTGGGGGTCAGTTCTTCACTGAATGGAACATAATCACGTTCATACTCCTCTCGGAAATAATTAAACTAATAAGATTAATTCTGCTCGGCAGGGTCCATAAATAAGAGTTTCTAAGGAACATAGATAAATTAAGCCTATGCAGCAGTTCATAAACATACTGACATCTTTATATGTTCCTGAGAATCTTAGCAAATGTACATGCTAGTAGCTTTACATTGTACCCAGAACTTATTTTTATCCACTGATGTGGGAAGAGCAATTTTAAATCACAAAGCTGCAATGACATAATGATATGGCACTGTATTTTTCATAATGTCATGTAAATGTGTAGTAGAAAGGGTAGTACGTGTACCACAATCATATGAGTTTGAAAAGGTTTGCCTTAGCAACCAGCAATGTAATCAACTGCCAAAAATACTGTATAAACCATATAATTGGATGTACCAAAAACCTGTGAGCTGATTTAGAATGGCAGCATAAACACAATATATACAAAGTCACCACAACCTTGTAGAAACAAATGGTAAAACAATAAAAAGGTCCTTGCAACAAACTTGTTCCACATGTATGGTCCTTCAACCAACAGTCATTTGAATTCTCCTCATTCAGTGTCTCACAGATGTGGAGGTATGAAAAATGAAGAAAAGAGGGGTGTAAATAACAACTCTATTTTCTGTGAAGATCAGGGAAGGTTGGTATTATCAGACTCCTATCCTCTCACCAAAAGGGTGGGGTGCAGAAATCCTCTACAGCAGGCCTGGCCAACCTGTGGCTCTCCAGCTGTTGTAAAACTACAAGTCCCATCATGCATTGCCACAGTTTTGCTATTAGGGAATGCTAAAACTGTGGCAGGGCATGCTGGGATGTGTAGTTTCACAACATCTGGAGAGCCACAGGTTGGCCAGGCCTGCTCTACAGCATGGGGCACCACCATGAGAACAAACAGAATAGTGCTCACTTTGGGGGTCATTCTGACCCGATCGCTCGCTGCAGTTTATCGCAGCGTAGCGATCCGATCGGATCTGTGCATGTGCCGGCACCGCAGTGCGCCAATGCATGCTGGACGGGCGAAGGCCGTTGTTCCATAGCGATCGCCTCTGCCTGATTGACAGGCAAAGGCGGTCGCTGGGCGGGAGGGGGTTGGACGGCGGCGTTAAGCCGCTGTTTAGGGGGGCGCAGTCCGGCCAACGCAGGTATGGCTGGACCGCTGGGGAGGGCGGGCGGCGGTGGCTGCGTGACGTCACAGCTACGATCAACTCGGAATGACCCCCTTTGTTCTTACTTTCAATAGGTATGCAGAATACTCATAAAGGTATCTTTAACTCTTATGAACACAAAACCATAGGTGGATTCATAACAGATGCTCCCACTGCTTACGTGTTGATCTTGTAATTCAAGGTTCATAAAGGTTTCTTTCATTCCATTGCACATGAAAAAACAGAATAAAAACTTCTCATGGTGTAGTATACTTAAAAGCAGTATTTAATCACAGTACATGATATACATATAAAAAGGGGATTCTCCCAGTCTCCGTACCAAAAATATATGAAGCATAGACACATCAAACAAAACCATGTGATTGAACCCGGGTATTAGTTCTGTTTACCATACTGATGCTCAAAAGATCAGCGTGGATGGGAAGCCCCTGGACAATCACTCCTCCGACATGTTTCGACACCAAGGGATGTCTTTTTCAAGGTCGAAACATGTCATTATAGTGACAAAATAACTCTAGGGATCAACTTAGATATTATATAAGATGTGGTTAGCCTTGGACGCCCACTGCAATTGCTTTGGCTTTCAAGCTTCGGCTGTCATTCATCATTGCTATTGTCCATTATAACAGACCATACTTTAATGTGAATATGGTGCTAGGCATGTTGGAAACTCTCTTTTTTAACATAAAGAAGTGTCAAGGAACTAACCAAACTACTGCTATAGATTGTTTTTTATGTTAGTTATTTTATTCTTTTCCATTTATGGAAGATGTCCATATCAAGGACATTACATCCTCTATAATGCTATGTATTGATCACATGCATTGTGATCTTTATTCAGTGTTCTGATAGTTTTGGAGTATATTTCCTTGGTAACCATAATCACGCTGTTTTCAAAGTAACCAATATTTTATTTTGCAAAGTTCAGAATATGCATAGAACAATTGCCCATTTCTACCAAGGAAAAGTCTGATTCCTCTTGATCGAAGAACATTCCATGAAACCACTGATATAAGCAGCATCTACTGCTATTAAAGATTCCAAACATTTTGTCACATATATGTGTGTCTAATGGCTTTTTGTGGTCTTCCTTGGTGATTCACTGGTCTATACATAGAGTCATAGCTTGTAAAAGACTAAAAAAACAGAGGCCTCATTCAGGATGAATCACACAAGCAATCCTCTGCGCAGTTTCACGACTATCCGGAAACTATGCAGGCACAGGGCCCATTCTGCGCATGTCCAGAGTGGGTCTTGCATGTGGCACGCAATTTAACAGCAGCCTCTACTAGAGATGAGCGGGTTCGGTTTCTCTGAATCCGAACCCGCCCGAACTTCATGTTTTTTTACACGGGTCCGAGCGACTCGGATCTTCCCGCCTTGCTCGGTTAACCCGAGCGCGCCCGAACGTCATCATCACGCTGTCGGATTCTCGCGAGGCTCGGATTCTATCGCGAGACTCGGATTCTATATAAGGAGCCGCGCGTCGCGGCCATTTTCACACGTGCATTGAGATTGATAGGGAGAGGACGTGGCTGGCGTCCTCTCCGTTTAGAAATTAAAATAGATAGGAGAGTGAGAGTGAGACACTTCATTTACTTACTGGAGCTTAGGAGGAGTTATACTAGTGACTGATGACCAGTGACCTGACCACCAGTGCAGTTTTATAATTTATTATTATTTAATAATCCGTTCTGTTCTTGTTCTCTGCCTGAAAAAAATGATACACAGTGACTCAGTCACACTCACATACCATATCTGTGCTCAGCCCAGTGTGCTGCATCATCTATGTATAATATCTGACTGTGCTCACACAGCTTAATTGTGGGGGAGACTGGGGAGCAGTTATAGGTTATAGCAGGAGCCAGGAGTACATATTAAACAGTGCACACTTTTGCTGCCAGAGTGCCACTGCCAGTGTGACTGACCACTGACCACTGTGACCAGTGACCTGACCACACTGACCACCAGTATAGTATATTGTGATTGTCTGCCTGAAAAAGTACACTCGTCGTGTGACTTGTGTGGTGTTTTTTTATTCTATAAAAATTAAAAAACTCATTCTGCTGACAGACAGTGTCCAGCAGGTCCGTCATTATATAATATATACCTGTCCGGCTGCAGTAGTGATATATATATATTTTTTATATCATTATTTATCATCCAGTCTATACTAGCAGCAGACACAGTACGGTAGTTCACGGCTGTAGCTACCTCTGTGTCGGCACTCGGCAGTCCATCCATAATTGTATACCACCTACCCGTGGTTTTTTTTTTCTTTCTTCTTTATACATACTACATCTCATTATCATCCAGTCTATATTAGCAGCAGACACAGTACAGTACGGTAGTCCACGGCTGTAGCTACCTCTGTGTCGGCACTCGGCAGTCCATCCATAATTGTATACCACCTACCCGTGTTTTTTTTTTTCTTTCTTCTTTATACATACTACATCTCATTATCATCCAGTCTATATTAGCAGCAGACACAGTACGGTAGTCCACAGCTGTAGCTACCTCTGTGTCGGCACTCGGCAGTCCATCCATAATTGTATACCACCTACCCGTGGTTTTTTTTTCTTTCTTCTTTATACATTACATACTACATCTCATTATCATCCAGTCTATATTAGCAGCAGACACAGTACGGTAGTCCACGGCTGTAGCTACCTCTGTGTCGGCACTCGGCAGTCCATCCATAATTGTATACCACCTACCCGTGGTTTTTTTTTTTCTTTCTTCTTTATACATACTACATCTCATTATCATCCAGTCTATATTAGCAGCAGACACAGTACAGTACGGTAGTCCACGGCTGTAGCTACCTCTGTGTCGGCACTCGGCAGTCCATCCATAATTGTATACCACCTACCCGTGGTTTTTCTTTTCTTTCTTCTTTATACATACTACATCTCATTATCATCCAGTCTATATTAGCAGCAGACACAGTACAGTACGGTAGTCCACGGCTGTAGCTACCTCTGTGTCGGCACTCGGCAGTCCATCCATAATTGTATACCACCTACCCGTGGTTTTTTTTTTCATTCTTCTTTATACATTACATACTACATCTCATTATCATCCAGTCTATATTAGCAGCAGACACAGTACGGTAGTCCACGGCTGTAGCTACCTCTGTGTCGGCACTCGGCAGTCCATCCATAATTGTATACCACCTACCCGTGGTTTTTTTTTCTTTCTTCTTTATACATACTACATCTCATTATCAACCAGTCTATATTAGCAGCAGACACAGTACGGTAGTCCACGGCTGTAGCTACCTCTGTGTCGGCACTCGGCAGTCCATCCATAATTGTATACCACCTACCCGTGGTTTTTTTTTTCTTTCTTCTTTATACATACTACATCTCATTATCATCCAGTCTATATTAGCAGCAGACACAGTACAGTACGGTAGTCCACGGCTGTAGCTACCTCTGTGTCGGCACTCGGCAGTCCATCCATAATTGTATACTAGTATCCATCCATCTCCATTGTTTACCTGAGGTGCCTTTTAGTTGTGCCTATTAAAATATGGAGAACAAAAATGTTGAGGTTCCAAAATTAGGGAAAGATCAAGATCCACTTCCACCTCGTGCTGAAGCTGCTGCCACTAGTCATGGCCGAGACGATGAAATGCCAGCAACGTCGTCTGCCAAGGCCGATGCCCAATGTCATAGTACAGAGCATGTCAAATCCAAAACACCAAATATCAGTAAAAAAAGGACTCCAAAACCTAAAATAAAATTGTCGGAGGAGAAGCGTAAACTTGCCAATATGCCATTTACCACACGGAGTGGCAAGGAACGGCTGAGGCCCTGGCCTATGTTCATGGCTAGTGGTTCAGCTTCACATGAGGATGGAAGCACTCAGCCTCTCGCTAGAAAACTGAAAAGACTCAAGCTGGCAAAAGCACCGCAAAGAACTGTGCGTTCTTCGAAATCCCAAATCCACAAGGAGAGTCCAATTGTGTCGGTTGCGATGCCTGACCTTCCCAACACTGGACGTGAAGAGTATGCGCCTTCCACCATTTGCACGCCCCCTGCAAGTGCTGGAAGGAGCATCCGCAGTCCAGTTCCTGATAGTCAGATTGAAGATGTCAGTGTTGAAGTACACCAGGATGAGGAGGATATGGGTGTTGCTGGCGCTGGGGAGGAAATTGACCAGGAGGATTCTGATGGTGAGGTGGTTTGTTTAAGTCAGGCACCCGGGGAGACACCTGTTGTCCGTGGGAGGAATAGGGCCATTGACATGCCTGGTCAAAATACAAAAAAAATCAGCTCTTCGGTGTGGAAGTATTTCACCAGAAATGCGGACAACATTTTTCAAGCCGTGTGTTGCCTTTGTCAAGCTGTAATAAGTAGGGGTAAGGACGTTAACCACCTCGGAACATCCTCCCTTATACGTCACCTGCAGCGCATTCATAATAAGTCAGTGACAAGTTCAAAAACTTTGGGTGACAGCGGAAGCAGTCCACTGACCAGTAAATCCCTTCCTCTTGTAACCAAGCTCACGCAAACCACCCCACCAACTCCCTCAGTGTCAATTTCCTCCTTACCCAGGAATGCCAATAGTCCTGCAGGCCATGTCACTGGCAATTCTGACGAGTCCTCTCCTGCCTGGGATTCCTCCGATGCATCCTTGAGTGTAATGCCTACTGCTGCTGGCGCTGCTGTTGTTGCTGCTGGGAGTCGATCGTCATCCCAGAGGGGAAGTCGTAAGCCCACTTGTACTACTTCCAGTAAGCAATTGACTGTCCAACAGTCCTTTGCGAGGAAGATGAAATATCACAGCAGTCATCCTGCTGCAAAGCGGATAACTGAGGCCTTGACAACTATGTTGGTGTTAGACGTGCGTCCGGTATCCGCCGTTAGTTCACAGGGAACTAGACAATTTATTGAGGCAGTGTGCCCCCGTTACCAAATACCATCTAGGTTCCACTTCTCTAGGCAGGCGATACCGAGAATGTACACGGACGTCAGAAAAAGACTCACCAGTGTCCTAAAAAATGCAGTTGTACCCAATGTCCACTTAACCACGGACATGTGGACAAGTGGAGCAGGGCAGGGTCAGGACTATATGACTGTGACAGCCCACTGGGTAGATGTATGGACTCCCGCCGCAAGAACAGCAGCGGCGGCACCAGTAGCAGCATCTCGCAAACGCCAACTCTTTCCTAGGCAGGCTACGCTTTGTATCACCGGTTTCCAGAATACGCACACAGCTGAAAACCTCTTACGGCAACTGAGGAAGATCATCGCAGAATGGCTTACCCCAATTGGACTCTCCTGTGGATTTGTGGCATCGGACAACGCCAGCAATATTGTGTGTGCATTAAATATTGGCAAATTCCAGCACGTCCCATGTTTTGCACATACCTTGAATTTGGTGGTGCAGAATTTTTTTAAAAACGACAGGGGCGTGCAAGAGATGCTGTCGGTGGCCAGAAGAATTGCGGGACACTTTCGGCGTTCAGGCACCACGTACAGAAGACTGGAGCACCACCAAAAACTACTGAACCTGCCCTGCCATCATCTGAAGCAAGAAGTGGTAACGAGGTGGAATTCAACTCTCTATATGCTTCAGAGGTTGGAGGAGCAGCAAAAGGCCATTCAAGCCTATACAATTGAGCACGATATAGGAGGTGGAATGCACCTGTCTTAAGAGCAGTGGAGAATGATTTCAACGTTGTGCAAGGTTCTGATGCCCTTTGAACTTGCCACACGTGAAGTCAGTTCAGACACTGCCAGCCTGAGTCAGGTCATTCCCCTCATCAGGCTTTTGCAGAAGAAGCTGGAGACATTGAAGGAGGAGCTAACACGGAGCGATTCCGCTAGGCATGTGGGACTTGTGGATGGAGCCCTTAATTCGCTTAACAAGGATTCACGGGTGGTCAATCTGTTGAAATCAGAGCACTACATTTTGGCCACCGTGCTCGATCCTAGATTTAAAGCCTACCTTGGATCTCTCTTTCCGGCAGACACAAGTCTGCTGGGGTTGAAAGACCTGCTGGTGAGAAAATTGTCAAGTCAAGCGGAACGCGACCTGTCAACATCTCCTCCTTCACATTCTCCCGCAACTGGGGGTGCGAGGAAAAGGCTCAGAATTCCGAGCCCACCCGCTGGCGGTGATGCAGGGCAGTCTGGAGCGACTGCTGATGCTGACATCTGGTCCGGACTGAAGGACCTGACAACGATTACGGACATGTCGTCTACTGTCACTGCATATGATTCTCTCAACATTGAAAGAATGGTGGAGGATTATATGAGTGACCGCATCCAAGTAGGCACGTCACACAGTCCGTACTTATACTGGCAGGAAAAAGAGGCAATTTGGAGGCCCTTGCACAAACTGGCTTTATTCTACCTAAGTTGCCTTCCCACAAGTGTGTACTCCGAAAGAGTGTTTAGTGCCGCCGCTCACCTTGTCAGCAATCGGCGTACGAGGTTACATCCAGAAAATGTGGAGAAGATGATGTTCATTAAAATGAATTATAATCAATTCCTCCGCGGAGACATTGACCAGCAGCAATTGCCTCCACAAAGTACACAGGGAGCTGAGATGGTGGATTCCAGTGGGGACGAATTGATAATCTGTGAGGAGGGGGATGTACACGGTGATATATCGGAGGATGATGATGAGGTGGACATCTTGCCTCTGTAGAGCCAGTTTGTGCAAGGAGAGATTAATTGCTTCTTTTTTGGTGGGGGTCCAAACCAACCCGTTATATCAGTCACAGTCGTGTGGCAGACCCTGTCACTGAAATGATGGGTTGGTTAAAGTGTGCATGTCCTGTTTATACAACATAAGGGTGGGTGGGAGGGCCCAAGGACAATTCCATCTTGCACCTCTTTTTTCTTTAATTTTTCTTTGCGTCATGTGCTGTTTGGGGAGGGTTTTTTGGAAGGGCCATCCTGCGTGACACTGCAGTGCCACTCCTAGATGGGCCCGGTGTTTGTGTCGGCCACTAGGGTCGCTTATCTTACTCACACAGCTACCTCATTGCGCCTCTTTTTTTCTTTGCGTCATGTGCTGTTTGGGGAGGGTTTTTTGGAAGGGACATCCTGCGTGACACTGCAGTGCCACTCCTAGATGGGCCCGGTGTTTGTGTCGGCCACTAGGGTCGCTTATCTTACTCACACAGCTACCTCATTGCGCCTCTTTTTTTCTTTGCATCATGTGCTGTTTGGGGAGGGTTTTTTGGAAGGGACATCCTGCGTGACACTGCAGTGCCACTCCTAGATGGGCCAGGTGTTTGTGTCGGCCACTAGGGTCGCTTAGCTTAGTCATCCAGCGACCTCGGTGCAAATTTTAGGACTAAAAATAATATTGTGAGGTGTGAGGTATTCAGAATAGACTGAAAATGAGTGGAAATGATGGTTTTTGAGGTTAATAATACTTTGGGATCAAAATGACCCCCAAATTCTATGATTTAAGCTGTTTTTTAGTTTTTTTGGAAAAAAACACCTGAATCCAAAACACACCCGAATCCGACAAAAAAAATTCGGTTAGGTTTTGCCAAAATGCGGTCGAACCCAAAACACGGCCGCGGAACCGAACCCAAAACCAAAACACAAAGGCCCTCATTCCGAGTTGATCGGTCGCAAGGCGAATTTAGCAGAGTTACACACGCTAAGCCTACGCCTACTGGGAGTGTATCTTAGCTTCTTAAAATTGCGACCGATGTATTCGCAATATTGCGATTACAAACTACTTTGCAGTTTCTGAGTAACTTCAACCTTACTCTGCCTGTGCGATCAGTTCAGTGCTTGTCGTTCCTGGTTTGAAGTCACAAACACACCCAGCGTTCGCTCAGACACTCCCCCGTTTCTCCAGCCACTCCTGCGTTTTTTCCGGAAACGGTAGCGTTTTCATCCACACGCCCATAAAACGCCTTGTTTCCGCCCAGTAACACCCATTTCCTGTCAATCACATTACGATCGCCAGAGCGATGAAAAAGCCGTGAGTAAAAATACTATCTTCATTGTTAAATTACTTGGCGCAGTCGCAGTGCGAATATTGCGCATGCGTACTAAGCGGATTTTCATTGCGATGCGATGAAAAATACCGACCGATCAACTCGGAATGAGGGCCAAAACCCGAAAAATTTCCGGCGCTCATCTCTAGCCTCTACCTGACTGACAGGCAGAAGCGTTCACGGATGGAGACAGCTGGCGTTCTTGGGAGTGGCAAGGCTAAGATGTTTGTCTCAGAAGCAGATTTATTTGCCTTGCAAGGCTCCCTGCGATGGCCAGCCTAAATAAGCTGTGACTTATACAGCTGGCAGTCTGCGATGTTGTTCCAAGGCTGTGATTTGGTCTCAGCACTGGGATCGCACATGCAGCAACTCCTACTGCATTTGCATTGCCATGGATTGGATTTGCAAAGCTGTCTGTGAGCAGCTTCACAGATGCGATACATGTTGAATGAGGGCCTGAGTGTTAGCAGCTAATAGATAATTTTCCATTTCTCATACATCCTAGAGGATGCTGGGGTCCACTTTAGTATCATGGGTATAGACGGTTCCGCAGGAGCCATGGGCACTCTAAAACTTTTCAAAGGGTGTGAACTGGCTCCTCCCTCTATGCCCCTCCTCCAGACCTCAGTTTTAGAAATGTGCCCAGGCAGACTGGATGCACTCCAGGGGAGCTCTACTGAGTTTCTCTGAAAAGACTTATGTTAGGTTTTTTATTTTCAGGGGGAACTGCTGGCAACAGTCTCCCTCCTTCGTGGGATTGAGGGGGCAGAAGTAGGAACCAACTTCCTAAAGAGTTTCATGGCTCTGCTTCTAGCTGACAGGACACCATTAGTCCCTGAAGGGAACTGAATGCTACCCATGCCTAGATGCTCACTCCCACAGCACGCCGTCACCCCCCTCACAGAGCCAGAAGTCAGAAGACAGGTGAGTGTTAGAAGACAGATCTTCAATCAAAAAAGTGACGGCTAAAGGTACCGCGCTGCTGGCGGGAGCGCAGCGCGCCATGTTGCCCACACATACACAGGCACTGCAAGGTGCAGGGCGCAGGGGGGGCGACCTGGGCAGCATGAAACCTATTGAAACTGGCATAAATAAGGAGCATAAGTTGCTGAGGCACAGTCCTACCCCTGCCAGTATAAAAAAATGACCTCATAAAAGCTGAGGAGAAACACACCATTGAAGAAAGGCGCTTCCTCCTCAGTCAGCCAGCACACTGCTCAGCGCCATTTTCTCTCCTTCCAGGCAGCAGAGAAGAACGCTGGTCCTCCTCCACTGCTGAACAAGTATCAGGGTGCGAAACAGTGGGGGCCACAGTGAATTTGGTGCTATATAATTGTGTGATTAACATTATAAAAGCGCTGTATGTCAGTGTGCATTTTGTGTTCACAGACATTGTGTTACTGGCTCTGGGTTGTGAACTGGCAAATCCTATCTGTGTCCCTCTGACAGATTTTACTGTGGGTCTGTCCCTTATAAGTCCCGGAGTGTCTGTGGTGTGGTTGTGCACGTGTGTGACATGACTGAGGCAGGGAACTCTTCCTCTGTGGGAGACATGTTAGGGACACAGAGGTGTAATATGACACCAAGAGACTGACTGGGTGAAAGGTTACATGATAGTGTGAGTCATATCAGTAAGAGGTTGGACTGAATCTCATGCAGAAAACTGAAAATAATCTGTTGAAGATGTGATTTTTAATAGTTCTGCCTTTCATCCACAGGGATCCCTCTGGGTCACATGCAAATTTGCACAAGTAGTACAAACTGATATCGACACGGACTCTGATTCCTGTGTCGACACTACTGATTCCAGGGGAATAGGTCCTAAGTTAGCAAAAAGCATTCAAAACATGTTTTAGCTATAAAGGAGGTGTTAGAAGTTACAAAGCCCCCTCTTTTACCACAAGGAGAGGGTTTACTTTAGTAAAGAAGTAATGTAATTTTCCCTCCACCTCAGGAGTTGAACAGTCTCTTGGACGGAGTCTGATTTAACCTGAAAAGAAATTTCAGATTCCCAAAAGAAATTCAGGCAGCTTACCTTTTTCCAAAAGGTAGGAGTCACCCCGCATTTTAGACAGGGCACTGTCATAAAAGAGAAAAGGTGTTTCTCCATGCGCCTGGAATGGCTTCACTTAAGGAGCCGACAGACCGCAAGTGAGTGAGCTGATCTATTGATGTGGACAATGGGACACTACTCAGGCCTATCATTGTCTGTGCGTGGGTGAGTAGTGCTATTGAAAAGTGGTCAGAAAACTTGTCATTAGACATTGACACAATAGATGGAGACGAGATACTCCTAACGTTAGGTCATATCAAAGACGCTGCTCCGTACGTACTAGAAACCATGAAATATATTGGTTTCTTGGGATCAAGAACCGCTACCATGGCAGTATCGGCTCGGAGGGCGTTGTGGATTCACCAGTGGAATGCTGATGCAGATTCCAAAAGAAATATGGAGGCTCTCCCATATAAAGGTGAGGCCTTGTTTGAGCTGGATGCGTTAGTCTCGGCGGCTACCGCAGGTAAGTCGACATTCTTGCCTTATGCACTACACCGGCAAAAAAGACACATCACTCTCACATGCAGTCCTTTCGGACCAAAAAATACAACAAGGCCAAAGGTTCCCCCTTTTTTTGCAGGTAGGGGAAGGGGAAAAGGAAAGAAATCTGCAGCGTCTCCCGGAACGCAGGAGCAGAAGTCCACCCCTGCTTCTGCCAAATCTGCAGCATGGCGCTGGGGCTTCCTTGCGGGAGTCCGCTCGGGTGGGAGCACGTCTGAAATTTTTCAGTCAAATATGGATTCAATCTGGCCTGGACCCATGGGTCTTACAAATAGTGTCCCATGGATACAGACTAGAGTTTCAAGACGTCCCCCCATGCAGATTTTTTCAAATCGACCTTGCCAGCTTCTCTTCCAGAAAGAGAGGCAATAACAACGGCAATTAAAAAATTATGTCAGGATCAGGTCATTGTACTGGTATCCTTGTCACAGCAAGGAAAAGGTTTTTATTCAAGCCTCTGCGTAGTTCCGAAGCCAGACGGCTCGGTCAGACCGATTTTAAACCTGAAAAATCTGAATCTCTACCTGAAAAGGTTCAAGTTCAAGATGGAATCCCTGAGGGTAGTGATTTCCAGTCTGGAGGAGGGGGACTTCATGGTGTCAGTAGACATAAAGGATGCTCACTTGCATGTTTCCATTTATCCTCCTCACCAAGCTTATCTGAGATTCGCAGTACAGGATTGCCATTACCAGTTCCAGATGTTGCCATTCGGACTCTCCACGGCACCGAGGGTATTCACCAAGGTGATGGCGGAGATGATGGTACTCCTTCGTCAAAAAGGAGTTAATATAATTCCTTATCTGGACGATCTCCTGATAAAAGCGAGATCCAGGGAACAGTTGGTGCAGAACATCGCACTCTCCCTGTCAATACTCCAACAACATGGTTGGATCATGAATTTTCCAAAGTCACAGTTGGAACCGACGACAAGATAGTCCTTTTTAGGGATGATTCTGGACACAGAAGTACGGAGAGTATTTCTTCCAGTGGAAAAGGCTCTGGAAATCCAGAAAATGGTCAAACAAATATTGAAACCAACAAGCGCGTCGATCCATCAATGCATTTGGTTGTTGGGGAAAATGGTAGCGGCCTACGAGGCCATACAGTTTGTCCGATTTCATGCCAGAGTATTCCAGTGGGACCTGTTGGACAAGTGGTCCGGATCCCACCTACACATGCACCGGAAAATAATCCTGTCCCCCAAAGCCAGGATTTCACTCCTGTGGTGGCTACACAGGTATCACCTACTAGAGGGATGCAGGTTTGGGATTCACGACTGGGGCCTAATAACCACGGATGCAAGTCTCCGAGGCTGGGGAGCTGTCACACAGGGGGAAAGCTTCTAAGTAAAATGGTCAAGTCAGAAAACCTGCCTTCACATAAAGATTCTGGAATTGAGAGCCATTTACAACGGCCTTCTACAAGCGGTACATCTTCTTCAACATCATTCCATGCAGATCCAGTCGGACAATGTAACAGCAATCGCGTACATAAACAGGCAAGGCGGAATGAAAAGCAGAGCGGCAATGGCAGAGGTGACAAGGATTCTCCTCTGGGCAGAAAGTCATGTAAGAACTCTGTCAGCAATTTTCATTCCAGGAGTGGACAACTGGGAAGCAGACTTCCTCAGCAGACACGATCTCCATCCAGGAGAGTGGGGCCTCCACCAAGAAGTCTTCACAGAGGTGACAAGTCTTTGGGGAGTTCCTCAAGTAGACATGATGGCATCTCGTCTAAACAAGAAGCTTCAGAGATATTATTCCAGGTTGAGAGACCCTCAAGCAATAGCAGTGGATGCACTGGTGACCCAGTGGGTGTTTCGGTCGGTATATGTTTTCCCTCCACTTCCACTGGTTCCAAAAGTTTTCAAAATAATAAGAACAAGAGTTCGAGCAATTTTCATTGCCACAGACTGGCCAAGTAGTGCTTGGTATCCAGATCTTCAGGAGTTGCTCATAGAAGATCCTCGGCCTCTTCCTCCTCTAGAGGACCTACTACAGCAGGGGCCGTGTGTGTATCAAGACTTACATCGGCTACGTTTGACAGCATGACTGTTGAGCGTCGGATCCTAGCCCAAAAGGGTATTCCCAAAGAAGTCATGCCCACTCTTATTCGGGCCAGGAAAGGAGTAACGTCTAAACATTACCACCGTATTTGGAGAAAATATGTGTCTTGGTGTGAATCCAAAAAGGCTCCTATGGAAGAGTTTGAGTTGGGATGTTTTCTCCATTTTCTGCAGGCTGGTGTGGATGCGGGCCTTAGATTGGGGTCAATCAGGGTTCAGATTTCGGCCTTATCAGTTTTCTTTCAAAAACAATTGGCCTCCTTTCCAGAAGTTCAGATGTTTGTGAAAGGGGTTCTGCACATCCAGCCTCCATTTGTGCCTCCAGTGGCACCATGGGACCTTAATGTGGTGTTGCAGTTACTTCAATCAGATTTGTTTGAACCTCTGCAGGAGATAGAACTGAAGTTTCTCACTTGGAAAGTGGTGATGCTTTTGGCCTTGGCATCCGCAAGGCGGGTGTCTGAGCAGGGGGCCTTGTCTCACAAGAGCCCTTATCCTGATCTTCCATGAAGATAGGGCAGAGTTAAGTACTCACCAACATTTTCTTCCAAAGGTGGTTTCGTCTTTCCACATAAACCAACCTATTGTGGTGCCAGTAGCTACTGACACTTTCACTGAGTCACAGTCTCTAGATGTGGTTAGAGCTTTGAAGATTTATGTCGCAAGAACAGCTCGGTTATGGAAAACAGAGGCTCTGTTTGTCCTGTATGCTCCCAGCAAGATTGGGTGTCCTGCTTCTAAGCAGACTATTGCGCGCTGGAACAGAGGGACAATTCAGCACGCTCATTCTACGGCAGGCTTGCCGGTACCGAAATCGGTGAAGACCCATTCTACAAGGAAGGTGGGCTCATCCTGGGCGGCTGCCCGGGCGTCTCGGCTTTACAACTTTGCCGAGCAGCTACTTGGTCAGGGTCAAACACATTTGCTAAATGTTATACGTTTGACACTTTGGCCGATAAGGACCTCAAGTTTGGTCATTCGGTGCTGCAGGGTCATCCGCACTCTCCCGCCCGTACTGGAGCTTTGGTATAACCCCATGGTACTGAAGTGGACCCCAGTATCCTCTAGGACGTATGAGAAAATAGGATTTTAATACCTACCGGTAAATCCTTTTCTCCTAGTCCATAGAGCAGGCATTCCCAACCACGGTCCTCAAGGCACACCAACAGTGCAGGTTTTAGTGATATCCAGGCTGCAGCACAGATGGTTAAATCAAAATAACTGAGCTACTAATTAAGTCACCTGTGCTGAAGCCTGGATGTCACTATAACCTGCACTGTTATACCCCTTTCACACCGCAGCTTGTACCCGGTAATTTGCCGTTTTTACTGTCTTCCTAAACGGTTCGAGCTGCGATGTGAAAGGGTCACCTTCAATTTACCGTTTACAAAATACCAGTATTTTGAAACGGTAAAAAAGCAGGGTCCTACCCGTTTCAGACCAGTTTAATTGTGCAGTGTGAAAGGGTCTGAAACGGTATTTGCAAGCCCCAGAAGGTGATAGACTGTCTCCATGTGTGATCTCACCAGGCAGAAGCAGGAAATAAACATTTAAAATGACAACCACTGTTTTGTATGGGTGAAACGGGTTCAGTGTGAAAGGTACCAAAACGGTAATGAAATGGTAATATACTGGTTACAACATGCGATGTGAAGGGGGTTTAACTGCTCAGACCCGTTTTAAGAACCGTTGAAAGAACCGTTTCAAAAGCAGGTTTTGCGATGTGAAAGCAGCGTTAGTGTGCCTTGAGGACCGTGGTTGGGAATGCCTGCTGTAGAGGATGCTGGGCACCCGACCCAATGCGTACTTTACCTGCAGTTTGTTCTTTATAGTTACACAAGTTGCGTTTCATTTGTTTTCAGCATGTTGCTGTAAATGGTTCATGCCTGTTGGCATGTGTCATGTTGAATGCCATGTTGTACGGCATGGCTGAGGTGTGAGCTGGTATGAATCTCACTATTAGTATAAAAGTAAATCCTTTCCTCGAAATGTCCGTCTCCCTGGGCACAGTTCCTATAACTGAGGTCTGGAGGAGGGACATAGAGGGAGGAGCCAGTTCACACCCTTTGAAAAGCCTTAGAGTGCCCATGGCTCCTGCAGAACCGTCTATACCCCATGGTACTGAAGTGGACCCCAGCATCCTCTACGGACTAGGAGAAAAGGATTTACCGGTAGGTATTAAAATCCTATTTTTCCACTTTCATAAAAATTTGGAGTGTTGAAGACTGTGAATCAGCAATAACTCCGTTAAGGCCTGTAAAAAAAAACAGTTTAAAAAATATGTTGAAAAAAGTTTAAAAAAATTGAAAAAAGTCTTTACTGGGAAAAAGTTATTTTTAGACCATGAACTTCCGGTATGCAATCAAGACTGACTGGCGGAAATATACATGGTACATGGATAACATTATTTAGGCTCAAAATAAGCTATTTATTTCACAGTTTATAACAATAGGCCAAACAATAACAATAAGCCAAATCAGGAATACTCTAACCTAGAGTGAACATATTATCCCTTTTACCTGGGACGCTCATGGATTACACAGGTTCTGTGTAGAGATGAGCGGGTTCAGCTCTCAGAGAACCGAAGCGTACCAAACTTCACGCACTGAACCCGGTTCTGAGCCAGGCTCGGGTTTTCCTGTCTGACTCAGAAACCCGAACGAGGCAAAACGTCATCATCCCGCTGTAGGATTCTCGTGGGATTTGGATTCCATATAAGGAGCCACGCGTCACGGCCATTTTCACTCCAGTCTCGGAGAGTGTAGTGAGAGGATGTGTCTCTGTCCTCAGTGTCTGTGAGGGGGTGGGAAAGTGGGGTGGCGAGTCTTGTGCTATGTTGTGCTGCTCAGTCCAGTCCAGTCCAGTGTAGTCAGTGTATTGTCCTGCATTAGTCCAGCCAGTCACAGTTTTGGTGTCCTCTGCTGCTATATGTCCCCAGTGCTGCTGGCTCCTGTATAAGTCCCTTGCATTTTTGCTGAGTTGTCTTGCATCAGACCAGCGGTAGTGTCTCTCTTCAGTAGCGGATCTTGCCAAGGGCAAGCAGGACTTTTGCCGGGGCGCCGCCTTCCGGAGGGCACCGGCGCCATCCGGAGGGTGCCGGCACCATCCGGAGGGCACCGCACAATGGCAAGATCCGCTACTGCTGTGCCCCCCGCTGCCCGCTGTGTCCCCCGCTGGTCCCGCTGTAAAGGGAACTAGACGCGTAGTGTCTAGTTTCCCTTCATGGAGAGGACCTTTGCTGTGCGGTGCGCGATGACGTCATCGCGCACCGCACAGCAAAGGTCTTCTCGACGAAGTGAACTAGACGCTATGCCGTCATCTCGACGAAGTGAACTAGACGCTATGACGTCATCGCGTACCGCAGAGCATTGCACAGCATTTCAGCGGCGCTACTCTACTGTACAAGGGGCATAACTGACCACGCCCCCTGCATGAAGCCATGCCCCTATTTCCCGCCCGGGGCGCAAAAAGGGCTCGAACCTGCCCTGTCTCTCTTGTGCAGCATCAGTCTAGTGACCATTCACAGTAGTGGTGTACTCTGCTGCCATATATCCAGTGTAGCTGTATGCGTCCCTTTTAGTGGTGCTGTGTTGTCCTGCATTAGACCAGGGGTAGTGTCTTGTGCAGCATCAGTCCAGTGACCAGTCACAGTGGCAGTGTCCTCTGCTGCCATATATCCAGTGTAGCTGTATACGTCCATTTCAGTGGTGCTGTGTTGTCCTGTATCAGACCAATGGTAGTGTCCTGGCCATCAGTCATTCCAGTGACCAGGCAGTCACAGTGGTATACGCTGCTGCTATATGTCCACTGCTGACGTATAATAATAATAATAATAATAATAATAACAACAAGTCCCTCACAGTGTTGCTGTGTTGTGCTACATCAGACCAGTGGTGGTGTCCTGGCCATCAGTCATTCCAGTGACCAGGCAGTCACAGTGGTATATGCTGCTGCTATATGTCCACCGCTGCAGTATAATAATAATAATAATAACCACAAGTCCCTCATAGTGTTGCTGTGTTTTGCTGCATCAGAGCAGTGGTAATGTCCTGGCCATCAGCCATCAGTCATTCCTGTGCTGCATATTGTGTTATATAACTCCAGAAACATAATGAAAAATTTGGAGGATAAAATAAGGAAAGATAAAGAACCACTTCCTCCTAGTGCTGAACCTGTTGTCACTAGCCATGACATAGACAATGAAATGCCATCAATGTCGTCTGCCACGGCTGATGCCCATTGTGATAGTAAAGGGCATGTAAAATTCAAAAAGCCAAAGTTCAGTAAAAAGACCCCAAAAAAGAAATTGAAATGGTCTGAGGAGAAACGTAAACTTGCCAATATGCCATTTACGACACGGAGTGGCAAGGAACGGCTGAGGCCCTGGCCTATGTTCATGACTAGTGGTTCAGCTTCACATGACGATGGAAACCCTCATAACTGAGGCCTTGACACTTATGTTGGTGTTAGACGTGCATCCGGTATCCGCCATTAGTGCAGTGGGATTTAGACAATTGATGGAGGTATTTTGTCCCCGGTACCAAATCCCATCTAGATTCCACTTCACTAGGCAGGCGATAGCAAGATTTTGCCATTTAATTCCAGTGATTTGGACGTATAATTATTAATTACAGTGATCTTGCCAATTAATTCCAGTGATTTGGACGAATAAATTCCAGTGATTTGGATGTATAATTATTAATTACAGTGATCTTGCCAATTAATTCTAGTGATTTGGATGTATAATTATAGTGATTTTACCAATTAATTCCTGTGATTTGGACGTATAATTATTAATTACAGTGATCTTGCCAATTAATTCCAGTGATTTGGACGTATAATTCCATTGATTTTGCCAATTAATTCCAGTGATTTGGACGTATAATTACAGTTGGAATTGTTTGTGCCGCTTGGCTTAGTCATACAGCTTCCTCATAGCACCTCTTCGACATCTTTGCATGAGGTGCTGTTTGGGGCCTAGTTTTTGAAAAGTACCATCCTGTGTGACACTGCCGTATGAGTCCAGGGGTACTGCTGTATTAGTCCTGGGGTACTGCCGTATAAATCCACCAATTGCAGATTTTTTTAAAAGTGACTGGAGCGTGCTGGAGATGCTGTCAGTGGACCGAACAATTGCAGCCCACTCTCGACATTCAACCACTGCGTGACACTGCTAGATGGGCCAGGTGGTTGTGTTGCTTAGCTTAGTCATACAGCAACCTCGGTGCACCTTTTTTTCTTCTTTGCATCATGTGCTTTTAGGGGCCTTTTTTATTTCTGCCCTCCTGTCTGCCACTGCAGTGCCAAGTCTAGATGGGCCAACTGTTTGTGTCGCTTGGCTTAGTCATACAACTACCTCATTGCAATTCTTTTTCTTCTTTGCATGATGTGCTGTTTGGGGCCTTTTTTTATATCTGCCCTCCTGTCTGACACTGTAGTGCCACTCCTAGATGGGCCAGGTGTTTGTGTTGTCCACTTGTGTCGCTTAGCTTAGTCATCCAGCAACCTTGGTGCAACCTTTTGGCCTAAAAACAATATTGTGAGGTGTGAGGTGTTCAGAATAGACTGGAAATGAGTGGAAATGATTGTTATTGAGGTTAATAATACAGTAGTAGCACAATTACCCCAAAATTCTGTGATTTTTGCTGTTTTTATGTTTTTTTCAAGAATCATCCAGATCCAAAACCAAAACACGGAAGGGTGTTTTTGGCAAAACCAAGCCAAAACCAAAACACGAAAGTGGAATTAGAACCAAAACTAAAACACAAAACACGAAAAGTGCCCGCCGCACATCTCTAGTTCTGTGGCTGATTAAAACCAGCTGAAATGTAGGCTTGAAGTCAGCCAGCCACAGAACCTGTGAAATGCATGAGCATCCCAGGTAAAAGGGATAATATAGGGGGTAATTCCAAGTTGATCGCAGCAGGAATTTTGTTAGCAGTTGGGCAAAACCATGTGCACTGCAGGGGAGGCAGATTTAACATGTGCAGAGAGAGTTAGATTTGGGAGTGGTGTGTTCATTCTGCAATCTAATTTGCAGTGTAAAAATAAAGCAGCCAGTATATACCCTGCACAGAAACAAAATAACCCACCCAAATCTAACTCTCTCTGCACATGTTATATCTGCCTCCCCTGCAATGCACATGGTTTTGCCCAACTGCTAACAAAATTCCTGCTGCGATCAACTTGGAATTACCCCCATGGTCACCATATCTAACCCAGTGGTTCCAAAACAGCAGTCTTCAAGGCGCCCCAACAGTCCAGGTTTTAGGGATATCCCTGCTTGTGCACAGATAATATAATCAACATGACTGAGGTACAGTACTAATTAAGTCACCTAGCCTTAAAACCTGGACTGTTCGGGTGCGTTTGGGAACCACTGCTCTAACCACATTTAAGATACCCTGATGGCATAGAAACTGCTTAAAAATGAAGTAATGAAAATGTTTTTCATTCTTTAATTCCTTCTCAGTCTCTACCAGTATGTTATTACTGCAATTATCTTGATATAAAATGTAGGCCAGTGAATCCCAAACACGGTCTTCAAAGTACCCCAATGGTCCAGGTTTTAAGGATATCCATAGCTGAGCGCAGATGTTTAAATCAAAAGGAATGAGATACTAATTAATTCACCTGGGTTCAATCATTGATATCCTTAAAACCTGGACCATTGGGGTGCCTTGAGGATCACGTTTTGGAATCAGTGATGTAGGCCATGTCTTTATTTCTCTATGTCACAGGTTCTCAAACTCGGTCCTCAGGTCCCCACACGGTGCATGTTTTGCAGGTCTCCTTACAGAATCTCAAGTGAAATCATTTGCTCCATCTGTGGACCTTTTAAAATGTGTCAGTGAGTAATGAATACACCTGTGCACTTCCTGGGATACCTGCAAAACATGCACTGTGTGGGGTCCTGAGGACCGAGTTTGAGAACCACTGCTCTATGTAATACAACTGAAAATGTTTTTTACAAATGGCTTGACAGCTGTGAATTATAAACCCCACAGCATTATAGAAACCTTGTTTTAATCATTGATATAAGCTCTATGATAATTATATATGGTATGTGCCCGTATTCAAAATAGAAATACAACCCTTTTCACAGCCCTATTTTTCAGTAACCTGCTGGATTAAACCTGTGGTTTCTGAAGCGTGCATCCTAAATATTCCTGTCAGGGTGATTGGATGCCTATCAGCTGGACATAGCAAGACAGACAGCTCAAGAATGATCCTGTCCTGCAGATCCTGCACTTCTCACTGTATAATATTAACTGATAAGCTAGTAAGAAAGCATGGCTGTAAAAGAGTGCACTCCTTAGTTCACAAAACATCTATGACCCAACCATGGTGATGCAATAGCAATATTCTAGTGCAGATGGGAAGATAAACACAAGCATTTGATTGGTTGCTGTTAGTTACAGGACCTTTTATTTTAACAAATTGTGGTTATTTGTCCTGTTTGTTTCTGAGACATTATGATTAGTGTGCTTTGGGCCTTATTCAGAGATGGACGCAGCCTCTGCGTTCGCATGCAGTGTCGCGTCCAAAGTGTATGCACACTTGCATCGGCTGTAGTGCGCGCGCGTGAACTTTACTATGCAATCGCATCCCGGAAGGATGCAATCACATACTGATTGTCAGGTGATGGGTGTCCAGGGGTGGCAATGTGGCATTAGGGAGGAGGAGGGCAGGAAATGCAGGCATGTCATGGCTGTTTTCGGGCCCGGCTGATGATGTCATCTGCGTTTTCTGCAATAGGAAACATAGTGATGGTGCCCCTGCCTTCGCAGCCATGCTGCACAGGCAGGGGTCAACCTCTATTCACTGCGATCGCAATGGAATTGGGAGCGCATTGTGGGGTGGCACCATACATGCTGGGTGGCCTTGCCCTGTGCTGGGCGGCCCCTAGTATGTGAGTAGTATGGTCGCAGATTTTGCTGCAATAACAAAGGGGGTAATTCAGACCTGATCGTAAATGTGCTAAATTTAGCACATTAACGATCAGTTTCTCTGACATTCCCAGCACAGGGCTAGTCCGCCCCGCATGTCAGGCCCAACCCCCCTCCCCCCCCCCCGCACAAGTCCAAATGAATCACACGGCGGTGATGCTTTTGTACCTGACAAGTGGCTCCCTGCCAGTGCAGCTCCTGCGCTCTGGAAGGGGGCTAACCGCCGCATCCTGGGTCGCAGTGGCTGTTGTCACGCAGCTGCCGCAGCCTGCCTCCCCGACGGTCTAGACACACCTCTATTGTCCGGGCCGTGCCCTGGAATTCTAAGGCCGTTGGCAAGCCTCCTCCCGCCCCGCGACCGCCTCTGCCTGTCAATCAGGCAGAGGCGATCGCACCAGTGAGATGCTTTCGTATCTCACTGGCTGCACATGCGCAGTGCACCTGCTGCACGTGCGTACTGCGCATAGGAATTTAGACTGCAATCGCTGACGCTGCAGCGATCCAGTCTGAATTACTCCCAAAATCTGCAACCATCTCTGAATAACCCCCTTTGTGCAGTATGGTTCTTTACCTATTAAAATATTCATTTCTTCTTAACTGTTGTAACAGTTTTAGCCGTACTATGATTTAGAGAATTTATGATACATGTACAGCATTGCAAATACTTAATCTATAGACTTTCAAAAATTCACCAAGTTATCCTAACACTGTGAGGCCGATTCAGGTAGGGGCGATGTGCCGTTGAACATCCCATGATGTTTGTCTGTGCACACATTTGTCCATTACCCTAGCAGATTTTCTTGAGCACTTCTCTAAAAACTTGTGATGTTGCTGGACACAATGTGCTATTCTGAAACAGTGCACTGCGTCCAAGTGATTAATTGGATTGCCTCCTATAACTGTGGGTATTTAGCCACTATTACATAAATTCCCTTTCATGCATGATTATACAGTAATACCCCTTTTCCACTTGTAGCACGGGTCGCAGCCGGGAGCCTGACACAGCTGCAACCCATGCTACAGCCCCCTTCTACACTAGCTCCACCAACCCAGCATATTGCCAGGTTGGTGACGCTGCTGCTGACGCGGCAGGGATGGCGCTTGGAGATCACATGATCTCCCAGCGCTGCCCTTCCATTCACTGTGAACTGGAGCCGTGTCGTCTCCACACGGCTTCCGTTTACACTACACAGCTTACCGGGTTGAACACATGTTCAACCCGGCTAGCTACCCGGGTAGGATTCCCGGATCACTTGATCCGAGAATTTGCAGGGGGACCCTTTTCCACTAGGGAAAAACACAGGTAAATGTGCGCCCCCGCGCATTTACCTGTGTTTTTAGAGCTAGTGGAAAAGGGGTATAAGTTTATATCTTCCTGATAAGACATTTTCCAAAGTCATAAACTCAAAATAGTATTTGATTTACAAAAGCATGTAAGAAAAAAAATATACTGTTGACGATTTAGATCTTGGATAGAATGAGAAATGTACTAGAACTGGGACTCTATGCGCATGGCAGTTAAACAATAAAAGAGGAAAAATCTATGTTTAATTGGCTGTGCCAGCTTTGAGTTCATCCATCATGTTACGCAGAGAATGTGTTTGACTTCCCATACAGTTTTTACATAGCTGACTATAAAAGCTAGAAAATCAAAGAAAATCACAAGGGAAACTAATGTTTTCTTGTCTGCTACAGGAAAATCAACTGCAAGATCCAATGATATTGTGTCTGCCTCTGAAATTGCTTTAACAACAACACGGAGATACAGTAACTTGCTTGGTAAAACCTACAAGAGATAAATCATATTGCAAATAAATCTCTGGAAGAAAAAGAAAGTAAAATCAATTGAAAACCTTTTCGCTTCATTGCTAAAAGTATACAATGTAGTCTTTACATGAACATTTAGCATATGATAAAGAAAATATTGAATTTCAATTATACCTAGATTAACTATTATTATTATTTATCATCATCATAATCAGTGGTAGATTTTACCTAGAGACGAGTAAAACCTGCCACCTGCAGAGGCTGCCTAGCAGTGGCAATTACTTTCCATTGGAAGCACTCCCTGCTAATCACAGCCAGACAGGCAGTCCCAGGGGGAGGTGTTTTCTCCCCCTGGGACTACCAGTCTATCTGGGTGATAGCAGAGAGAACATTTCCCATGAAAAACATCTCGCCTGTTATTATGGCAGCATTATCTGGCTTTTTGAAAGGTATATACAACGCTCTAAACTGGATATGGAAAACCAATTATGTTTTATTTCATAAAAATGTTGCAACAAATAGATAATTAAAAATTAAAAAATTAAAATTAAACCATTAGATTATACTGATAGGGCAAACACAGCAATTTCTTGGTATATTACCACATATGGAGGCCGGACATGTTCCACTATATAAAGTCCATGGAAATGTGCCACAGTCCTGGGGACGGATTTAATACCAGCAGATGACAATCCACATCGATTTGGAAGACAGACCTATATGTGCTTGATTCCGGACAAAGTTCAGTCCTATTGAAAGCTGGGTCTCATGTGCCTTTGTGGATATCTGCCAATTCCCCGTTTGTGATGGTTCGGTGGACTTCAAGGTGGTTTCCAGTTTAAATGATGAATTCTGTGGTGCCCGGCTCCTCTAAACCAAAGCGTTTCGCTGTATCAACAGCTTTATCAAGGTATGTTGATACAGCAAAATGCGTTGGTTTAGAGGAGCCCTATCAGTATAATCTATGGTTTAATTTTAATTTTTTAATTTTTGATTGTCTATTTGTTGCAACATTTTTATGAAATAAAACATAATTGGTTTTCCATATCCAGTTTAGAGCGCTGTATATACCTTTCACTATTGTTCTTCTCAGGGAGTAACTATCCCTTTAAACAGCTGCTTAGGATAAGCATCCCATTTTAATAGCACTGGGCCTATTACCTTGATAATTTACTTTTCGTACAATTATCTGGCTTTTTTTTTTTTTAAAGATTTATTTATTAGGATTTTATGAAAGACAACTGAATCCTTAAAAGTACATGTCAGAAAAAATTCACAAACTTCATATCACAATAAAGTATATAACAAAACAGTCAAAAGGCCATTAATATTGTTGATGAACTTTGAGCAATCTGACTCTGTACTAATTACTGAATAAAGATAGATAAGGAAAATAGAAGGGAAAGATAAAAGAGACAAGGGGAGCACACATAGGGGAAGTAAGGGAAGGGAGAGAATGGGATGTCAGCGACTCTGGAATAATGGAATAATGGAGGCCAGCCTTTGTGATATCTCAAAATATCACCGTAATTAAAAATACAAAATAGACATTAGAGATATTAAATTATATCAATAGTCTCGTACATACAGGTTATATGTCATCACTACAATCTATCATTTTTAAAACATGAGCTTTTGTAGGAGGTTCTAGAGTCTCAATGAAAGGACTCAATTTTAAACAGAACTTACAGAGTCCAAATGAGGAGGTTAGTGTCAACAGCGTTCTCCTATCATAATACATTAGTTGTAAAAGTTTTTGTTTGACCTCAGTAATAGAATGAACAGAACGTTGAACCCATCGAATCAATAAACATTTTTTACCAAGTGTGAGTATAATACTAAGTAAGGGGCAAATTCTCTGTTTTAGGCTCCAATTCTTAAAATTTAAACACAGGCAGGCTAGTGGATCTGGTTGGACATTCATGGAAAACAACTGGTTGATAAACGCTATAAGTTTATTTCAAAATAATTAAACTTTCCTGCACTCCCACATACAATGTAAAAAAGATGCCGAAGAAAATCCGCATTTAATACAATTCCCTGTTTCACTACGTATCATATGTCTACGTTGTAGCGGGGTATTATACGCCCTGTGAATAGTTCTCAAATGTACCTCTTGTAGATATGATGAACCCAGGTATTTAAGGGATCGCTGGCAAGGGTCAATAAGTTCAGCAACATCCGTCAAGGTAGGAATATCACTTTTCCCTTTTAATAGCAAATTATCCCATTGAACAGTGGGAGAGCAGGTCATTATAACAGCATACAAGGACTGCACTTTATAGGGGCGTAAACAAACAGACTTGAGAAGAGTATCAATAGTATTAGAAAGCATTTTTAAGCCACTAGGCATAGTTGAATGAGAGGGGGGGCTGATAGAATATACAAAGTGACGCACTTGGAAGTACATGAACATGTGTTGTTTAGGGAGGTCAAATTTTTGGCACAATTCTGAAAATAAATAGATAGAGCCACCAGGATCAAAAACCTTGTTAAACGAGTCGAGACCCTTAGATATCCACAGTAAAAAAGCAGTGTTTAGTAATGAGGGCAAAAATGCTGGGTTGCCCCAAAATGGAACAAACTGGGAGAAATAAGGATTTCTATGACATTTTTTGTTATTAGTGGTCCAAGCTAGAAAGGTGTCCTTAAATAAAATGTGGTCCTTAACCTTTGAAGGTATTTGAGAGGGTCATAAATGAACTAAGGCAGCAGGCAAGTATGGGGAAAAAATAGCTTGTTCTAACTCTAAGTCAGTATATAATGAGGTATTATGGAACCAATCAAGTATGTAGCGGAAATGCACTGCCAAGGAATAGGCCTTTAAGTCAGGTAAACCGGAACCTCCATCTTTTTTAGCAGATTTCAGCTTCAGTTTAGCAATCCTTAGACGCTTACCATGCCATATAAATTTTGAAAACAGAGATTCAAGTTTAAAAATATCAGAATGTGTAAGGGAAATCGGTAGCATCTGTATATAATAAAATAATTTGGGGAAAAGAACACTTTTAATAACTTCTATTCTACCAAGTAGAGATAGTGGAAGGTCTTTCCACGCATCTAATTTCAAAGCTACGTTGGCTATAGCCTGAGAAAAATTAATCCTATACAAGTTAGCTAGGTCAGGGCAGATATTAATAACTAGATACTTAAAGTGAGATTTGGATATTTTGAAAGGAGGAATATCAGGGCGTAAAAAGATAGTCGGCGAGGTTTCACCTAATAATAAAATTTCCGATTTCGTAATATTAATCTTGTAACCTGCAATTTTCCCAAAGGAAGAAATCAAATGTATTAAAGCTGGTAATGATTGTTCTGGGTTAGTTAAAAATAAAAGTGTGTCGTCGGCAAATAAAGCTATTTTTAATATTTCCGACCCTATTGTTATCCCCTGAATAAGATTAGATTCACGAATAGCCACAGCTAGCGGTTCGATCGATAGGTCAAAAAGGAGAGGAGAAAGGGGGCACCCTTGTCTCATTCCCCGTTGTAATAAGAAAGGAGGGGACATTACTCCATTGCAAGATACATAAGACGAAGGGGAGGAATACAGGGTTTTTATAACAGAAACAAAAGACTCTGGGAAACCGAATGTTTCCAACGTATGGAACAGGTGGGGCCATATTAAAAGGTCAAAGGCCTTTTCTGCGTCTATGGTAAGAATCAAACTATGGGGTGGGTCTAGGGATAAATGAAGATTTTCATGGTGTATGACTGATAGAATTCTCCGGAGATTCACCACTGAGTGTCTACCTGAAATAAAGCCAGTTTGGTCTTTGTGGATCAGGACAGGAAGAATATTTTTAAGTCTTTGTGCTAAAATAGATGTAAAGATTTTGAAATTGACATTAAGCAATGATATCGGTCTGTATGAGCCCGGTAGGGAAAGGTCCCTACCCTCTTTTGGTAAGACTTTGATCACAGCATCAGTAAAATATAGGGGGAGAGTCCCATCAATCATAATACGATTATAAACGGCTTGTAGAGTAGGGCAGATTTGTGAGGACAGTAGTTTATAAAATTAATTGGAATACCAATCTGGGCCAGAGGCTTTACATGGTTTAAGTCGTTTTATAGTATTGGAGATTTCAGTAATCGAAATGGGAGAGGTTAAGGAAGAGACATAGGCCGAGGGAACCTGAGGTAATAATAGGCTATCCCAGAACAGTTGTGAATAGGGCTCGTGGGAGGTTGACAGATTTGGGGAGGTATCATCTACAGGAGAAATAGGGGGGAAATTTAACGTAGCATAAAAATCCCTCATAATCTTGGAAATATGGGCATTTGAAGGGGTGGTCTTCAGTATGCCGACTGACGGGATCCCGGCGCACAGTATACTGGTGCCGGAATCCCGACAACTGGCATACCAACACTTATTCTCCCTCGTGGGGTCCACGACCCCCCTGGAGGGAGAATAAAATAGCGTGGCGCGCGTAGCGCGGCGAGCGCAGCGAGCCCGCAAGGGGCTCATTTGCACTCGCCACACTGTCAGTAAGCCGGCGGTCGGGCTCCTGGCGCCAGTATGCTGGTCGCCGGGAGCCCGACCGCCAGCATACCATACTGAACCCATTTGAAGATGTGTGAGAGCCATCTGCTAGCTTTAGGGGATGAATAGTCATTGGTTTCCTAGTACCCATTAGCAGAGTAGTAAGAAGTTTCCCCGATTTGTTCAGAAAGCGGTGAAACTTATAACTAACATTGAAATAATACTTCTCACCAGAGGAATGTAGGAGATCATTAAAACTAGTTTTGGCTATTAAATAGGAGTTTTTAGTTCGTGCTGTAGGGTTTAGTTTATAGGCTTGATAGGCCAAGGATAAGTTTTGTTGGCTTTCTAAATATAGGGTATTACATTGTCTTTTAATGTGAGAGTCATAAGAAATTACCTCGCCTCTTAAAACAGACTTCGCAGTGAGCCAAAAAAGAGAAGGGTTTTCTGATTCATGTGCTGCATTTGTCTTTTTATATGTTTCCCAAACTGACAAAATCTTACTTTTAAAGCCCTCCGAGTTCCCCAAATGCGAGGGGAATTTCCACAAAGGTCGGCCAGATTGTTCTTTAGTGTAAACCAATTCTATCCAGACCAAACCATGGTCTGATATAGAGGCCGGCTCTATAATTGCTTGGTGCACATACGTGAAAAGCACAGAAGCAATTAATATATAGTCGATCCGTGACCAGGTATTATGGGCCATCGATACACAGGTAAATTCCTTCTCGATTGGGTTTAGTGCCCTCCATGTATCAATAAGGTTAAGTCTTTTAGTTATCCATGGGACACCTATCTTGGGTAAGGGTCTAGAAGATTTAATAAAACGGGACTTATCTAAATATAGAGAAGAAACCAGATTCAGGTCTCCACATATAATTAGGGAAGACAGATCACATTTGTATAACATAATCAAGAGGGAAGTAAAAAAGGATTTCTTATATGCATTAGGTGCATAAACATTACAGATAAAATATTTCTTATCTCCCAATTGTCATTCTATGAGGACATACCTGCCATCAGCGTCCACCGTAGTAGATAGCACTTCAACCGATAAAGATTTTTTCGCTAGAATGACTACACCACAAGACTTTGAATTAAGAGATGCTGCTCCCAGAACTACCCAGTTCAGCATCTGCAATTTTTTCGTCTCATGTAAAACCAGGTGCGTCTCCTGTAAGCAAGCTATATCAATAGAGTGTTTGTTAAGATACGACAATATTTTACGTCTTTTTGCCGGAGTGTTAATTCCTCCCACATTCAAAGTGCCTATGTTAATAGAAGACATACTTTACTGTATACAAATAAAATACAAAGGCTGACATCAGGGCAACATAAAGGCTGCTAACATCTCTAAGAACAGGGGACAGGGAAGGAGTAAGGGAGGAAAGAACATGAGGAAAGAAAACAAAGACGTAGGGGAACCCAGACAGTATACAAGAAAGAAAGAGCAATGTCAATTTAAACAGCATATCGATATGGACTGATGCAAGCATCAGAATAACCCATAAGAAAAACTAGACTGCAGGTGAACACAGATATTTCTTAACAACAAACATTAATTATTAAAACCAACGGCAGGGCTGCTCATCCATCGCCAGCAAGACTGAAAACAAAGTAAAATGAAGCATCACAGGCCTGAGCACAGTGTCATAACCATGGAGTGAGAAAATTCGCAGTATAGCAGGAAGGTCAATCTTCGACAGTATCGGCAATGTCATCTGTACAAGAGGCAGAGTCCTCCTTAAAGTATGCTTCGGCATCCTGTGGGTTGGTGAAATCCAGGAAGGAGGATCCTTGAAATACTCTCAAACGGGCGGGATATAACAACGCGAATTTGCATTTCTTCTGTACCAATAGGGCACGGATAGGGGAAAAAGATTTGCGGAGGCGGGAAAGTTCCACAGAATAATCTTGGAAAATGCGAAGTGTGGCTCCCTCACACTGAAGACGATCAATTTTGCGAGAGGCTCTCCATATAGCAGATTTGTGTAGAAAGTTCAAAGTCTTAAAGATGACTACACGTGGTTTATTATTATGAGCACGCGACAGGTCTCCCAATCTGTGAACTCTTTCTATAACTAAATCAGCACACTCAGCCTCAATATGAAGAAGTTTTGAAAGAGTAATGCGCACAAAATTTTCCAGCCCCTGGCTCGTTAGTGATTCCGGCAAACCAACTATACGGAGGTTACACCTCCGTGTACGGTTTTCAATATTATCAATTTTCTCTAGAAGGCACTTGTTATCTCTTTCCAGATACGTCACAGCCTTCTGAAAAACAGAAACATCATCTATTGTGGTTCCCAAACGTGTCTCAGTGTCAGTAACTCGATGTGTAAGCTGCTGAATCTGTGCTGTGATGTTGCTGACAGCTTTCTGCAGCAGCGGTGCCATCGTGTCATGGATTGCAGTTACAATGTCTGCGTAGGTGGGAGAAGAAGCCACTGTGCAAGTGTCAGAACGCACCTTAGAATCCCCCGTAGCGACAAGAATTGCCTTCTCTGCTGCCGGTTTCTCAGGGCTAGAATCCGTGCTGGGTGGCACATTTTGCTCAACACGGTGATTCTCCGGCCTGGGAGGAAGCGCTGGCGGCAGCAACTTGGATGGCGCCAGCGGGCCCAGATATTTCTCCATACCAGCGGAGGATAACGCGGAGGGGTGTCCGGAGCTTGCTGCAGGCAACAGGGGTTATAGTTTGGTGCTGTGAGCGGGTAAAGCGAGCGGGGAGGCTGGCGGCACGGAGGAGTGCACGGGAGCTGCTGCTCACTCCTTCATGCCGGAACCGGAAGTCTCAATTATCTTGCTTTTTGTTTGCAAATTAAGTCCCATCCACAGACTTAGGTTCCACCTCCCTATGCTGCCTGACTTATGTCCCACCACCGGTGATGTCAGCGATAAATCACTGGGAGGGTGGGGAGGAGATTAGACAGACACTATGCAGACCCCCCAGCCAGACAGGTAAGGAGTCGCCTCTGATAATTATTGTTGTTGTTGTTGTTAATAATAATAATAATAATATTTGTAGTAAGTTTAATATTTCTTCTTTATATTTTATTTTGTGCATCTTTGCATCAAATATGTGCTCTTAGCAAGTAGCAGTAATAACCACAATATCACCATGCTGCTTCTGATGTACTGTACATCGCAAGGGGTTGCCAAATCAGCATACTACAAAAAGCAGTAGAGAGCATAATTATTATAGAAAAAAGCTAAGCTTGTGATGATGCATGTTACTGCCCTGTAACAAAGTGTCCCAGGGGCATGTTAGAATGAAGGCCACTTTTGTTTTCGATATGGGCTAACTGTCTTTGGCAAAAGGACCATGTAAATGTTCTAGTGGCCCCCGCCCGTGGCAGCTCCAGAGGTGGTGCTGTACAGCAGTCCAAAATTCAAATAGGGGAGCCACACCAACTGCCTCTGAGTTCCGGTCAGTGCCGTTTGGAAGAAAGAATTGGCAGCTGGTGTGGTTCCCCTATTTTAATTTTGGACTGCGCTGCAGCTCCACCTCTGTAGCCGCCATTGACCCCCACTAATGAAAACATCTAGTTATTCAATGACAATCACAAATATAAGGGTTAGAGTAATAATCACGGCAATACATTTTTTTATTAATAGGTTGGTATAGAAATAGCATATAGATTGACAGAGCTCTGGTGTTGACAATAAGTACATATGTATTCCTACTTTCATAAAAGGAACAAAAATAGCAAACTTGTATTTAATAATTTAGGCTTTGGGGTCCAATCAGTTTATATTATTGATGTGTTTTAAAGTTAAATAACACCTTATGGTTGGAATCTCGGCATCAAAAGGGAATACATTTGAGACACTTGGATCAGGCCATGAGATTCTGTGGAGCATGCTGATATAGTCTGGGAGCAGGGGAAGCCTGGCCATGGGTAATTTGCATCCCAGGTATGTCTGGGTCAGACTGCATTGTTCACCAGGGAACAGGCATGAAGGGAACCCTTTTAATGAGGAACCCAGTGGCCAACCCACTAATGTACACTGCCAACTTCTGACTCACTGTTTTTTTTGCAAATGTGATAGCATAACATTGTACCCAGAAGGGAATAGGAGCCATGAAGAGGATCAGGCAGCCATAAGAAAAACAAGACTGGAGTGAACTAGGGGATGGGGTTTGAGAAAACATGGAGAGATGAGGTTGGAGAGAACATGGAGGGATGAGGCTGGGGAGACCATAGAGTAGATGAGGCTAGAGAGATACTGGGTGGATGAGGATGCAGAAACACAGGTGGGATGAAGCTGGAGGGACACATGGGGATGAGAATGATATGAAATAGATTGATACAGGGATACAACTGGAGAGACAAAGGAAGATCAGGCTGCAAAGACACAGTGGGCATGAGGAAAGACACAGGAGGCTTAAGGGTAGAAAAACATATGGGGCCTGAGGTTGGAAAGATACAGGCTGTAGAAAGGAAGTGAGCATGAGACTGAAAAGCAACATGGAGCATAAAGCTGGAGAGACAGGGAGACAGGAGGCTTTAGAGACATGGGGGATGAGGCTTGAGAGACACAAGGAGAATGAGGCTGGAGAGACACAGAGGGGAAGGTGCTGGAGAGAACATGGAGGAATTGGGATTCAGAAACATAGAAAGGGATGAGGCTGGAGAGAACATTGATGCAAGGGCTGGAGAGACACAGTTAGAGGTAAAGCTAGAGAGAGAAAAAAGGAAATTAGGTTGGAGAATGAGATAACTGGTGGAAGGGGTTGGATATTATTCACAACTATCAGGATTAGTATGAAAAGTTTGGGGCATAGTAGCCATCATTAAAATACCTATTGTAAAGATACAATGTTACTGATACAAATGAAAAAATACAGTTTAATAATACAAAATGTTTGATCAAGGATGTTTATATTTTGATCTGCCCCAAAACTTCCATTACTATGTATTTTTGGTAGAGCCTTTTTTGTATGATGACGACATCAGCTGTATTCTTACACAAACAGGCAGCTTCCATACCATGTGATCTATATGCAGAGTAAATATATAGGCTCAATTTCTTCAGAGGACCCCCATTGCAGAGAAACCACCATATAAAGAAAAGACTCTCAAGCACAATTGATGCATTATGATTACAAACAAACAACAACAAAAAAACATATGGAGTAACCAAGTATAAAAATAAAGATAAAAAGCTAAAGTATAAAAAATATAATAATAATAATAATAATAATAATAATAATTAACTTAGTAGGGAGGCAGAAACATAATAAAGAGTGACACTGTTGCCATACACATTTTATTTTTAGTGATTTAACATTTGTACTTTAAGCCCTACGTATTTCAACTATGTATCTATCAGGGGAAGTATTAGACAACATGTACAAGGCATCAAGATTTGTGTTGACTGGTATAAATGGAAATACTGTAGATTGCTCATGATTATGAACAATTGTTATGATTATGTGCTTTGTTGGCATTGGTGGAAATAACTTGTCTATTTAAACTTTGAAAGTTTAGTTATTTGTATTTATGAATCTACTCATCTAAATTGTTTAATCACCATATGACAGCCTGCTGAGCAGATAAACAAAACTTTTTGGGGGAAATTGCTGTAAAAAGAAGACATATTTAAAGAGTAATGCAAACATCACTTTGCACATTCATTATAAAGCACTTAGTAAGTGACTATAACCCATCACAAGTTAGGTAATTCAATTAAATCTGTGCCTATCATGGCAGAAATCATATTTTATGTCTGTGCATTTTTACAACTAAGGCCTAGAGCTCAAAATGTTTTATATATTTTTGTTTTGAATATGCCCAGCATGTGTAATCCCCATACATTTACTATTGAGCCACTATTATTAATAATTAAATTAAGCTTCCCTGCCGAAAGGTATTGCCCATTTAAAGTTAATTATTTAAAAGAATATACTCATGTTTAAGTCAAACAGTCCCATCATATTGGGTGTTCATGACTCCAACTCTGAATCCTCCTAAAAGTAGACTGTAGTTGAAGACTCTTCATATTTTTTTTTATAGTACCATATCAGTTATATAGGGAAGATCATTAGTTAGCTTACTTGGGGATGAGAAGTATTTAATAGAGATGAGCGCCTGAAATTTTTCGGGTTTTGTGTTTTGGTTTTGGGTTCGGTTCCGCGGCCGTGTTTTGGGTTCGACCGCGTTTTGGCAAAACCTCACCGAATTTTTTTTGTCGGATTCGGGTGTGTTTTGGATTCGGGTGTTTTTTTCAAAAAACCCTAAAAAACAGCTTAAATCATAGAATTTGGGGGTCATTTTGATCCCATATTATTATTAACCTCAAAAACCATAATTTCCACTCATTTTCAGTCTATTCTGAATACCTCACACCTCACAATATTATTTTTAGTCCTAAAATTTGCACCGAGGTCGCTGGATGACTAAGCTAAGCGACCCTAGTGGCCGACACAAACACCTGGCCCATCTAGGAGTGGCACTGCAGTGTCACGCAGGATGGCCCTTCCAAAAAACACTCCCCAAACAGCACATGACGCAAAGAAAAAAAGAGGTGCAATGAGGTAGCTGTGTGACTAAGCTCAGCGACCCAAGTGCCCGACACAAACACCTGGCCCATCTAGGAGTGGCACTGCAGTGTCACGCAGGATGTCCCTTCCAAAAAACCCTCCCCAAACAGCACATGACGCAAAGAAAAAAAGAGGCGCAATGAGGTAGCTGTGTGAGTAAGATTAGCGACCCTAGTGGCCGACACAAACACCGGGCCCATCTAGGAGTGGCACTGCAGTGTCACGCAGGATGTCCCTTCCAAAAAACCCTCCCCAAACAGCACATGACGCAAAGAAAAAAAAAAGAAAAAAGAGGTGCAAGATGGAATTGTCCTTGGGCCCTCCCACCCACCCTTATGTTGTATAAACAGGACATGCACACTTTAACCAACCCATCATTTCAGTGACAGGGTCTGCCACACGACTGTGACTGATATGACGGGTTGGTTTGGACCCCCACCAAAAAAGAAGCAATTAATCTCTCCTTGCACAAACTGGCTCTACAGAGGCAAGATGTCCACCTCATCATCATCCTCCGATATATCACCGTGTACATCCCCCTCCTCACAGATTATCAATTCGTCCCCACTGGAATCCACCATCTCAGCTCCCTGTGTACTTTGTGGAGGCAATTGCTGCTGGTCAATGTCTCCGCGGAGGAATTGATTATAATTCATTTTAATGAACATCATCTTCTCCACATTTTCTGGATGTAACCTCGTACGCCGATTGCTGACAAGGTGAGCGGCGGCACTAAACACTCTTTCGGAGTACACACTTGTGGGAGGGCAACTTAGGTAGAATAAAGCCAGTTTGTGCAAGGGCCTCCAAATTGCCTCTTTTTCCTGCCAGTATAAGTACGGACTGTCTGACGTGCCTACTTGGATGCGGTCACTCATATAATCCTCCACCATTCTTTCAATGTTGAGAGAATCATATGCAGTGACAGTAGACGACATGTCCGTAATCGTTGTCAGGTCCTTCAGTCCGGACCAGATGTCAGCATCAGCAGTCGCTCCAGACTGCCCTGCATCACCGCCAGCGGGTGGGCTCGGAATTCTGAGCCTTTTCCTCGCACCCCCAGTTGCGGGAGAATGTGAAGGAGGAGATGTTGACAGGTCGCGTTCCGCTTGACTTGACAATTTTGTCACCAGCAGGTCTTTGCACCCCAGCAGACTTGTGTCTGCCGGAAAGAGAGATCCAAGGTAGGTTTTAAATCTAGGATCGAGCACGGTGGCCAAAATGTAGTGCTCTGATTTCAACAGATTGACCACCCGTGAATCCTTGTTAAGCGAATTAAGGGCTGCATCCACAAGTCCCACATGCCTAGCGGAATCGCTCCCTTTTAGCTCCTTCTTCAATGCCTCCAGCTTCTTCTGCAAAAGCCTGATGAGGGGAATGACCTGACTCAGGCTGGCAGTGTCTGAACTGACTTCACGTGTGGCAAGTTCAAAGGGCATCAGAACCTTGCACAACGTTGAAATCATTCTCCACTGCACTTGAGACAGGTGCATTCCACCTCCTATATCGTGCTCAATTGTATAGGCTTGAATGGCCTTTTGCTGCTCCACCAACCTCTGAAGCATATAGAGGGTTGAATTCCACCTCGTTACCACTTCTTGCTTCAGATGATGGCAGGGCAGGTTCAGTAGTTTTTGGTGGTGCTCCAGTCTTCTGTACGTGGTGCCTGTACGCCGAAAGTGTCCCGCAATTCTTCTGGCCACCGACAGCATCTCTTGCACGCCCCTGTCGTTTTTTTAAAAATTCTGCACCACCAAATTCAAGGTATGTGCAAAACATGGGACGTGCTGGAATTTGCCCATATTTAATGCACACACAATATTGCTGGCGTTGTCCGATGCCACAAATCCACAGGAGAGTCCAATTGGGGTAAGCCATTCTGCGATGATCTTCCTCAGTTGCCGTAAGAGGTTTTTAGCTGTGTGCGTATTCTGGAAAGCGGTGATACAAAGCGTAGCCTGCCTAGGAAAGAGTTGGCGTTTGCGAGATGCTGCTACTGGTGCCGCCGCTGCTGTTCTTGCGGCGGGAGTCCATACATCTACCCAGTGGGCTGTCACAGTCATATAGTCCTGACCCTGCCCTGCTCCACTTGTCCACATGTCCGTGGTTAAGTGGACATTGGGTACAACTGCATTTTTTAGGACACTGGTGAGTCTTTTTCTGACGTCCGTGTACATTCTCGGTATCGCCTGCCTACAGAAGTGGAACCTAGATGGTATTTGGTAACGGGGGCACACTGCCTCAATAAATTGTCTAGTTCCCTGTGAACTAACGGCGGATACCGGACTCACGTCTAACACCAACATAGTTGTCAAGGACTCAGTTATCCGCTTTGCAACAGGATGACTGCTGTGATATTTCATCTTCCTCGCAAAGGACTGTTGGACAGTCAATTGCTTACTGGAAGTAGTACAAGTGGGCTTACGACTTCCCCTCTGGGATGACCATCGACTCCCAGCAGCAACAACAGCAGCGCCAGCAGCAGTAGGCGTTACACGCAAGGATGCATCGGAGGAATCCCAGGCAGGAGAGGACTCGTCAGAATTGCCAGTGACATGGCCTGCAGGACTATTGGCATTCCTGGGGAAGGAGGAAATTGACACTGAGGGAGTTGGTCGGGTGGTTTGCGTGAGCTTGGTTACAAGAGGAAGGGATTTACTGGTCAGTGGACTGCTTCCGCTGTCGGCCCAAGTTTTTGAACTTGTCACTGACTTATTATGAATGCGCTGCAGGTGACGTATAAGGGAGGATGTTCCGAGGTGGTTAACGTCCTTACCCCTACTTATTACAGCTTGACAAAGGGAACACACGGCTTGACACCTGTTGTCCGCATTTCTGGTGAAATACTTCCACACCGAAGAGCTGATTTTTTTGGTATTTTCACCAGGCATGTCAACGGCCCTATTCCTCCCACGGACAACAGGTGTCTCCCCGGGTGCCTGACTTAAACAAACCACCTCACCATCAGAATCCTCCTGGTCAATTTCCTCCCCAGCGCCAGCAACACCCATATCCTCCTCATCCTGGTGTACTTCAACACTGACATCTTCAATCTGACTATCAGGAACTGGACTGCGGGTGCTCCTTCCAGCACTTGCAGGGGGCGTGCAAATGGTGGAAGGCGCATGCTCTTCACGTCCAGTGTTGGGAAGGTCAGGCATCGCAACCGACACAATTGGACTCTCCTTGTGGATTCGGGATTTCGAAGAACGCGAACGCACAGTTCTTTGCGGTGCTACTGCTTTTGCCAGCTTGAGTCTTTTCATTTTTCTAGCGAGAGGCTGAGTGCCTCCATCCTCATGTGAAGCTGAACCACTAGCCATGAACATAGGCCAGGGCCTCAGCCGTTCCTTGCCACTCCGTGTGGTAAATGGCATATTGGCAAGTTTACGCTTCTCCTCCGACAATTTTATTTTAGGTTTTGGAGTCCTTTTTTTACTGATATTTGGTGTTTTGGATTTGACATGCTCTGTACTATGACATTGGGCATCGGCCTTGGCAGACGACGTTACTGGCATTTCATCGTCTCGGCCATGACTAGTGGCAGCAGCTTCAGCACGAGGTGGAAGTGGATCTTGATCTTTCCCTAATTTTGGAACCTCAACATTTTTGTTCTCCATATTTTAATAGGCACAACTAAAAGGCACCTCAGGTAAACAATGGAGATGGATGGATACTAGTATACAATTATGGATGGACTGCCGAGTGCCGACACAGAGGTAGCTACAGCCGTGGACTACCGTACTGTACTGTGTCTGCTGCTAATATAGACTGGTTGATAAAGAGATGTAGTAGTAGTAGTATGTATGTATAAAGAAGAAAGAAAAAAAAACCACGGGTAGGTGGTATACAATTATGGACGGACTGCCGAGTGCCGACACAGAGGTAGCTACAGCCGTGGACTACCGTACTGTACTGTGTCTGCTGCTAATATAGACTGGTTGATAAAGAGATGTAGTAGTAGTATGTATGTATAAAGAAGAAAGAAAAAAAAAACCACGGGTAGGTGGTATACAATTATGGATGGACTGCCCAGTGCCGACACAGAGATAGCTACAGCCGTGGACTACCGTACTGTACTGTGTCTGCTGCTAATATAGACTGGTTGATAAAGAGATGTAGTAGTAGTATGTATGTATAAAGAAGAAAGAAAAAAAAACCACGGGTAGGTGGTATACAATTATGGACGGACTGCCGAGTGCTGACACAGAGGTAGCTACAGCTGTGGACTACCGTACTGTACTGTGTCTGCTGCTAATATAGACTGGTTGATAAAGAGATGTAGTAGTAGTAGTATGTATGTATAAAGAAGAAAGAAAAAAAAACCACGGGTAGGTGGTATACAATTATGGACGGACAGCCCAGTGCCGACACAGAGGTAGCTACAGCCGTGGACTACCGTACTGTACTTTGTCTGCTGCTAATATAGACTGGTTGATAAAGAGATGTAGTAGTAGTATGTATGTATAAAGAAGAAAGAAAAAAAAACCACGGGTAGGTGGTATACAATTATGGACGGACTGCCCAGTGCCGACACAGAGGTAGCTACAGCCGTGGACTACCGTACTGTACTGTGTCTGCTGCTAATATAGACTGGTTGATAAAGAGATGTAGTAGTAGTAGTATGTATGTATAAAGAAGAAAGAAAAAAAAAACACGGGTAGGTGGTATACAATTATGGACGGACTGCCGAGTGCCGACACAGAGGTAGCTACAGCCGTGGACTACCGTACTGTACTGTGTCTGCTGCTAATATAGACTGGTTGATAAAGAGATGTAGTAGTAGTATGTATGTATAAAGAAGAAAGAAAAAAAACCCACGGGTAGGTGGTATACAATTATGGACGGACTGCCGAGTGCCGACACAGAGGTAGCTACAGCCGTGAACTACCGTACTGTGTCTGCTGCGACTGGATGATAAATAATGATATAAAAAATATATATATATCACTACTGCAGCCGGACAGGTATATATTATATAATGACGGACCTGCTGGACACTGTCTGTCAGCAGAATGAGTTTTTTATAGAATAAAAAAAAAAACACCACACAAGTGAAGTCACACGACGAGTGTTTAACTTTTTCAGGCAATCACAATATAGTATACTATACTACTAACTATACTGGTGGTCAGTGTGGTCAGGTCACTGGTCAGTCACACTGGCAGTGGCACTCCTGCAGCAAAAGTGTGCACTGTTTAATTTTAATAATAATATGTACTCCTGGCTCCTGCTTTAACCTATAACTGGCACTGCAGTGCTCCCCAGTCTCCCCCACAATTATAAGATGTGTGAGCTGAGCACAGTCAGATACGAGTGTTTAACTTTTTCAGGCAATCACAATATAGTATACTATACTACTAACTATACTGGTGGTCAGTGTGGTCAGGTCACTGGTCAGTCACACTGGCAGTGGCACTCCTGCAGCAAAAGTGTGCACTGTTTAATTTTAATAATAATATGTACTCCTGGCTCCTGCTATAACCTATAACTGGCACTGCAGTGCTCCCCAGTCTCCCCCACAATTATAAGATGTGTGAGCTGAGCACAGTCAGATATATACATAGATGATGCAGCACACTGGGCTGAGCAGTGCACACAGATATGCTATGTGACTGAGTCACTGTGTATCGTTTTTTTCAGGCAGAGAACGGATATATTAAATAAAACTGCACTGTCTGGTGGTCACTGTGGTCAGTCACTAGTAAACTCTGCACTCTCTACAGTTCTACAGTACTCCTAAGCTCCAGTAAATCAGGTCAATCTCTCTCTCTCTCTCTTCTAATCTAAATGGAGAGGACGCCAGCCACGTCCTCTCCCTATCAATCTCAATGCACGTGTGAAAATGGCGGCGACGCGCGGCTCCTTATATAGAATCCGAGTCTCGCGAGAATCCGACAGCGTCATGATGACGTTCGGGCGCGCTCGGGTTAACCGAGCACGGCGGGAAGATCCGAGTCGCTCGGACCCGAGAAAAAAAACATGAAGTTCGTGCGGGTTCGGATTCAGAGAAACCGAACCCGCTCATCTCTAGTATTTAAGAGAAGAACTTACCTCCTGTGCAAACATATCACAATTTAGGTCTCTGAACTGCTGAATATGGAAAGGAGACATAAAAAGAGAAACATTTGGAAAAATTTTAAGTATCTGAGGTCCCGAATGCCTGAAATGCCATAACAAGCCAATAATCGTAATAGACATTTCAGAAACACATTCATCAGTTACTCATACTTAGTGCTCCTAAATTATATTAAAGAAACCAGGATACTGGCTACTGCTAATTTTGTGCCAAACTTAAGTTAGCATAACATTAGCCCAATCCATAAAGGTAACCAATATATTATTATTTCAAGTACCAAACTTCTTGTCAGTGACAAATGTAGTAAAACAGTTTTCTGAACTTCTTTCTAGTCATTTTCCAGTTCAAGTTCTTGAGGAGCATGCATATTGTGTGCAATAATAATTATCATAAATTAACTATTTCAATTGGTCTGAAAATGTTTGTGATAGGCCTCACTTAAGGCCTAATTAAGAGATGTATGCAAATGGATTGCAGCTGCGTATTTATACGCAGTGGGCATGCAAAAACATGCAAATATCACAGCCACTGGTTATTGTATAGAGATGCCCATATTGGTCATCTCTGACACGCTGCTTGGATACAAAAATACAATAATCGAATGTACATCAGGCAAACATCGACCATCTGAGTAATGCTGTGGCTGCTGGAAGTGAGACACTGGAGAAATTTCTACAATGTTCGGTGATCTCAGTCGCAAGCAGTAACACGCCTCCAAAATAGTTGTGACACACCTGCATTTTTAATACCATTCCTCCTTTACCTTCCCCAAATGGTCCCTAACTGTCAATCACGCTGCAAATAAATTGTCTATGTGACCATCACAAGACTATTGCAGATCATGTGCAGTGCAATTTAGATGCATGCATAGACTGCAAATAATCGCTAAACTGCAAAAATTTGGGTTTGTAATCAGGCCTTTAGTACCTAGTGAAAAAGGATGCCTTCAAAATCTTGCATATGAGCATCATGTGTTTGACTTACATGCTACCCTGGCCAATTGCAAATAATAGTGCAATATGGTTTATATAGTTCTCCCTTTAAGTTACTGTTTTACAGAACAGGTCACTGTAGACTGATCATCTTCATCCTTGAGTTACAGTATGTTGATGATCATGTGATGGTCTACTCATATTAGATCTTTCACTTAGTATTTTTTATCATATAAACATTAAAATGTAAATAATGTAGTTCAGATCTGCTGTTTAGAATATATACAGTTCTTCAAGTGCGCAAAAGGTGCAAGTTATGCTTTGTGACATGAAAACTTGAATTTCATATTAAAGGATTATATTTCTCAGCAGAACATTTTGAAAAAAAATAAAGAATATTCTCTTAATGAAATGTAATATACATACAGTATATTTGAGAAATAAGTTCTAGGTGTAACTAATTCCATTTTTCTTATCACCTATTTTCCTGTGCTGCATTCGCTCAGTGTAAACATTCATTAAGCAGAGAGATTTTCTGCTACTGAATTTACCAACTGTTCAATACCTGGAACAAGTACAGGATCCCAGTATTATAGGATTAATGACTGCATTTTGCAATAATTACTGAACTCAAAATCCATGCTTTGAAATGTAACTATTGGTTTAAGCCAGAAATAACAAAGACAATAGATCAAGATCCTAAGCTGTTTTATTATATTTTTATGTAAATGCATAGAAAAAACTGTATTTATGTTGATTAACTTTTTTTCAGTTGTTATAAATAAAAACTAAACTGAGAATTGAATTATACTTCTCAATGATTTAGGAACAGCAAATTCTAAATGTTGAAATTAAGTTCCCTGAATGACTAATGTGTTCTTTTGCTTAAGTTGTGTCCTATCGTACATAAGAAGCTCACCTTCAACTCGTACATACTGATAGACTGAGTACTGGAGCCTCAACTTGCCAGATTTGTGGAAAAGGGACAATTCTTTCTGGATAGCCATTCAGTAAGCCACATACTGCAATTGAGTCACTTTTCTGAACTTGCCATTGGTCTGTCTTTCATGTGGCCTATTCTTATTCCATCCACGTTCTCCTTAAGGAACCAGTAAAGGGTATAGCAGCGGGACAGTGAGTTGATGCAGAGAGTTGATATTTTTGGTACGGTATTCAGTCCCAGATCCTTTAGGGAAGACCTTCAAGTCGTAGATTCCAGGATCGCCATTTTTGATCAAGAATATCACAGCATTTCATCTGTTGAAAGCAAATGGAATCGGTTCTTGCTTTAGTCATGGATGTCAAGCTGTTCTGATAGTAAAAACATTCAAACTTTGTTTTGCTACCTGCCTTCCATAAGTGCCAGTTCATTCTCTGCCTTCTCAACTTCTGCCATTATCTTGAACTTGTGGACTAAAGGGTTGAATTCAAGCATCATTTCATGCAGTTTTGCCATCCGATTAGAATTGTAGGTTGAGTTCCATCCAATCCTCCTTTTTGTTGCTTCAGCAATGGCAATGATGTAAGGTTGTGCATAAGATTGCTCAGAAGTGTACTAGGGATGCAAAGGGACAAATTTGTAATGGAGCTGGCCATTGATCTTAAAAGTATATGTACCACGTCCTGCAGGTAAGAAAGCTGCATTTGCAACAAAAGAAACTGATGACATTGCGCTGTTGTATTTCCTGATATTGTGTAAGAAATGGTGCTTTTCAGAGTTGGCATATTTCTTCTGAAGATATTCAAGTAATGAATAAGAGTCAGTGACAGGAGAACTTATTTTCATGGCAACAGCTACTAAAGTTAAACTTCATCTTGGTGCCAACCTTTTTGCAATTGAACAGTAAGGCTCTGCAAAACTCTCAGGACCTAGATCGTAATAACCCACAGATAAATCATGATTTAATGCACAGTGAAGGTGTCATTTGCCTCTTCTTATAGCTTGCGTACAGAGATTAGTCACTTCTGTTTCTTCTTCATCTAAGGTATCAGGCAAACGAAACTGGCAAAGTGCTCAGAGTGTTGAAGTCCAAATTGGTCCAATGTCTCACTGATGTTCGAGATGTGGGTTGTGAAGGCCCTGTTCAATTCAGAGATTTCAATGTTTGCCATAAATTTTCGTTGTCTGTCTAGAGGTTTATGGCTGAGGGATGGATTGTCTGCGCCTCTTGGTTTAGTTGTAAATGTTGTTGGAATGAGATTCACGTTGCGAACACTCTACAATCTCTCTTGTCTGAGGCATGTAGTTGCGATCCATTTATCACTCTTTCCAGTAAGGCTCTTATGTTTTCTATTTTTCTGCAGGAAAGACACTCCATTAGGGGTACATCCAGTAAAGTATTTACTTACTTTTGGACAGAACACCGTGCACACACCAATTATGACATTGAACTGAGCACATTACTTAGATAAGGGCAATGATCCCCTTCTCAAGGTAAACATATAAAGTAGAGCAACTATAGAGCAAATGTTTACATTGCACGTGCAAGCTTCTCCAATAGACTTTACATGGAAAATTTGCCAACCTGCAACTCCTGAACCATTGCACCGATCAAATTTTTCTCTTCAACTGGCACATCTACATACTGCAGTAAGACCTTTATTTTGATACCTCTACCAGTAGAGCAAATATTTATACTGCTCATGCACACTTCTCCCGTAGACTTTACATGGGACCTTTGCTGCACAGAGGCCCTGAACCATTGTCCCAATATCATTTTTCTCTTTGACTGCCATATCTACATGGTACAGTAAGACCTTTATTTTGATACCTTAACCATATTTCTACGTTCAGCCGTTCTCTCAAAGTAGGTCTCAGTAAATAAACCTTATAGATTAATTATATAGATTGTATCTGGAGAGCTATATATTGTAGCTCTATGTAAAATATTTACAAAGAAAAGCAATATTTTCTAAAGAAGATGCTTTTTATCATAATAGAAATAATTTTATACAAGTTATTATCAACATGGATTATGTCCTGCAAAAATGCTTTAACCTGCTTCAAAATTACATGTGTATATCTATAGTGCTTTACCAAGGCTCCATTCAAAATGTCATCCTGCTAATGCACAACAGATATGTCATAAGTTTCTGTATAAAACAAAGGTCACACAAGCAAATTGTTAGTGGTCAAAAAAACAACAACATACTATATGTTGACAATAGACAAATTAATAAAACCATAAGAAAAAAAAGTCTTCAAATATTAAATTTTATACCTTTATTTCTAGTGCAGTGTTAGAGATGAGCAAGCCAATTGTGTTTTCAATTTACATTTGTTTCCAAAATAATCCTTATGGTTTGTTGTTGTTTTTTGTTTTCTAAAAATCAGGCTGGCATTTAATTTTCATTTTTTGACCTCAGAAAACTGAATTTGATAAAAAAAAGGTAACACCCCACCCTTCATGAAATAATGTAACTTTTAGCTGTTTTTATACCTACATTAGTGTTTATGCAATATTGGTGTATTTATACTATAGCCTACCAGATGGGAAGAGATGTCAAGATGGATAAATTATATTTTGGAGGTAAAAGATAAAGGCAAAGTCACCTGAGAGGAAGTTGGATAGTGCTGAAAGGAGGGAGTTGAAGTTGGTGAGGAGGTGGCAAGAGGTGAAAGACTGTGAAGAGATGAGAGACTTTCAGATGTGTCTCCCTACACCTTGCCTAAGGCATGCGCTCAAAACAAAAGGGTGTGGCCTTGCTGCTATGGTGTGGCCTTACTGCAAGGGGTGTGTTTTTGAGGGAAAAGAATAACTTACACCCCAGTTTTGCACCCTGCTCCCCCATACTTTGGCCACCGCAGGAAAAAAAAATCCTGATTCATACCCCATACAATATTTGTCATTTTTCTGCCTCATAGTAATGGCCCTTACACATTATGCACCACACCGTAATGCCTCTTAAACAGTATGAAACGCACCATAATGCCCTTTACACAACATGCCTCATACTATCATGCCCCTTACACAATATGCACCACAGCATAATGCCCCCCTGCACCATATTATGCACCACACAGTAATGCCCCCTGCACCATATTAAGCCATAGACAGTAATATTCCTGACACTTTATTATGCCCCACAAAGTACTGCCCAGAACATATCATTATGCTCCACAGTTAAGCCCCTGACACTTTAATATGCCCCACACATTAACAACTAATAGTATGGCTACCTTTTAAACATCTTGCTCATTGTCAGGGATTTCATGCCATGGGCCACTTCCTATTTGGTGCCGGCAGTCACTTGGGTCACTGCTAAATCTCTCCCGGTGGCTCCTGGTACACAAGGGATTAAGACATTACAGGTCTCGTGCCCGGATAGATAGCCAGTGTTACTGTTACATTGTTGCCACTGCGGCTCCCACCAATTTCTTTTCTCAACACTTCAAAGAGCTCTATTGTGTTCCAAAACCTGCAATATTATTCTTTTTCAATTACAATTATATGTTTTATTCAATTGTATTGCATTTTAAAAAATTGAGAGAGATTTTCATGTGATGTTAAACAGCATTTCAATAGTGATAATGCACCAGCCAATCAGCTCCTAACTGTTAATTTACATATTGAAGCTGATAGGCTGGTGCATTATCACCCTGCACTTATCACTGCTTTATCTCTTCTCCAGGCTTAATACAGCTGCCCATGGTTCCATTATTTTATGGGCTAGCACGCCCGACTGTGGTGAGTAGTTCTTTAGGTATTATTTGGTTGATTGGTATTTCAAGAACCAGTACCACATTCTATTTCCATCTAATAGAGGGATAATTACCTGTGACAAGCATAAGGCTTTCAACAATATATAGTACTGTATGTGTAGTGTAAAATTACAATATAAATTTACTCTCAGTCTTAAGGGGGGTTCACAAGGAGACATCCGTACTTAATCTCTATGGCGTGTATGCACCATAGCAATAGCGATGCGCGGCCCTGGACGGTTCTTGATTGGCCTGCATGCAGGTACAATCTACTAGATCGCCCACTTCACTGCTGGGTGAAGTGAGCCCTGCCTCCCCCCCTTGCTCAGCACACATTGCGCTGAGTTGTGACCAGGGAGAGAGCTGTGTGCTGAGCGGTCTGTGATAGATCGCTCAGCACACATCTCTTAGTGGTTCTTATCTGCTGTCAAATTCTATGTTTCTATAAAAAAAAAAGGGGCAGACTAGATGGGCCAAGTGGTTCTTGTCTGCCGTCAAATTCGTGAAAATCTAATTGTATCTGACACATTTTAGTGAGAGATACATGGATAACATTTTTAACAAAATAAGTAATACACTACCTTGCACACTATGGTGATATCCTAAATGACTGAATGTATCTCTCACATCTTTGTGAGTGTTACTGTATGTAAGAAAATCATTTATAAAACAGAGTGATAATTACATCCTACACTTATAAGAGAGATAATTATATCCTACAGCCATTAAATCCTTATATACTACGATAATTTTATTACACTACACTTTGCGCCATTATATATAACATGACTATGAATACGAAATTATTGTCATCAGCAAACAAGTTTGACAGACAAAATGACATTGTAGAAAACACGGCAGTACAGAGTTCAGAGCAGTGAGGGAAGAGAAAGGTTAGAGGAGCCTGTGCAAGAATAGAGGGTCTGAGTTTTAGCAGTTTTAGCAGAGTTTTAGCAGTGAGTTTAGAGCAGATGTTGTGGAAAAGCCTGTGTGCTCAATGCAGCATGACTGGGTGCAGCGGAGCAGCAGGCATCTCAGGCCCCATAGCAGCTGCATCCCCTGCACCTATCATAGTTACACCATTAAATATAGCCTTCAAGTGAAATTCTTCAACTTACTTTAGTACCATGATTACAGCATTTATGAACAGGGCCATTTAAACATATAGGCACACTGGGCAGATGCCCAGGGCCCCATAATTCTAGGACCTCTTGAGCTTCTTGGGAGGCAGGTAGTAAATGCTGTCTGGTCATTATAATTGTGATTAACAACCAATCAGAGCAGCCTGGTAGCATTCTCTACCTGCCTTCCAGGCTGCAGCAAGACACCACATGGCTATCAGCATGCTGATTGGTGTATAGCTAGAGCTATCCACAATAAGAGTGCAGCATTCTCTACCTGCCTTTAGCCCATTACCAGACAGTACATGGCTGTCAGATTGATTATTGGTGGATGGTTGCAGCTATTCAGCAATCACAGTGCTGATAGCCATTCACTGTATGGACGCATGTGGAAAAATGACACAAGACCACAGGAGGGATAAGTTATACTTTTTTTTTATTCCTGTTAATGTGTGCATTGCTTTGCCCAGGGTCCTCAACACTGTTAAGAAAGCTCTTTTTCTGAACCCAAATAAATGACACATTTAGCAAAATTAGACTACAGTTAAATGTATACTTATCTCACAGCCAGTATTGTTCTTTGTTGCTTGTTTTAACACTTTTAATATACAGATACTGTATGGGAGAATTGAACTGTTTGATATCTAATAGCTAGAACCATTTCTTCTTAATTAAGCTATTTTTATCTGTTTCAAGACTTGACCTTTAAATTGAACTGATACAGAAAATAAGTAGAATGAATCAACACTATGATACTATATATCATTTTACTAATTCATGTTATATGTATGTTCATTACTGCCACAATTATATATCTGCAATACTGTATTTATCGCAACAAGGATAAAGATATTAGAAGTCAGAAAGGAATTGTGACCACATAAGGGAAGTAACTACAGTATTTTTCTAAACATGTCGCGGAACTACAAGAGAAATTTTAAGATTATAATCTAATATTTTCAAATCTAAATATTAAAAATATCTTATCTCATAAGCCACTAACATTATTTTATACTGGGTGTACAATAGCAAGCTTGGACGTAATATTGCTTTTAGCATTGTGACAAAAAGGTTATTCTTGAATGACAAGTGAGTGAGTTGAAAAAATAAAAAAGTAATAGAAATGTAGTTAATATTCTCACTCATTATTAGCATGCCAAATTCAAGGAACTTGTCTGATTCTGTCCATTTGAAATGAATACATTCATTGGATATACAGGGAATGTTTTTTATTTAAAATTGCAACCACATATTTACATGTTTACAATTTCAAATAAATAATAAGGTAATAGCATATTCCATATGTAGTTCTGAACAAGAAATAAACCAAACCAAAACTTTTACATATTCCACATAATCATAAAATTATATATAAACAAATAACAAAAACAACTTCTATAGTTCCTCCCTTCCTTTTCACCCAAACCCCTCCCTTCTGAATCCTCCTCTAGATTCTAAATTCCTAGGCAATCTTTATTCTAAACCTCCTTTCTCCTGTCCCTTTCCATCTCCAGGAGCACATACTTAACTCCAAACTCCCACCCATTCATTCTCCCTCCACCATCATCCCCATTCATACCCTTTCATCCACCCATACATCCCCACTCACTCTCCTCTCAAACCAAGACTGCCAATACTAAACAAGGAAAGAATAAAGCATGTTTATAGCCCATCCAATACATGCAAACCATTTCCTCAAAAATATAGTTATACAAACCTAAAAGGATTTGAAAGTGCAAAAACAGTATCAGCCAATAGACTGGAAAGAGGGAAGTCATCTAACACCCACTAAGGGGGCTTCAATTGGCGCCACAAGAGGTACCAGTCGACGATATACAGGGGTCTATTCATGTACAAAACAAAACATGGATTCTTACTTATCACTATACATCACATCAGTTCAATGCAATGTATAGCTTTGGTAGTGTGCAGTAAGTAGCAATTGTAGAATGTATACTCACCTTTCCAGTGATGCAATCCAGTATCCTGGATTTCAGTGGCGCTGTCTTCTCTGGTGGTACCTCTAAGGTTATTGGAGTCAGCATCTGGCTTGCAGCTGAGCTCCCAGGAGGCTGCAGGGGCTGCTGGGAGGTCAGGGGGCAGAGCTAGTGCTGGGTGCTGGGCAGAGAGCAGAGAAGCTTTTAGATTCCCTGACGTTTCTACACCCAAGTTCAGACTACGCCATCCTGAGATTGGCTTCAAGTCATGGCAGTGCTCCTTAAAGAATCCAATTTTTGTTTTTGTCACCTCCCATTGCACTGCCCTTCACATGCAGCTGTCATTCTCTGCATGGGTTAATCGAGGAAGGTGCAACTGGTGCTGCGACCCAGAGCAGAAATCCTAGGAGATGGCATAACTGCCAATTCTTTGGGCTCTATGTACTACGGGGAGATGTACTAAGTAGGGATACAAGTGGAGAAGTGAGCCAGTGGAGAAGTTGTCCATGGCAACCAATCAGCTGCTCTATATAATTTTATAGTATGCAAATTATAAATGTTACGTCAATGCTGATTGGTTGCCACAGGCAACTTCTCCACTGGCTCACTTCTTTATCACTGCTTAGTACATCTTCCCCTAAGCCTTGGATAAAGATTAAGTGGAGAGAAATAAAGTTCCAACCAACCAGGTCCTGTCATTTTTCAAACACAGACTGTAATATAACAGTTAGGAGCTTCTTTGCTGGTACTATTTTTTATCTTGCCACACTTTGTCTCTCTCAAATGCTTAGTAAATAGACTCATTTGTCCCTAAAGGCTAAGGAGTTAGAGTGAAAGAAGAAAAGTCGCTGAGTAGAGTCCATCTGATAAGTATAGGAAAGTCATGGGTGTATTGGGACGCCGGCCCAATCCGCCCTTTGAGATTTTATCAAGCTGTTTTCTATGTATTTTTAAGTTCTCTTTGACGCTTATGTTGGTGTTAATGGGATACATCATTTTTATTTTTAATTCGGCATGTACTGTATAGGGTTTTTATACTTCAGGTGATATGTCATTTGTTTGTAGCATATGAGTTGCCATGGTGACTGGGGTTGTGGATGTGAGTTGAGAGGCCAAGGTATGTCCCAGAAGTCTCTCATGTGCTGCCAGCAGAAGCCAGGGTGGACCTGTGTTCACCCCATTGTTATATGAGGTATGTTTTGTCCACTTTTTATTATTTGTATAATGCTTGACAAAGGCATGCTTGACAGATGGTAATAAAACGGAAACATTGCAGAAGAAGCTGTCAGTGATTATTTGACCTTAAGTATAAGTCTAGTGTGTTCCTATTATTGGAAGCAATATTTTGTAGTACATCCTGGCAATCATATGGAATTTATTTCCTCCTGCTTCTGCAATCCCCTGGGAGTGATGCTGCAGTCCGTGACCGCCGACATCACTCCCAAAATCAGGCCTTACAATACCTTTCGAATGGCACTCTGGAGTACATGCTCTGGAACCAAAAGTGCATAGTTCCCTACCTAGTACAAATATGCTGATCAGCCCCCCTGGCCCACACTCCGCTGCGCTCTCTGCAGCAAGGGGCTATAATACAGAGAAGGGGGCTGGTTATAAATGAGGGGTGAAATCTGGCAATGGAGAGTGTTATGCTACCAAACAAAAAAACATTTTTGGCTTAGGGGGAGTACATTAATAATAATATATAAAAAAACATATAGTGACACATGGGGAGGAGGTACCTAACTTGGGCCCATTTATACTGGGGTTAAGGTGAGGTCTTGACAGGAGATTGATGGGGATTGATAATTCAGGGAGTCTTATGCCACTAGGAGGAATATTTCTGATGGGGGGTGAGAAGTCAAATTAAAATGCGGGCCTATGGACACAGGGTTGAGGGGTGGGGGGGCTAAAACATTCCCTATGTATATTTCTTTTATATACAATATTTAAATATATCTTTAAAAAAACCATTTGAAACTTTCTTAATTTAAAAAAAGTAAATTTCTGTGCAGTTTTGGTGAAAAAAAAATCGTACACGGGTTAAACTAAAGTTATCATTGTATAGAATATTACAACATTTTTATATTAGAATATATTCATTCTGGTTACCCCTATCGAAGAAAAAAATTTAGGGTCTATTTTAATTTAACTTGTTCGTGAAAGTTTACATGCACTTTTTACCTGGTACACATATTTAGAAGGAAAGGTTTCATTGCAAGGTGTTCCATTTCCTCCTTTATATTTTTTAGTTTCTCCAGTCAAAGGTTTGCAATTTGTCACTCACAGGGATAATTAAATTCTTTAAGCTGCAGAAAAGCACCAATACTTTATCCTCCTACTTTCCTTCTGAACTACACATGCTTCTATTCCCAAAACAGAATTAAGATTAATGTATACCAGAAACTTTAAAATGTATATTTTTTAACAATTATTTCCAGCCTGACTCGGAAACCAGAACGAGGCAAAACGACATCATTCCGCTGTCGGATTCTCGTGGGGTTTGGATTCCATATAAGGAGCTGCGCGTCGCCGCCATTTTCACTCCGGCATTGGAGAGTGTAGCGAGAGGACGTGTCTCTGTCTTCAGTGTCCTGCATCAGTCCAGTGGTGGCGTCTTGTGCTGCATCAGTCCAGTCACAGTGGTTGTGTTCTCTGCTGCCATATGTCCAGTGCTGCTGTATAAATCCAGTCCAGTGGTGCTGTCTTGTGCTGCATCGGAACAGTGTTAGTGTCTTGTGCTGCATCAGTTCAGTCACAGTGGTGGTGTTCCCTGCTGCCATATGTCCAGTGCTGCTGTATAAGCCAAGTCCAGTGGTGCTGTGTTACGCTGCATCAGTTCAGCGGTGGTGTATTGTGCTGCATCAGTCCAGTCACAGTGGTGGTGTCCTCTGCTGCCATATGTCCAGTGCTGTGGTTTAAGTCCAGTCCATTGCAGTGGTGCTGTGTTGTCCTGCATCAGTACAGTGGTAGTGTCTTGTGCTGCATCAGTCCAGTCACAGTGATGGTGTACTCTGCTGCCATATGTCCAGTGCTGCTGTATAAGTCCAGTTCATTGCAGTGGTGCTGTATTATCCTGAATCAGTCCAGTGGTTTTGTCCCTGGGTTGCCGTATATGTCCAGCGGTACTGCCGTAGAAATCCAGTGATACTGTTATATAATTCCACTGGTACTGACGTATAATTCCAGCGGTATTGGTGTATAAATCCAGTCCAGTGATACTGTTGTATATGTCCAGTGGTACTGCCGTATAATACCAGTGATACTGCCATATAATTCCAGTGGTACTGGCGTATAATTCCAGCAGTACTGGTTATAAATCCAGTCCAGTGATACTGCTGTATATAAGGATACAGGTGTACCCTTCCACTTATTGAAGTCAAGCTCAATCTGAGCCCACACAGGAGATCAGTTCCTGACGGCCGCTGCACTGCACAGCTTTACATCACCTTGCTGACGCCCAGGTGCCGGGGCTCCGGTGCCTTCCTGACCTAGCCGGTGGTCCGTCAAAGCGAGTCCGTATTGGAGCCAAGCTAGGAGACGCAACTCCGACATCATCATTCAGAGTGTGGCTGCCTTTCACATACAGCCAGCGGAACACATCTGTGGCTCCAACAGTCCCTTGTCTACATCAGGTGAATTGGAGGGAGGCTCAGTCGGAGCTGCCCGTGGGAGGTAAGCATAGCCGTTTTTGGGTGAGAGCGCATGCACACCGTGTCACAGAGTCAACATCCAGCTATCCGGGTCATATAGCCTATGCACGGCTTTATTCCATTCCAAACCCGACGGCTATCTCAGACACCGCTCTCCCCTCCCCCGTGCGGGGGTAAAACGGCTGGCTGTAGAAACATCACTCCGGGCTCTCCCTGCCAAACACCATTACAGCGTTTTGGTTTTGGTGGACATAATTCATCTGTCCATCCCTACATTTATTTGAATGCTTATTACCTTCCACAAGGATAACTTCTATCCATAAAAATTTGGAAACCAATATATGTTTGCATGGAATAAGGACTGTTTGGGGACTTCTACATAGCAAGTGAGTTGTTACTGGCACACAGACCTATATGGTGTTTAAAAGAGTGTAATTACTATCACTACTGCTCAATACATCATATCGTTTGTGGCCAAATTGTTACAAATTACTAAATAATACTTGCAGTATTATAATTCATTAGGATACAGTGATTCTGTACCGTATATATTTTATGATAATTCATTTATATTAATTGCACTCCCGGGAGAATTGCTGTTATTTTACAATTTTATAATAAATGTTTCTATTCTGATTGTTGAGCGCAACTTGGTTTTTGTTTGTATTTAGTGTTTCTTGGAGGGATTGGCATTCCCTCTCCAAGTCGCTGCTGACAATCATATACACCACCACTCACCGAGCGCACAGCTTCATTACCTATACTGCTGTATATGTCCACTGGTACTGCCATATAATTCCAGTGATACTGCCGTATATGTCCAGTGGTCATGCTGTATAAATCCAGTGGTACTGGCGTATAAATCCAGTCCAGTGATACTGCCGTATATATCCAGTGGTACTGCCGTATAAATCTAGACCAGTGATACTGCCGTATAAGTCCAGTGATACTGCCGTATACGTCCAGTGGTACTGCCGTATAATTCCAGTGACACTGCCGTATAATGCCAGTGGTACTGGCATATAAATCCAGTGATACTGCATTATAAATCCAGTCCAGTGGTACTGCCGTATAATTTCAGTGATACTACCACATAATTCCAGTGGTACTTGCATATAAATCCAGTTTTACTGCATTATAAATCCAGTGATACTGCCATATAATAAAACTGATCCTGCCGTATAATTCCAGTGGTACTGGCATATAAATCCAGTGATATTGCCGTATAATTCCAGTGGTACTGCAGTATAAGTCCAGTCCAATGGTGCTGCCATATAAGTTCAGTGGTGCTGTCCTTTGCTGTATATTATTTACTTCAAATAAAGGGGTAATTAATATTTATTCCAAATAATTTTCACAGGGTTTGCCCTGTGTGGTGTAGAAGTACGCTCTCCTGTACCGCATATTGTTATATAACTCCAGAAAAATAATGGAGAACAAAAACTTGGAGACTAAAAATAGCGAAATATCAAGAACCACTTACTCCTAGTGCTGAAGCTGCTGCCACTAATCATGACATAGATGATGAAATGCTATCAACGTCGTCTGCCAAGGCCAATGTCCAATGTGGTAGTAAAGGGCATGTAAAATCCAAAAATCCAAAGTTTAGTAAAAAGACCCCAAAAAATAAATTAAAATGGTCTGAGGAGAAACGTAAACTTGCCAATATGCCATTTATGACATGGAGTGGCAAGGAACAGCTAAGGCCCTGGCCTATGTTCTGGACTAGGGGTTCAGCTTCACATGACGATGGAAGACCTCATCCTCCTGCTAGAAAAATTATAAGCGTTAAGCTGGCAAAAGCACAGCAAAGAACTGTGCGTTCTAAGATTGTATCACAAATTCCCAAGGAGTGTCCAAGTGTGTCGGCGGTTGCGATGCCTGACCTCCTCAACACTGGATGGGAAGAGGTGGCGCCTTCCACCATTTGCACGCCCTCTGCAAGTGCTGGAAGGAGCACCCACAGTGCAGTTTCTGATATTCAAATTGAAGATGTCACTTTTGAAGTACACCAGGATGAGGGTATGGGTGTTGCTGGTGCTGAGGAGGAAGTTGAAAATGAGGAATCTGATGGGGATGTGGTTTGTTTAAATTAGACACCGGGGGAGACACCTGTTGTCCATGGAATGAATAAGCCCATTGTTATGCCTGGGCAAAATACCAAAAAAGCCACCTCTTCGGTGTGGAATTATTTCTCCACAAATCCGGACAACAGGTGTTAAGCCATGTATTGCCTCTGTCAATCTGTAATAAGTAGGGGTAAGGACGTTACCCACCTGCGAACATCCTCCCTTATACGTCACCTGCAGTGCATTCATCAGAAGCCAATGTCAACTTGTGAAACTTTGGGTAAGAGCGTAAGCAGTCCACTGACCCCTAAATCCCATCTTCCTCTTGTACCCAAGCTCCTGCAAGCCACACCACCAACTCCCTCAATGTCAAATTCCTCCTCAGTCAGGAACGTCAGTAGTCCTGAAGGCCATGTCACTGGCAAGACTGAGAAGTCCTCTCCTAACCGGGATTCCTCCGGAGCATCCTTGAGTGGTACACCTACTGCTGCTGTTGTTGCTGCTGCTGCTGTTGTTGCTGCTGAGAGTCGATGGTCATCCCAGAGGGGAAGTCGGAAGGCCACTTGTACTACTTCAACTAAGCAATTGACTGTCCAACAGTCCTTTGTAGGGAAGAAAAAATATGACAGCAGTCATCCTGTTGCAAAGTGGATAACTGAGGCCTTGACAGCTATGTTGGTGTTAGACGTGCGTCCGTTTTCTGCCATTAGTTCAGTGGGACTTAGAGAATTGTTTGAGGTAGTGTGTCCCCAGTTCCAAATTCCATCTAGGTTGCACTTCACTAGGCAGGCGATACCGAGAATGTACAGAGTCCATTGTCCTCAGTGTCCTAAAAAATGCAGTTGTACCCACTGTCCACTTAACCACGTACATGTGGACAAGTGGAACAGGGCAGACTAAGGACTATATGACTGTGACAGCTCACTGGGTAGATGTATTGCCTTCCGCAGTAGCAACAACAGCAGCAGCACCAGTAGCTGCATCTCACAAAAGTTATCTCGTTCCTAGGCAGGCTACGCTATGTATCACCGCTTTCCGTAACAGGCACACAGCTGACACCCTCTTACGGAAGCTGAGGGACATCATCGCACAATGACTTACCCCAATTAGACTCTCCTGGGGGTTTGTGATATTGGACAACACCACCAATATTGTGCGTGCATTACATCTGGGCAAAGTCCAGCAATTCTCATGTTTTGCACATACATTGAATTTGGTGGTGTAGAATTTTTTTGAAAAATGACAGGGGCATGCAGAAGATGCTGTCGGTGGCCCGAAAAATTGCCGGCCACTTTCGACATTCAGCCAACGCGTGCCAAAGACTGAAGCGACATTAAACACTCCTGAACCTGTACTGCCATCACCTGAAGCAATAGGTGGTAACAAGGTTGAATACAACCCTCTATATGCTTCAGAGGATAGAGGCCATTCAAGCCTATACATCCACCTATGATATAGGCAAAGGAGGGGGAATGCACCTGACTCAAGCACAGTGGAGAATGATTTCTGTCTTGTGCATGGTTTTCCAACCCTTTGAACTTGCCACACGTGAAGTCAGTTCAGACACTGCCAGCGTGAGTCAGGTCATTCCCCTTATCAGACTTTTGCAGAAGCAGCTGGAGAAATTGATGGAGGAGCTAATACGGAGCGATTCCGCTAAGTATGTGGGACTTGTGGATAGAGCATGTCATTCGCTTTGCAAGGATTCAAGGGTGGTCAATCTGTTGAAATCAGAGCACTACATTTTGGCCACCGTGCTCGATCCTAGGTTTAAAGCCTGCATTGTATCACTCTTTCTGGCAGACACAAGTCTGCAGAAGTTCAAAGACCTGCTGGTGAGAAAATTGTCAACTCAAGCGGAACGTGACCCGTCAATAGCTCCTCCTTAATTTTCTCCCCCGCAACTGAGGCCGCAAGGAAAAGGATAAGATTTCCTAGCCCACCCGCTGGCGGTTATGCAGGGCAGTCAGGAGCGAGTGCTGACATCTGGTCTGGACTGAAGGACCTGCCAACGATAACTGACATGTCTACGGTTACTGCATATGATTCTGTCACCATTGAAAGAATGGTGGAGGATTATATGAGTGACAACATCCAAGTAGACATGTCAGACAGTCCGCATGTATACTGGCATGAAAAAGAGGCAATTTGAAGGCCCTTGCACAAACTGCCTTTATTTTACCTAAGTTGCCCCCCTCTGAAAGAGTGTTTAGTGCTGTCGGTAACCTTGTTAACAATTGGCAAAAGAGGTTACTTCCACAAAATGTGGAGAAGATGATGTTCATCAAAATGAATTATAAATTATTCTGGGAAGAACTTTACCAGCAATTGCCTCCAGAAAGTACACAGGGACCTGTGATGGTGGATTCCAGTGGGGACGAATTAATACTCTGTGAGGAGGAGGATGTTCACAGTGAAAGGGGCGAGGAATCGGAGAATGAGGATGAGGTTGACATCCTGCCTCTGTAGAGCCAGTTTGTGCAAGGAGAGATTTTGGTAGTGATGAGCAGGTTCGGTTTCTCGGAAACCGAACCCCCCCGAACTTCACGCTTTTTACACGGGTCCGAGGCAGACTCGGATCTTCCCGCCTTGCTCGGTTAACCCGAGCGCGCCCGAACGTCATCATCCCGCTGTCGGATTCTCGCGAGGCTCGGATTCTATTGCGAGACTCGGATTCTATATAAGGAGCCGCGCGTCGCCGCCATTTTCACACGTGCATTGAGATTGATAGGGAGAGGACGTGGCTGGCGTCCTCTCCGTTTAGAATAGAAATAGATAGTGAGAGTGAGACACTTGATTTACTGGAGCTTAGGAGTACTCAGAGAGTGCAGAGTTTACTAGTGACTGACCAGTGACCACCAGTGCAGTTTTATTATTATTTAATATAATCCGTTCTCTGCTGAAAAAAAACGATACACAGTGACACAGTATACCATATCTGTGCTCAGCCTCAGTGTGCTGCATCATCTATGTATATCTGACTGTGCTGAGTGCTCACTGCTCACACAGCTTAATTGTGGGGGAGACTGGGGAGCAGTTATAGCAGGAGTACATATATTTAACAGTGCACACTTTTGCTGCCAGAGTGCCACTGCCAGTGTGACTGACCAGTGACCAGTGACCACCAGTATATTGTGATTGTCTGCCTGAAAAAGTTAAACACTAGTCGTGTGGTGTTTTTATTCTATAAATGCATTCTGCTGACAGTGTCCAGCAGGTCCGTCATTATATAATATATACCTGTCCTGCAGTAGTGATATATATATATTTTTTATATCATTATCATCCAGTCTATACTAGCAGCAGACGCAGTACGGTAGTCCACGGCTGTAGCTACCTCTGTGTCGGCAGTCGCTCGTCCATCCATAATTGTATACCACCTACCTGTGGTGTTTTTTTTTTTCTATCTTCTTGATACTAGTAGCTTACTTTAGGAGTCTGCAGTGCTGACAGTGTCCAGCAGGTCCGTCATTATATAATATATACCTGTCCGGCTGCAGTAGTGATATATATATATTTTTTATATCATTATCATCCAGTCTATATTAGCAGCAGACGCAGTACGGTAGTCCACGGCTGTAGCTACCTCTGTGTCGGCAGTCGCTCGTCCATCCATAATTGTATACCACCTACCTGTGGTGTTTTTTTTTCTTCTATCTTCTTGATACTAGTAGCTTACTTTAGGAGTCTGCAGTGCTGACAGTGTCCAGCAGGTCCGTCATTATATAATATATACCTGTCCGGCAGCAGTAGTGATATATATATATTTTTTATATCATTATCATCCAGTCTATATTAGCAGCAGACGCAGTACGGTAGTCCACGGCTGTAGCTACCTCTGTGTCGGCAGTCGCTCGTCCATCCATAAGTATACTAGTATCCATCCATCTCCATTGTTTACCTGAGGTGCCTTTTAGTTGTGCCTATTAAAATATGGAGAACAAAAATGTTGAGGTTCCAAAAATAGGGAAAGATCAAGATCGACTTCCACCTCGTGCTGAAGCTGCTGCCACTAGTCATGGCCGAGACGATGAAATGCCAGCAACGTCATCTGCCAAGGCCAATGCCCAATGTCATAGTACAGAGCATGTAAAATCCAAAACACCAAATATCAGTAAAAAAAGGACTCAAAAATCTAAAATAAAATTGTCGGAGGAGAAGCGTAAACTTGCCAATATGCCATTTACCACACGGAGTGGCAAGGAACGGCTGAGGCCCTGGCCTATGTTCATGGCTAGTGGTTCAGCTTCACATGAGGATGGAAGCACTCAGCCTCTCGCTAGAAAAATGAAAAGACTCAAGCTGGCAAAAGCACAGCAAAGAACTGTGCGTTCTTTGAAATCACAAATCCACAAGGAGAATCCAATTGTGTCGTTTGCGATGCCTGAACTTCCCAACACTGGACGTGAAGAGCATGCGCCTTCCACCATTTGCATGCCCCCTGCAAGTGCTGGAAGGAGCACCCGCAGTCCAGTTCCTGATAGTCAGATTGAAGATGTCAGTGTTGAAGTACACCAGGATGAGGAGGATATGGGTGTTGCTGGCGCTGGGGAGGAAATTGACCAGGAGGATTCTGATGGTGAGGTGGTTTGTTTAAGTCAGGCACCCGGGGAGACACCTGTTGTCCGTGGGAGGAATAGGGCCATTGACATGCCTGGTGAAAATACCAAAAAAATCAGCTCTTCGGTGTGGAAGTATTTCAACAGAAATGCGGACAACATTTGTAAAGCCGTGTGTTGCCTTTGTCAAGCTGTAATAAGTAGGGGTAAGGAAGTTAACCACCTCGGAACATCCTCCCTTATACGTCACCTGCAGCGCATTCATCATAAGTCAGTGAAAAGTTCAAAAACTTTGGGCGACAGCGGAAGCAGTCCACTGACCAGTAAATCCCTTCCTCTTGTAACCAAGCTCACGCAAACCACCCCACCAACTCCCTCAGTGTCAATTTCCTCCTTCCCCAGGAATGCCAATAGTCCTGCAGGCCATGTCACTGGCAATTCTGACGAGTCCTCTCCTGCCTGGGATTCCTCCGATGCATCCTTGCGTGTAACGCCTACTGCTGCTGGCGCTGCTGTTGTTGCTGCTGGGAGTCGATGGTCATCCCAGAGAGGAAATCGTACTCGTAAGACCACTTTTACTACTTTCACCAAGCAATTGACTGTCCAACAGTCCTTTGCGAGGAAGATGAAATATCACAGCAGTCATCCTGCTGCAAAGCGGATAACTGAGGCCTTGGCATCCTGGGCGGTGAGAAACGTGGTTCCGGTATCCATCATTACTGCAGAGCCAACTAGAGACTTGTTGGAGGTACTGTGTCCCCGGTACCAAATACCATCTAGGTTCCATTTCTCTAGGCAGGCGATACCGAAAATGTACACAGACCTCAGAAAAAGACTCACCAGTGTCCTAAAAAAGGCAGTTGTACCCCAATGTCCACTTAACCACGGACATGTGGACAAGAGGAGCAGGGCAGGCTCAGGACTATATGACTGTGATAGCCCACTGGGTAGATGTATGGACTCCCGCCGCAAGAACAGCAGCGGCGGCACCAGTAGCAGAATCTCGCAAACGCCAACTCTTTCCTAGGCAGGCTACGCTTTGTATCACCGCTTTCCAGAATACGCACACAGCTAAAAACCTCTTACCGCAACTGAGGAAGATCATCGCAGAATGGCTTACCCCAATTGCCACACGTGAAGTCAGTTCAGACACTGCCAGCCTGAGTCAGGTCATTCCCCTCATCAGGCTTTTGCAGAAGAAGCTGGAGACATTGAAGGAGGAGCTAACACAGAGCGATTCCGCTAGGCATGTGGGACTTGTGGATGGAGCCCTTAATTCGCTTAACAAGGATTCACGGGTGGTCAATCTGTTGAAATTAGAGCACTACATTTTGGCCACCGTGCTCGATCCTAGATTTAAAACCTACCTTGGATCTCTCTTTCCGGCAGACACAAGTCTGCTGGGGTTCAAAGAACTGCTGGTGACAAAATTGTCAAGTCAAGCGGAACGCGACCTGTCAACATCTCCTCCTTCACATTCTCCCGCAACTGGGGGTGCGAGGAAAAGGCTCAGAATTCCGAGCCCACCCGCTGGCGGTGATGCAGGGCAGTCTGGAGCGACTGCTGATGCTGACATCTGGTCCGGACTGAAGGACCTGACAACGATTACGGACATGTAGTCTACTGTCACTGCATATGATTCTCTCCCCATTGAAAGAATGGTGGAGGATTATATGAGTGACCGCATCCAAGTAGGCACGTCAGACAGTCCGTACTTATACTGGCAGGAAAAAGAGGCAATTTGGAGGCCCTTGCACAAACTGGCTTTATTCTACCTAAGTTGCCCTCCCACAAGTGTGTCCTCCGAAAGAGTGTTTAGTGCCGCCGCTCACCTTGTCAGCAATCGGCGTACGAGGTTACATCCAGAAAATGTGGAGAAGATGATGTTCATTAAAATGAATTATAATCAATTCTTCCGTGGAGACATTGACCAGCAGCAATTGCCTCCACAAAGTACACAGGGAGCTGAGATGGTGGATTCCAGTGGGGACGAATTGATAATCTGTGAGGAGGGGGATGTACACGGTGATATATCGGAGGATGATGATGAGGTGGACATCTTGCCTCTGTAGAGCCAGTTTGTGCAAGGAGAGATTAATTGCTTCTTTTTTGGTGGGGGTCCAAACCAACCCGCCATTTCAGTCACAGTCGTGTGGCAGACCCTGTCACTGAAATGATGGGTTGGTTAAAGTGTGCATGTCCTGTTTATACAACATAAGGGTGGGTGGTAGGGCCCAAGGACAATTCCATCTTGCACTTCTTTTTTCTTTCATTTTTCTTTGCGTCATGTGCTGTTTGGGGAGTAGTTTTTGGAAGGGCCATCCTGCGTGACACTGCAGTGCCACTCCTAGATGGGCCAGGTGTTTGTGTCGGCCACTTGGGTCGCTTATCTTAGTCACACAGCTACCTCATTGCGCCTCTTTTTTTCTTTGCGTCATGTGCTGTTTGGGGGGTGTTTTTTGGAAGGGCCATCCTGCGTGACACTGCAGTGCCACTCCTAGATGGGCCAGGTGTTTGTGTCGGCCACTTGGGTCGCTTATCTTAGTCACACAGCTACCTCATTGCGCCTCTTTTTTTCTTTGCGTCATGTGCTGTTTGGGGGGTGTTTTTTGGAAGGGCCATCCTGCGTGACACTGCAGTGCCACTCCTAGATGGGCCAGGTGTTTGTGTCGGCCACTTGGGTCGCTTATCTTAGTCACACAGCTACCTCATTGCGCCTCTTTTTTTCTTTGCGTCATGTGCTGTTTGGGGGGTGTTTTTTGGAAGGGCCATCCTGCGTGACACTGCAGTGCCACTCCTAGATGGGCCAGGTGTTTGTGTCGGCTACTTGGGTCGCTTATCTTAGTCACACAGCTACCTCATTGCGCCTCTTTTTTTCTTTGCGTCATGTGCTGTTTGGGGGGTGTTTTTTGGAAGGGCCATCCTGCGTGACACTGCAGTGCCACTCCTAGATGGGCCAGGTGTTTGTGTCGGCCACTTGGGTCGCTTATCTTAGTCACACAGCTACCTCATTGCGCCTCTTTTTTTCTTTGCGTCATGTGCTGTTTGGGGGGGGGGGTTTGGAAGGGCCATCCTGCGTGACACTGCAGTGCCACTCCTAGATGGGCCAGGTGTTTGTGTCGGCCACTTGGGTCGCTTATCTTAGTCACACAGCTACCTCATTGCTCCTCTTTTTTTCTTTGCGTCATGTGCTGTTTGGGGGGTGTTTTTTGGAAGGGCCATCCTGCGTGACACTGCAGTGCCACTCCTAGATGGGCCAGGTGTTTGTGTCGGCCACTAGGGTCGCTTATCTTAGTCACACAGCTACCTCATTGCGCCTCTTTTTTTTCTTCTTTGCGTCATGTGCTGTTTGGGGAGTAGTTTTTTGAAGGGCCATCCTGCGTGACACTGCAGTGCCACTCCTAGATGGGCCAGGTGTTTGTGTCGGCCACTTGGGTCGCTGAGCTTAGTCATCCAGCGACCTCGGTGCAAATTTTAGGACTAAAAATAATATTGTGAGGTGTGAGATGTTCAGAATAGACTGAAAATGAGTGGAAATTATGCTTATTGAGGTTAATAATACTTTGGGATCAAAATGACCCCCAAATTCTATGATTTAAGCTGTTTTTTAGGGTTTTTTGAAAAAAACACCCGAATCCAAAACACACCCGAATCCGACAAAAAAAATTCGGTGAGGTTTTGCCAAAACGCGCTCGAACCCAAAACACGGCCGCGGAACCGAACCCAAAACCAAAACACAAAACCCGAAAAATTTCCAGTGCTCATCACTAGATTTTGGTGGGTGCCCAAACAAACCAGTCATTTCAGCCACAGTCGTGTGGCAGACCCTGTCGCGGAAATGATTGGTTTGTTAAAGTGTGCATGTCCTGTTTATACAACATAAGGGTGGGTGGGAGGGCCCAAGGACAATTCCATCTTGCACTTCTTTTTCTTCTTTTCATCATGTGCTGTTTGGGGACTAGTTTTTTAAAGTGCCATCCTGTCTGACACTGCCGTACAACTCCAGGGATACTGCCATATAAGTCCAGGGGTACTGCCGTATAAGACCAGTCCAGTGGTACTGTCTTGTGCTGCATCAGTCCAGTGGTGGTGTCTTGTGCTGCCATAAGTCCAGTGGTGGTGTCCTGTGCTGTATATTTTTCACTCCAAATAAAATGGTTATATACATTACTTATATTATTATTATCCAAATTATTTTTACAGGGTTTGCCCTGTGTGGTGTAGGGATACACTCGCCTGGGCTGCATATTATTATAATAGCTCTAAATAAAAGGGTTATTATTATCCAAATTAATTTTACAGGCTTTGACGTGTGTGTGTGTGTGTGTGTGTGTGTGTGTGTGTGTGTGTGTGTGTGTGTGTGTGGTTTAGGGGTATACTCTCCTGTGCCACCAATATTGTGTGTGTATTACATCTGGGCAAATTCCAGCACGTCCAATGTTGTTTGTGCCGCACACTTGTGTCGCTTAGCTTAGTCATACTCATTGCACCTCTTTTACTTCTTTGCATGATGTGCTGTTTGGGGCCTAGTTTTTTTTTAAGTACCATCCTGTCTGCAACTGCAGTGCCACTCCTAGATGGGCCAGGTGTTTGTGCCGCACACTTGTGTCGCTTAGCTTTGTCATACAGCTACCTCATTGCACCTCTTTTACTTCTTTGCATGATGTGCTGTTTTTTTTTAAGTGCCATCCTGTCTGCAACTGCCGTGCCTCTCCTAGATGTGCCAGGTGTTTGTGCTGCACGCTTGTGTCGCTTAGCTTAGTCATACAGCTACCTCTTTTACTTTTTTGCATGATGCGCTGTTTGAGGCCTAGTTTTTTTGAGTGCCATCCTGTCTGCAACTGCAGTGCCACTCCTAGATATGCCAGGTGTTTGTGCCGCACACTTGTGTCGCTTAGCTTAGTCATACAGCTACCTCATTGCACCTCTTTTTCTTCTTTGCATGATGTGCAGTTTGGGGCCTATTTTTTAATTCTGCCATCCGGTCTGCCACTGCAGTACCACTCCTAGATGGACCAGGTGTTTGTGCCGCTTAGCTTAGATTATCTGAAGGCTGCATAAGCCTGAGGCCATATAAGAGCCCAACTTTTGGTGATTGGTTGTTTTATGACTAAGCAGTTGCTAGGCAGATCATGTTTCCGGTGGTTTTTTCCTATAGGATCAGAGGGCGGTCCGTCAAGCTTTAAGGGGTTGGTCTCAGGATAGTATATAGGGCAGGGTCATGTGCCTCAGACTTCCTCTTGCCATTTATTGTATGGCCCAGGAAGGCTGAGTATATTACATTTGTCTTACATTGTGCTGTTTTGTCCCCCTTTGTTTTAGAAGTAAGAGGTTTTAGTTGCTGTTTCCAGTGTTTTGTTTTCAGGTTTCCCTTTTGTGCATTCCCCTGCTGCTGTGCCCCTTTTCTGCTGCCTTAAGATGCCGCGTTCCCGCCAATCCGCCCCCCCTCCCGCCGCCTCGTGGAAGCTGCGGGCACCCCACGCCTGCAATCCCGGAGTGCAGCCCCACGGAGGTTGATCCCGGCGGCCGCAGTATCGCTCGGGCCATGCTGCTGCGGAGGACGTCTCGGCTGGAGACCTCCGTGCGCCGGGCGGCTCCCTCGCCCAGCGCTACTAGCTGCGGCTCGGCTCCCCTTCCCCTCCCGCCGGCGGCTCCGTCCAGCGGCGCGGGTGCCCACGTGGTGCCTGGCGTCCGTGGGCGGGCTGCGGGGGGCGAGGGGGGGCATACACTGCTGGGGGGTCAATATGCTGTGGGGTTGCAGGGAGATCCTGTGCCCTCTATTACTTGGGCGGCCGTGGATGGGCTCTCCCCTGCGGAGGGGGGGCGTTTCCCCCCGTATATATGGTTGGGGATGGAGTGGTGAGAGCGGGCCCCAGTGCATTACAGGGGGTGGGGTTTTCACAGGTTGCTGCGTTGGGGGCCCCCTGGGCAGTTTCGGTGCTGGGTTCCCCGGCGAGGGATCTCGCATTGGGGGCATTTTCTTTTGGCTCCCGGTCATTCGCTGGTTATGTTCCAGCATCGGCCTTACTGGGCGTTGGGCTCCAGGCTCTGCCTCCCTGCCCGGTGGGGGCGGTGCAGCTGGTGGCGACGCAGTCGTCCATGGCGGCTGCATTCCACCTGCTTGGTCCTCCTCCGTCGTTTGCCACGCCTCACGGTTTTGCTGGGGGACAGTTTTTCCCGGTGGCCTTCCCTGGCCAGTTGCTCAGGCGTTGCCCGCGTCCTCCGGAGCGCCTTACACGGGCCTCCCGGTTTCGTCCTCACCGCACTTTTACCTGTATTGTGCCAGTTCGGCCGCTGGCGTCCGACCCACGTGGACGGCCGGTGGCCCCCTATTTGCGACCCCCCGCCTTTGCGGGCTCGTACGCCGGGTCCTTCCCGGCTGGGGAAAACCCATTGGCCCAGTTTTGGCAGCCACCCCTCGCTCCTACTCAGTTCCAACCGGTCTCGTCGGCATTTCACGTGTCGGCCGGGCACCTTCCACCTCCCGGGTGGCTTCCTGCCTACACCGTGGGTGGCGAGACAGGGGTCGGGTCTACCTTCCCCCACGCAGCACCGTCGGAAGATGTTCCACCACCACCGGAGTCGGGTGAAACGGAAGACGCTGTTCCGGGTCCTTCAGGCGCTGGTGAGCACGCTATTACTTCCCATTGTTCCTCTAGCACTTCTTCCTCCTCTTCTAACAGCGCTTCTTCAGGTTCTCCGCAGCGCCCGCGTAAACTAGCTAGACTTATTGCACGGCGCGTGGCTAAGGAATCGTGAAAAGCGGCAGCACCAGCGTCGGCAGTTCCCCCTGACCCACCCCATTATACGGAGATGGTTCATTGCGCCAATACGGCCGTTACGCGGGGGGTTCACAAGCGAATGCTGGGAAAAATTAGGAAAGGGCAGTACGTGGACGTCTTCACCCTTACGGACGAGATGCGGCAGGCTTTTGACGCAGCTAAGAAACCGGGGGGCATTGGGGAGAGTGCCTTCCATAATTTTCACCAGTGGTTGCGGGGTTTCTTGGTTTTCACGGCTTGCTACACCGAATCGCGGCCCGCAGAGTATCCCAATTTGGTCAAATACCTCTTTCAACTGCATGACATGTATTTAAAATCCAAAGGTTCCGTGTGGCGAGATTACGACGAGAAATTCCGTCGTAATCAGGATGGTAACCTCATTCTGCCCGTGGGTTTTAAGGATGTCGAGGTGTGGTTGGAGGTCACACAACAGGTCAAGCCCGCTCCGGACGCCGCGGTCAAGAAGCCCGCGGCGGCCAGTGTTTCGGGGTTCCGCTCATCAGGGAAAGGCAAGTGTTTTGCCTACAACGAGGGAAAATGCACCAGGGGCGTAAATTGTCATTTTCGCCACACATGTAAGTTGTGCGGGGCCGGTCACCCGGCCAAAGACTGTGCCTCGGCGGCGAGCGGTAAGCCCTCCGCTCCAGCCGAGGCCGGGGGAGTTGGTAAGTAAGGCCCCCTCCCCTATTTGAGTTCCCGAACTGCAGCGCTGGCTTAGTTTATACCCCGACAAGTCAGCAGCATTGTTCCTTTCGGAGGGTTTTCGGTATGGTTTTCGCCTGCCCATTTCGGATTCAGTGCACGTGGTGGCGCGCCAGAATTTGAAGTCGGCTCGCAAATACCCACATGAGGTCCGGCGGAAAGTGGACGCGGAGATCTGTCTGGGGCGCATGTGTGGCCCCTACGCCTTTCCCCCTCTGCCCTCCTTGTGCATCTAACCCTTGGGGGTGGTGCCCAAGAAGGCCCCGGGTAAGTTCCGCCTGATACAGCACTTGTCGCATCCTCCTGGCGGTTCAGTTAAATACTCCATTCCCAACGCCATGTGCAGGGTGCGTTATCAGTCTTTTGATGATGCTCTGCGCTTGGCTTTTTGGCTCCTTCCCCTGCACCCAGATTACCTGCGGTTCCTGGGTTTCAAATTGGGGGCAGAATTTTACGTGGATCGGTGTCTCCCCATGGGCTGTTCGGTCTCCTGCGCCTTTTTTGAGAGATTTAGCACTTTTTTGCACTGGTGCGTGCAGGCCGCCTCCGGGCAACCGGGGGTGGCCCACTACCTGGACGATTTTCTCTTCGTGGGCCCTGGGGACAGTTTGGTCTGTGGCGACATTCTGTCGGTTGCCAGGTCCTTGTTCGAAAGTTTGGGGGTTCCCGTCGCACAGGACAAGTGCGAGGGCCCCTGCAGTTGTCTTAGCTATTTGGGAATTGAAATAGACACGGTGGCGGGTTGCTGTCGCCTCCCCGAGGATAAAGTGCGTAAGCTGTTGGGTTTAATTCATGATTGTTTGGGCAAGCGCAGGGTTCGGCTTAAGCAGGTACAGTATTTGCTGGGTTCCTTCAACTTTGCCTGCCGGATTATCCCCATGGGTAGGGTTTTCTGTCGCAAACTTGAATGGGCCACGGGGGGGACGGTCCAGCAGCATCACACCGTGTATCTTTCCCGCGAGATCAGGGATGATTTGTGGATTTGGGTTTCTTCCCTGGTGTCCTTCAACAGGGAGGTTTTGTGGCCTCACCCTTGTCGTTCCAACAGCTGGCTCCAGTTGTTCACGGATGCCTCGGGCAGTCAGGGTTTTGGGGCATTTTTTGCCGGGTCATGGTGCGCTGCTGCTTAGCTGTCCTCTTGGGTGGCGCGAGGTTTCACCAAGAACCTCCTTTTGCTGGAGTTGTTCCCGATCATAGTTGCCCTGGAGCTATGGGCCTGCCAGTTCTCGAATCGGACATCTCGTTCCGTTGCGACAACTTGGGAGTGGTGCACGCTATCAATAATCAGCGTTCTTCTTCTCTGCAGGCTTTGCGGCTTTTGCAACATCTGGTGTTAGTTTGCTTGCGGCGCAATATTAATTTCAGGGCCCGTCACGTTCCCGGAATCGACAACGGAATTGCGGATGCGTTGTCTCGGTTCCAGTTTGATAAGTTCCAGCCGTTGGTTCCGGGAGCGGCGGCGGAGGGTTTACCGTGCCCGCCTTCTGTCTGGCAGATTGTCGATTCAGGTTAGCTGCTCTGGTCAGGTGTGCATTGGCTCCTTCCACGCTCAGGGCGTATGATGCGGCCTGGCGTGATTGGTCGGCCTTTCAAAGTAGGTACGGTGTGGCAGGGGAGTTCCCGGCTGACGTTTTGATGGCCTTTGTTTGGGAACATTTTCAAAGGGGTAGGTCAAAAGTGGCCATGACTTATGCCCTTGCGGGCATTTCCTTTCACTCTCGGCTCCACGGGATGCCGGACCCCACCGGGTCTTTTGTCCTTTCCAGAGCGCTTAAAGGATGGGCTATAATGCGACCGGCTCCTGCGGACTCCCGTAGACCCGTGACGTTGCAGCTTCTTGCGGAGTTGCTGCGTGTGCTGCCTCAAATTGCGGCCTCGGAGTTCGAGGTGGCCCTATTTAGATGTGCTTTTGCCTTGGCTTTCTTTGGGGCTTTCCGAGTGAGCGAGTTAGTGGCGTGCAGTAAGTCATCTCGTGAGTCCGGGATGCTTTACGAGAATGTTCGCCTGCAGGATGGCCTGTTGCTCTGTAGGATAGTGCGGTCCAAGACTGATCACACAGGTCGGGGTCGTTTGGTGTCCTTCGAGGCCCAGGAGGCAGCGAGTGTTTGCCCGCTGCGGTTGGCGCAGGAGTATCTCCGGTTGAGGCCTTCGGGGGGCGACCAGTTGCTGGTGCACGCGCACGCTGGCCCGCTGCCGAAGTTTCAATTTGCTGCAGTGTTTAAGAAATGTTTGGAGGCGCTAGGCTTGCGCGGGGCGGACTTCGGTACCCATTCCTTTCGGATTGGGGCGGCTACCCATGCAGCGGCTACGGGCTCATCCCCGGTGGCTATTCGGGAGCTGGGCCGTTGGTAGTCTGCCTCCTATAAGTCTTATGTCCGTTTTGGTAAGATGTACTGTAGGTGCGCCTGTTGCGCCAACCCAAAAACTTATTTACTCGTCGGTTTTTGAACGCTTACCGTTCAGGAATCGAGGGTGTGAAGTGAATTTTTCAATTTTCCTCTGAGGGGGCCTAATTTCAATTGGCTGTTCTCTTAAGGTCCACGGGAGGTTTTTTAAGTTTTCTCCTTCACTTGGGTTATTTCTGTTTATTGCATTATCTATGTTTTGTGTTCAAATTTCTTTTTCAGCTGTCGTTGATTTTGGGGAGCATGTGTGGCTGGTTGGCCATTCTTATATTTTTTGGGCGGCGAGGCATCCCATGGCACTTAGGGTGGCTGATGTTTTTGGGTCTAGGGAGTTGCGTTGGTTAGGTGTCAGGGGCATGCTATGGGGTGATTTGTCGCGGCTCCTTTTTCACTGTGAGCACCGCTGGGGTCGCCCCAGTTGTATTGTCCTGCATTTAGGTGGCAATGATTTGGGCCGAGTTAAGGGCATAGATTTAATTTTGTCCATTAAGGTGGATTTGGTGGCGATTCGTTGTCACTGGCCGGGAGTCCGTATTGTGTGGTCGGAGATAGTTCTGCGTTTTCATAGGCGTGGTGCGGTGCGTTTCTCGGCTCTGGAGAAGGTTTGCAAGAAGGTGAATTCGGCGGTGTCTCTGTTTGTTAGGGCCATAGGTGGAGTAGCTGTCAGGCATCCTTTACTTGTGCTGCGTAATCGGCAGTTCTGCAAGGAGGATGGGGTTCATCTTTCTCCTGACGGAGTGCAGGTTTTCCTGGAGGATGTTTTTGGTCCTTTTCGTTAGGGCTCTTTAGTTGTTCTTAGTTTGTTCTTATTTGTTTGTTCGGATGGCGGTGGCGGTTTTGTAAACCTTTGGTGGCGGGAAGTCGCTACCAACCAGCGGTCAAACAGGCATAAGTGGTCATTGTGGGGCACCCTCTTTAGAAGGACGGCAGGTGTGTCCTTCTCTTGCGGTTGAAAATTTAGACATTCCCCTGCGGGAACCGAACGTTTGCCAGAGAAAAGAGTGGTGAGGCCAGCACAATGCGGGTTATGCAGGAAGGAGGCGGGGTTTGGGTACTCCCCTCCTTGGTTTGTTGGTTTTCATCTAAGTGACTGGAGCTGGTGTCTGGTAGCGACTTTTCCTTTGCCATCCTCCAATCTAAATTTAACTTTACAATCTAAATTAATTCCAATTCGATTACAATTATAGTTTAGAGAGTTGGTCAGCGATCAATAAATATCGTCTGACCTTTAACTCCAGCTACCGTGTCCGTGTCTTTATTTCAGTGTGTGTGTCATTTTATTTTAGTGATAAGCTAGTTTAAGAAAGGGTTATGTAATCACAATAAAGTTATGGACGCCTTAGTCATACAGCTACCTCGGAGCAACTTTTAGGCCTAAAACAATATTGTGAGGTGTGAGGTGTGAAGAATACACTGGAAATGAGTGGAAATGAATGTTATTAAGGTTAATATTACCGTAGGATCAAAATTACCCCAAAATTCAGTTATTTTAGCTATTTTTATGGGGTTTTTTTCAAAAATCATCCAGATCCAAAACACAAAAGGGTGGTTTTGGCAAAACCAATCCAGATCCAAAACACGAGGATAGAACCAGAGCCAAAACACAAAACACGAAAAATACCCGCCGCACATCTCTAAAATATATATATATATATATATATATATATATATATATATATATATATATACTGTACTGTCTGTCTGTCTGTCTGTCTGTCTGTCTATCTATCTATCTATCTATCTATCTATCTATCTATCTATAATTTCCCAAATCCAGCACTCACTTGCTCACCAAATAATATGCTTTGCCAGGTGCCTTTTACACTTGCTGCTCCAGGTACAGCAGCCCGTATTACACAAATATTCCAAAGTGGCACTCTATAAATAAATCACAGTAAACAGTGCTATCCACTACATTTCAGATCTTTAATGTGCTTTTGTCAAGCATAACATACAAAATACACTCACAACATTTTAAAGGAGTATGTTAAATCCAGGGATGTGCAGTCAGGGGAGGCAGAGGAGGCAGTGCCTCCCCTGTCATAATAATAAAAATAATACAAAGAAGATATTTATAACACAGATTTTGTGATAAATATCTTCTTTGTATTATTTTCATTATTTCCCCCCAATGAAAATCCCTGCATTTTGGGGTAGGAGGCCGCGGGAGTGGTGCCTCCCGCTGACAATACTAAACTTTGGGTACCGGGGGGCGGGCAGGGGGCAGGGCGAAGCTATGGGCTGTAAAAGCCCATTGACATTATATGGGGAAGCGGTACCTACAGGGGCGGATCCAGAAGAAAATCATAGGGGGGGCACCATGAAAGGGGCAAGTACATTTGCGTGCGGCTTCGGTGCATGGTGCAGTGTGCAGGGGGCAGCGTTTGAGGGGCAGGGGGCAGTGTGTGAGGGTCAAGGTGCAGGGGGCAATGTGTGAGGTGCTGGGTACAGGGGGCAGTGTGTGAGGGGCAGGGGGCAGCATAATAATGCCCACAGTAGTAGCACCCCATAATACACATAATGCCCACCACAGTAGCGCTTCTTATACAATGCCCACAGTTGTAGCGCTCATTATGCAATGTCCACTGTACTGGTAGTGCCCCTTATATAGACCCCATAGTAGTGGTGCCCCTTATGCAATGCCCGTATTGCCCCCAGTAGTAATGTTGCCTGTAGTAATACCCCCAATCATTTAGCGCCCTAGTAGTTATGCCCCCAGTGGTAATGCCCCTGCAGTTATGACCCCAGTAGTTTACCCCCCCTTTAGTTTAGCCTCCCAGTAGTAATGCCCCCAGTAGTTTGCCTGCTTGTAGTTTAGCCACCAGTAGTAATGCCCCCCTGTAGTTTGCCCCATTGTAGTTTAGCCCCTGTAGTTATGCCCCCTTGTAGTTTAGCCCCCAGTAGTAATGCCCCCAGTAGTTTGGCCCCTGTAGTTATCCCCCAGTAGTTTGGCCCATGTAGTTATGCCCCCAGTAGTTTGGCCTCCCTGTAGTTTAGCCCCCAAGTAGTAATGCCCCTGTAGTTACGCCACCAGTAGTAATGCCCCTGTAGTTACGCCGCCAGTAGTAATGCCCTCCTGTAGTATGCCCCCAGTAGTTAGCCCTTTGTAGTTTGCCCCCTTGTAGCTTACACCCAGTAGTTTGCCCCCTTGTAATTGGCCCCCAGTAATAATGCCCCCCAGTAATAATGTCCCCCAGTAGTTTGCCCCAGTAGATGCCCCCCAGTAATAATGTCCCCCAGTAGTTTGCCCCCAGTAGATGCCCCCCAGTAATAATGTCCCCCAGTAGTTTGCCCCCAGTAGATGCCCCCCAGTAAAAATATCCCCCAGTAGTAATTCCCCAATAGATGCCCCCCCAGTAGTAATGCCCCCAGTAGATGCCCCCCAGTAATAATGCCCCCAGTAGTTTGCCCCCAGTAGTTATGCCCCCCCAGCAGTAATTCCCCTTGTTGATGCCCCCCCAGCAGTAATGCCCCCCCGTAATTTGCCCCCAGTAGATGCCCCCACTGCACTAAGGAAGATAAAAAACATCATACTTACCGAGCCCCGTTCCCGCTTCCAGACTTCCTCCTGGCGTCCTCTCCTCAGCACTATGAGAGAGACGTCATGACTGACGTCTCTCCCGTAGCGCACGCCGCACAGTGACAGCGCCAGAAGCCGGAGCTCAGTACTGAGCTCCTGCCTCCGGCTGCCGCTGTGCAGGCAGACGGGCGCCCACTGGTAAAACAATCTCAGCGGAAGACCGTCATCTCCCTGTGCGGCGGTGGCGGGGACGGATGGAGGGAGAACTGCCACAAATGACAGGGGGGGCACTGGATCCGCCACTGGGTACCTATACTGGTGCCTCAATGACAGGGGCGTGCATTCAGCCCACCTGAATGCATGCCCCTGTCAGTCCTCCAGATGTGATTGGACCAGCGGATCCGCTAGCCAGCGGATACATACATACGGCGGCGCAATGCGGCGAGTATTGTGGTGGCGGAACCCGCTGACGAAAGGGTGGCTGGCGGCAGACCTGGATTCAAAAAAGATCCAGTCCCTGCCAGCCTTTCTTCAGAGTTCGGCAGCAGAGAGCGTAATTTTTTAAATTCAAGATAGCCGACATGAGCCAATCACGGCTCGCCACGTCATCACCGCAGCCCCTCAACTGGCTTATATAAGCCAGTGGCAAGGTAGCGGCAGTCAGTCCGGCGGCGGGGAGGGAGCAGGCAAGAGCTCACGAAGATAGAAGACGCCGGAAGCCCTGTGGCAGTGGCGGCCATGCAAAAGAGCTTAAAGGCCACCGCCCCATAGGTGGAGACGTCAGAAGCCCTGTGAATGCGGCGGCCATGCAAAAGAGCTTTAAGGCTGCCGCCCCCAGGTGAAGGTGTAGCCAAATATACTAGGTATCTGTGTTTTTATTTTAATATTTTCTATACAGGCCGACTACATGTGACAGCGGGCCCTTTAAGTCCAGGCATGCTGGCACTTGTGGTTCTCCAAGTGCCTGCATGCTGGGATAGGCTTGCTGGGACCTGTAGGCCACCTGTAAAGAACAATATTAATATGACATGAACCCCGCACCCACCGCTACTAGTGGTGCGGGGCATAGCACTAGGCTTTCAGCCTAGTGCTGGTTGTTGCTCAGGAGGGGGGACCCCATTAAAATTTTTGGGGTCCCCACTTTTTGAGGAATGCCAAGCCTGGGCTGAGGGGGGTGTTTAATGCTATGGCAGGGGGACCCCACACTGAGCGTCTCCTCCCCCTGGCTGGTTCAGCCTAGTGCTGGTTTTGGTTAAATAGGGGGAACCCTATGCTTTCTTTTGTTTTGTTGTTTTTTTCTCCTGGGGGGGGGGGGGGTTTGCATGTCACTATGTGCCTCCCCAGTCATTGCCCTCACCGCACATCACTGGTTAAATCCCACTTTTGTGATATGTGTGTGTGTGTGTGTGTGTGTGTGTATATATATATATATATAAACAAAAACAATAACCAATTGCGCTTGGTATAACTTTAAAACACTCAGATTTTAGTATTTCCAGTAGCTGTTCTTCCACGGTGTGGATTCTTATAACTGGTATCACCTGCAAGTATACCCTCACACCAGAGAACACACCCGAACAAAAAGACGGCCAGAATGGCCTAAATTAGATATGATACCAATTTGTTTTTATTAAAAAACATATAGAATTCCATAAATTCATATGAACATTTTTTTACAGATAAAAGGTTCCATACATTCATATAAACATTCTTAAAAGAAAAACATCCAGATACAGTCAATAGGTTTTCTGTTCAAGCCTTTAAAGAACACCCTCACCCTTATAGGTGTATATTCTGTAGGGTGTATTAATGAACTAGATAAGAGACCGTAACGGATTCGACCCAACGCGTTTCGTCAGAACGACTTCATCAGGGGTTTCTGTATGGTATCACAAAAAAACCATTTTGGATGTGGCTGTTACTTGTGTCTCTTTCCTGGTGGCTGCAGGTTCAAATTTAACAGACCCTGCATAAAAACTGAAAAGAGTCTGCAACCAGGTTCATTAACTAGCTGAATACCCTTAAAGGCGTATGCGTTTATGCTTGGTTTTACCATCCTACAACCATTCTGGGTGAATTATCCATCTCTATTAAAAGTTGGTCCTATATATATGGGCTATGGATGTTTTATATCCATGAAGGCCTTTGTTCCTTCCTTTTTTTGTGATACCATACAGAAACCCCTGATGAAGTCGTTCTGACGAAACGCGTTGGGTCGAATCCGTTACGGTCTCTAATCTAGTTCATTAATACACCCTACAGAATATACACCTATAAGGGTGAGGGTGTTCTTTAAAGGCTTGAACAGAAAACATATTGACTGTATCTGGATGTTTTTCTTTTAAGAATGTTTATATGAATGTATGGAACCTTTTATCTGTAAAAAAAATGTTCATATGAATTTATGGAATTCTATATGTTTTTTAATAAAAACAAATTGGTATCATATCTAATTTAGGCCATTCTGGCCGTCTTTTTGTTCGGGTGTGTTCTCTGGTGTGAGGGTATACCTGCAGGTGATACCAGTTATAAGAATCCACACCGTGGAAGAACAGCTACTGGAAATACTAAAATCTGAGTGTTTTAAAGTTATACCAAGCGCAATTGGTTATTGTTTTTGTTTATGTTATTCTTTGAAAGTTCACTAACAGGGACTTTCTCCATATTGCTGCTGGTGGGTTGAGCGCGGGGTGGAAGACATTTTTTTGTATTTATATATATATATATATATATATATATATATATCCCTCCAGTAGATACCGGCACTCACAAACATATATACAACTTCCTCCGGTGCATGTCAAAATCCAAGATAAATGTCCAGCAGTAACAGCACACGGAGAGTTTTTCAGCAGGAAAAAAGTGTATTTAGAAAAATGACGTTTCGGAGCAACACGCTCCGTCCTCAGAATACATTGTATGTGTTTATTCTGAGGACGGAATGCACGGAAGCCTGCATACCAATCTCCAAGGTACCCCACCTTCATGCAGGTCCTACACTATCACAGAGTGATAGCAGGCAGATGATGTGTGTAACAGCAGTGAAGTAGTCATTTTTTAAGACTCTGTGATAGTGTAGGACCTGCATGAAGGTGGGGTACCTTGGAGATCGGTATGCAGGCTTCCGTGCATTGGCCAATCCACTAACTAAACCCCCATCATTTATTTATTGAATTGTTGAGGATAAGTGAGCTTACTTTGGTGAGTGCTGGGGTTTTTGTTTGTATTTAGTTGAGCGATGTGGTCATGGGCTACATGCACCCCGCCCTGTGAGTGGTAAGTACAGCTGTGTACCCTGCTTTTGTGGTGGAGAGTGCTGTGTTACATGTACCCCACCCTGTGAGTGGTAAGTGCATAGCTGTACCACGCTTCTGGGGTGGCGAATGCTGTGGTTTTCTCTTTGTGTGTATACGATGGGGTTAATCTATGGTTAACTCTTATTAACCGTGGCTACTAGCTTTCTCATGCACCCCTGTGTGGACTCTATTATCCTGTCTCAGCTGTTCCTTAACACTCATCTCTGAGCCAGTGCAAGGTGACTAGTGTACCTTTAAAAGCCATAAAGGGTGTGGCAGGTACACACTGGGGCAGATGTATTAACCTGTAGAATGCATAAGGAAGTGATAAACCAGTGATATGTGCAAGGTGATAAAGGCACCAGCCAATCAGTTCCAATATGTAAATTAACAGTTAGGATCTGATTGGCTGGTGCCTTTATCACCTTGCACATATCACTGGTTTATCACTTCCTTATGCCTTCTCCAGGTTAATGCATCTGCCCCATTAAATCTAGCAGGCAGATGATGTGTGTAACAGCAGTGAAGTAGTCAGGTTTTAAGACTCTGTGATAGTGTAGGACCTGCATGAAGGTGGGGTACCTTGGAGATCGGTATGCAGGCTTCCGTGCATTGGCCAATCCACTAACTAAACCCCCATCATTTATTTATTGAATTGTTGAGGATAAGTGAGCTTACTTTGGTGAGTGCTGGGTTTTTTGTTTGTATTTATTTGAGCGATGTGGTCATGGGCTACATGCACCCCGCCCTGTGAGTGGTAAGTACAGCTGTGTACCCTGCTTTTGTGGTGGAGAGTGCTGTGTTACATGCACCCCACCCTGTGAGTGGTAAGTGCATAGCTGTACCCCGCTTCTGGGGTGGCGAGTGCTGTGGTTTTCTCTTTGTGTGTATGTATGTATATATATATATAATATATATATATATATATATATATATTAGTGATGAGCGGTTCGGTTCCTCGGTTCCCCGAACTTCACCCATTTTACACGGGTCCGAGGCATACTCGGATTCTCCCATATGGCTCGGTTAACCCGAGCGCGCCCGGACGTCATCATCCCGCTGTCGGATTCTCGCGAGATTCAGATTCTATATAAGCAGCCGCGCGTCGCCGCTATTTTCACTCGTGCATTGGAAATGTTAGGGAGAGGACGTGGCTGGCGTCCTCTCCGTTTATTAATCTTGAATTCTTGATGCAAAAATATTTGTGCTTATTGCTTAATTGTGGGGACTTGGGAGCAGCTGTATTATATAGGAGGAGTACAGTGCAGAGTTTTGCTGACAGTGACCACCAGGATACGTTGTCTGCCTGAAAAACACTCCATATCTGTGCTCAGTGTGCTGCATATATCTGTGCTCACACTGCTTAATTGTGGGGACTGGGGAGCAGCTGTATTATATAGGAGGAGTACAGTGCAGAGTTTTGCTGACAGTGACCACCAGTATACGTTGTCTGCCTGAAAAACACTCCATATCTGTGCTCAGTGTGCTGCATATATCTGTGCTCACACTGCTTTATTGTAGGGACTGGGGACCACCAGTATATTATATAGGAGGAGTACAGTGCAGAGTTTTGCTGACAGTGACCACCAGTATACGTTGTCTGCCTGAAAAACATCCCATATCTGTGCTCAGTTTGCTGCATATATCTGTGCTCACACTGCTTTATTGTGGGGACTGGGGACAACCAGTATATTATATAGGAGGAGTACAGTGCAGAGTTTTGCTGACAGTGACCACCAGTATACGTTGTCTGCCTGAAAAACACTCCATATCTGTGCTCAGTGTGCTGCATATATCTGTACTCACACTGCTTTATTGTGGGGACTGGGGACCAGCAGTATTATATAGGAGGAGTACAGTGCAGAGTTTTGCTGACAGTGACCACCAGAATACGTTGTCTGCCTGAAAAACACTCCATATCTGTGCTCAGTGTGCTGCATATATCTGTGCTCACACTGCTTTATTGTGGGGACTGGGGACCACAAGTATATTATATAGGAGGAGTACAGTGCAGAGTTTTGCTGACCAGTGACCACCAGTATACGTTGTCTGCCTGAAAAACACTCCATATCTGTGCTCAGTGTGCTGCATATATCTGTGCTCACACTGCTTTATTGTGGGGACTGGGGACCACCAGTATATTATATAGGAGGAGTACAGTGCAGAGTTTTGCTGACCAGTGACCACCAGTATACGTTGTCTGCCTGAAAAACACTCCATATCTGTGCTCAGTGTGCTGCATATATCTGTGCTCACACTGCTTTATTGTGGGGACTGGGGACCACCAGTATATTATATAGGAGGAGTACAGTGCAGAGTTTTGCTGACCAGTGACCACCAGTATACGTTGTCTGCCTGAAAAACACTCCATATCTGTGCTCATTGTGCTGCATATATCTGTGCTCACTCTGCTTTATTGTGGGGACAGGGGACCAGCAGTATAATATAGGAGGAGTACAGTGCAGAGTTTTGCTGACAGTAACCACCAGTATACGTTGTCTGCCTGAAAAACACTCCATATCTGTGATCAGTGTGCTGCATATATCTGTGCTCACACTGCTTAATTGTGGGGACTGGGGAGCAGCTGTATTATATAGGAGGAGTACAGTGCAGAGTTTTGCTGACAGTGACCACCAGTATACGTTGTCTGCCTGAAAAACACTCCATATCTGTACTCAGTGTGCTGCATATATCTGTGCTCACACTGCTTTATTGTGGGGACTGGGGACCACCAGTATATTATATAGGAGGAGTACAGTGCAGAGTTTTGCTGACAGTGACCACCAGTATACGTTGTCTGCCTGAAAAACACTCCATATCTGTGCTCAGTGTGCTGCATATATCTGTGCTCACACTGCTTTATTGTGGGGACTGGGGACCACCAGTATATTATATAGGAGGAGTACAGTGCAGAGTTTTGCTGACCAGTGACCACCAGTATACGTTGTCTGCCTGAAAAACACTCCATATCTGTGCTCAGTGTGCTGCATATATCTGTGCTCACACTGCTTTATTGTGGGGACTGGGGACCACCAGTATATTATATAGGAGGAGTACAGTGCAGAGTTTTGCTGACCAGTGACCACCAGTATACGTTGTCTGCCTGAAAAACACTCCATATCTGTGCTCAGTGTGCTGCATATATCTGTGCTCACACTGCTTTATTGTGGGGACTGGGGACCACCAGTATATTATATAGGAGGAGTACAGTGCAGAGTTTTGCTGACCAGTGACCACCAGTATACGTTGTCTGCCTGAAAAACACTCCATATCTGTGCTCATTGTGCTGCATATATCTGTGCTCACTCTGCTTTATTGTGGGGACAGGGGACCAGCAGTATTATATAGGAGGAGTACAGTGCAGAGTTTTGCTGACAGTAACCACCAGTATACGTTGTCTGCCTGAAAAACACTCCATATCTGTGATCAGTGTGCTGCATATATCTGTGCTCACACTGCTTAATTGTGGGGACTGGGGAGCAGCTGTATTATATAGGAGGAGTACAGTGCAGAGTTTTGCTGACAGTGACCACCAGTATACGTTGTCTGCCTGAAAAACACTCCATATCTGTACTCAGTGTGCTGCATATATCTGTGCTCACACTGCTTTATTGTGGGGACTGGGGACCACCAGTATATTATATAGGAGGAGTACAGTGCAGAGTTTTGCTGACAGTGACCACCAGTATACGTTGTCTGCCTGAAAAACACGCCATATCTGTGCTCAGTGTGCTGCATATATCTGTGCTCACACTGCTTTATTGTGGGGACTGGGGACCACCAGTACATTATATAGGAGGAGTACAGTGCAGAGTTTTGCTGACCAGTGACCACCAGTATACGTTGTCTGCCTGAAAAACACTCCATATCTGTGTTCATTGTGCTGCATATATCTGTGCTCACTCTGCTTTATTGTGGGGACTGGGGACCAGCAGTATTATATAGGAGGAGTACAGTGCAGAGTTTTGCTGACAGTGACCACCAGTATATATAGCAGTACGGTACGGAAGGCCACTGATCTACCTACCTCTGTGTCGTCAAGTATACTATCCATCTAGATTCTATACCTGTGGTGCATTTTAGTTTTGCAGTTTGCTGATAGTGACCACGAGTATATATAGCAGTACGGTACGAAAGGCCACTGCTCTACCTACCTCTGTGTCGTCAAGTATACTATCCATCTAGATTCTATACCTGTGGTGCATTTTAGTTTTGCAGTTTGCTGACAGTGACCACCAGTATATATAGCAGTACGGTACGGAAGGCCACTGCTCTACCTACCTCTGTGTCGTCAAGTATACCATCCATCCATACCTGTGGTGCATTTCAGTTGTGCGCAGTATATATAGTAGTAGGCCATTGCTATTGATACTGGCATATAATTCCACACATTAAAAAATGGAGAACAAAAATGTGGAGGTTAAAATAGGGAAAGATCAAGATCCACTTCCACCTCGTGCTGAAGCTGCTGCCACTAGTCATGGCCGAGACGATGAAATGCCATCAACGTCGTCTGCCAAGGCCGATGCCCAATGTCATAGAAGAGAGCATGTAAAATCCAAAAAAACAAAAGTTCAGTAAAATGACCCAAAAATCTAAATTTAAAGCGTCTGATGAGAAGCGTAAACTTGCCAATATGCCATTTACGACACGGAGTGGCAAGGAACGGCTGAGGCCCTGGCCTATGTTCATGGCTAGTGGTTCAGATTCACATGAGGATGGAAGCACTCATCCTCTCGCTAGAAAAATGAAAAGACTTAAGCTGGCAAAAGCACAGCAAAGAACTGTGCGTTCTTCTAAATCACAAATCCCCAAGGAGAGTCCAATTATGTCGGTTACAATGCCTGACCTTCCCAACACTGGACGGGAAGAGCTTGCGCCTTCCACCATTTGCACGCCCCCTGCAAGTGCTGGAAGGAGCACCCGCAGTCCAGTTCCTGATAGTCAAATTGAAGATGTCACTGTTGAAGTACACCAGGATGAGGATATGGGTGTTGCTGGCGCTGGGGAGGAAATTGACAAGGAGGATTCTGATGGTGAGGTGGTTTGTTTAAGTCAGGCACCCGGGGAGACACCTGTTGTCCGTGGGACGAATATGGCCATTGACATGCCTGGTCAAAATACAAAAAAAATCACCTCTTCGGTATGGAATTATTTCAACACAAATGCGGACAACAGGTGTCAAGCCGTGTGTTGCCTTTGTCAAGCTGTAATAAGTAGGGGTAAGGACGTTAACCACCTAGGAACATCCTCCCTTATACGTCACCTGGTCCGCATTCATCAGAAGTCAGTGACAAGTTCAAAAACTTTGGATGACAGCGGAAGCAGTCCACTGACCACTAAATCCCTTCCTCTTGTAACCAAGCTCCTGCAAACCACACCACCAACTCCCTCAGTGTCAATTTCCACCTTACACAGGAAAGCCAATAGTCCTGCAGGCCATGTCACTGGCAAGTCTGACGAGTCCTCTCCTGCCTGGGATTCCTCTGATGCATCCTTGAGTGTAACACCTACTGCTGCTGGCGCTGCTGTTGTTGCTGCTGGGAGTCGATCGTCATCCCAGAGGGTAAGTTGGAAGACCACTTGTACTACTTCCAGTAAGCAATTGACTGTCCAACAGTCCTTTGCGAGGAAGATGAAATATCACAGCAGTCATCCTGCTGCAAAGCGGATAACTCAGGTCTTGTCAGCCTGGGTGGTGAGAAACGTGGTTCCGGTATCCACCGTTAATTCAGAGGCAACTAGAGACTTGTTTGAGGTACTGTGTCCCCGGTACCAAATACCATCTAGGTTCCATTTCTCTAGGAAGGCGATACCGAAAATGTACACAGACGTCAGAAAAAGAGTCACCAGTGTCCTAAAAAATGCAGTTGTACCCATTGTCCACTTAACCACGGACATGTGGACAAGTGGAGCAGGGCAGACTGAGGACTATATGACTGTAACAGCCCACTGGGTAGATGTATTGCCTCCCACAGCAAGAACAGCAGCGGCGGCACCAGTAGCAGCATCTCGCAAACGCCAACTCGTTCCTAGGCAGGCTACGCTTTGTATCACCGCTTTCCATAAGAGGCACACAGCTGGCAACCTCTTACGGAAACTTAGGAACATCATCGCAGAATGGCTTACCCCAATTGGACTCTCCTGGGGATTTGTGACATCGGACAACGCCACCAATGTTGTGCGTGCATTACATCTGGGCAAATTCCAGCATGTCCCATGTTTTGCACATACATTGAATTTGGTGGTGCAGAATTATTTAAAAAATGACAGGGGCATGCAAGAGATGCTGTCGGTGGCCCGAAGAATTGCGGGCCACTTTCGGCATTCAGCCACCGCGTGCCGAAGACTGGAGCACCAGCAAACACTCCTGACTGCCCTGCCATCATCTGAAGCAAGAGGTGGTAACGAGGTGGAATTCAACCCTCTATATGCTTCGGGAGGATGGAGGAGCAGCAAAAGGCCATTCAAGCCTATACATCTGCCCACGATATAGGCAAAGGAGGGGGAATGCACCTGACTCAAGCGCAGTGGAGAATGATTTCAACGTTGTGCGAGGTTCTGCAACCCTTTGAACTTCCCACACGTGAAGTCAGTTCAGACACTGCCAGCCTGAGTCAGGTCATTCCCCTCATCAGGCTTTTGCAGAAGAAGCTGGAGACATTGAAGGATGAGCTAAAACAGAGCGATTCCGCTAGGCATGTGGGACTTGTGGATGGAGCCCTTAATTCGCTTAACCAGGATTCACGGGTTGTCAATCTCTTGAAATCAGAGCACTACATTTTGGCCACCGTGCTCGATCCTAGATTTAAAACCTACTTTGTATCTCTCTTTCCGGCAGACACAAGTCTGCAGAGGTTCAAAGACCTGCTGGTGAGAAAATTGTCAAGTCAAGCAGAACGTGACCCGTCAACAGCTCCTCCTTCACATTCTCCCGCAACTGGGGGTGCGAGGAAAAGGCTAAGAATTCCGAGCCCACCCGCTGGCGGTGATGCAGGGCAGTCTGGAGCGAGTGCTGACATCTGGTCCGGACTGAAGGACCTGGCAACGATTACTGACATGTCGTCTACTGTCACTGCATATGATTCTGTCACCATTAAAAGAATGGTGGAGGATTATATGAGTGACCGCATCCAAGTAGGCACGTCAGACAGTCCGTACATATACTGGCAGGAAAAAGAGGCAATTTGAAAGCCCTTGCACAAACTGGCTTTATTCTACCTAAATTGCCCTCCCTCCAGTGTGCACTCCGAAAGAGTGTTTAGTGCAGCCGCTCACCTTGTCAGCAATCGGCGTACAAGGTTACTTCCAGAAAATGTGGAGAAGATGATGTTCATCAAAATGAATTATAATCAATTCCTCCGTGGAGACATTCACCCGCAATTGCCTCCAGAAAGTACACAGGGATCTGAGATGGTGGATTCCAGTGGGGACGAATTAATAATCTGTGAGGAGGGGCATGTACACAGTGAAAGGGGTGAGGAATCGGATGATGATGATGAGGTGGACATCTTGCCTCTGTAGAGCCAGTTTGTGCAATGAGAGATTGATTGCTTCTTTTTTGGTGGGGGCCCAAACAACCAGTCATTTCAGTGACAGTCGTGTGGCAGACCCTGTCGCTGAAATGATGGGTTCGTTAAAGTGTGCATGTCCTGTTTATACAACATAAGGGTGGGTGGGAGGGCCTAAGGACAATTCCATCTTGCACCTCTTTTTTCTTTCATTTTTCTTTGCATCATGTGCTGTTTGGGGACAATTTTTTTGAAGTGCCTTCCTGCCTGACACTGCAGTGCCACTCCTAGATGGGCCAGGTGTTTGTGTCGGCCACTTGTGTCGCTTAGCTTAGTCACACAGCGACCTTGGTGCGCCTCTTTTATTCTTTGCATCATGTGCTGTTTGGGGACATTTTTTTTGAAGTGCCATCCTGTCTGACACTGCAGTGCCACTCCTAGATGGGCCAGGTGTTTGTGTCGGCCACTTGTGTCGCTTAGCTTAGTCACACAGCAACCTTGGTGCGCCTCTTTTTTTCTTTGCATCATGTGCTGTTTGGGGACAATTTTTTTTGAAGTGCCATCCTGCCTGACTCTGCAGTGCCACTCCTAGATGGGCCAGCTGTTTGTGTCGGCCACTTGTGTCGCTTAGCTTAGCCATCCAGCGACCTCGGTGCAAAAATAATAGTGTGAGGTGTTCAGAATAGACTGAAAATGAGTGTAAATTATGGTTATTGATGTTTATAATACTATGGGATCAAAATGACCCCCAAATTCTATGATTTAAGCTTTTTTTGAGGGTTTTCTGTAAAAAAAACACCCGAATCCAAAACACACCCGAAACCGGCAAAAAAATTTCAGGGAGGTTTTGCCAAAATGCATCAGAATCCAAAACACGGCCGCGGAACCGAATCCAAAACACAAAACCCAAAAAATTTCCGGTGCACATCACACATATATATATATACATATAAATATAAAGCAGAGCTGAGTCTGGCACTCCCCAGTGGACAGTATAGCTGGAATATATGCTTCAGTGCCCTCCTTCCAGAACCTGCAGTCGGTCTGTATGTATAAGGATGTAGATAAATGGCGGCACTTTGGAGTCTGTTGTAACAAGTGTACAAAAATCTGGTGCTGTTTAATCTACGTTTCGGGGTGCAAGCCCCCATCTTCAGGACACACACACAAGTGAACAGTGCAAATAACAACATTTAAATACATTACCAAGCGCGCCTCCAGCCATCCTCTCCGCGCCTCCGTCGGCTTCTGAGCTCGACACCTCCGGTCAAAGTCCCGGTCACATGACTGAACGTGAATTTCCTGGGCCGTCCGACGGGGGCTTGGGGTCTGTTGCCATGGTAAGCGCTGTAAACAAAACAAAACAAATTTGTGAACAAAAGTGCACTCAAGATAGATAAATACATTATCTGAACAGTGTTGCATATACCTATGTATACAATCATAAAAACAGAATAAAAACCGTTTACAAAACTGTGTTATTAATTATATCATGCATGAATGAATTGATTATATATCGTTTAAAATATGGCACCATGCTGCAGTGAATAGATGTGAACCTACACTATGGGTTTAAAGTATTGCTCAACTGTACACTATATTGATTATTAAAATTAAGGAAAATCTGCCACTATATCACTCATCCTGTTACTGAACCCACAGGCATCCCACTACCTATATTATTTATTTAAGTCATTGTAACAGGTGGATAATCCAAGCAATATAACTTTATGATTTGCCAGCTGCCTCAAGGTCAGATGACTGACCAAGGGCCATTGATCTGTTGAACTATATATTCACCCCTCATAGTGTTTATAGCAAAGAGGAGCCACTACATTTTACAAACAGATGGCATACAGCCAAAGACTAATCACTGTGCCTATTCTCATGACCTTACAGAAAATTACTCATACCAAGGGAATCATTGAGGCCCTTGGGGCTAAGGGTATCAAGAGGCAGGATCCAACGTGTTTCCAATTGTAAAAGGCGTTTGGCCCTGTCCACTCCCCTTATGGAAAAAGGCACTTGGTCTATAATACGGTATCGTAATGATGCTAAAGGATGTTTGGCTAATGCAAAATGTCTTGCCACAGGTTGTTCACTGGTTCCTGATGGTATTGCTGCCCTAATTGCTGATCTGTGTTGAGTCATCCTGACTTTGAATGTGCACTCCGTTTTGCCCACATAGTTTTGGCCACAAGGGCATGAAAGTAAATACACTACGTATTTGGAGTTACATGTGAGAGATGTTAATCTTTCTACCTGAATAAGGATGCTTAAATGAATCTCCCGTAATCAGGAAGTTACATGTAGTGCATCCACATCTATATCAGCTCTTCCTGGGTCTTAGAAAATTCGAATCAGCAGGTCACATCAGTTTTGACTACCCAGCACCTGATGTTCCTGCTCCGTGTGTAACTGGGCATCAGTTTCATATCTTTAAACATCCATAGGTCAGGGTCAGTACGTATAATTGGCCAAAGTTCTTTGGCTTTTTTACTGGTGTATGTGCTGGAAGTGTTTTACTGATTGGCCCAGGGGAATATCTTACTCTCTGTTTTTTTTATCCTGTATCTCTAATAGCTGTTGTCCAGATTTATTTGTAGCCTTATCATGTGCCTGTTGTAACAGCCTTGTAGGGTACCCCCGGTCTTTAAACCTAAACATCATCTCATCCAATTGTTGATCACGTGCCAGTGGATCACTGTTGATCCTACAAACTCTCAGCATTTGTGAAAACGGGAAGCCGTTAATGGTGGCTCTAGGGTGAAAGCTGTCGAACATTAAAAGAGTATTACAGTCTGTACTTTTAGTATATAAAGATGTATTGATCTTGTTGTCTACAACAGAGATGTGTACGTCCAGAAAATTGACCTGATATTCATCCATTATCATCGTCAATTTTATGGGACTGTGGGACGCGTTATGTGTGGTGATGATTTCATCAAGTAATTGCTTCGGACCTGACCAGAATAACAATAGGTCATCTATATATCGCAAATATAAGAACATATATTGTGTAATAGATGGTTGGCTAAGGAACAGGTCTTTCACCACTCCCCACATGAAAGAATTAGCAAACAATGGGGCCACACATGACCCCATCAAACACACCCTGTCAGCTGGATGTAAAAATGACTATCATCTACAAAATAATTGTGGGTTAACGTAAATTGAAGCAACTCTAGAAAGAAATTTACATCTGGGCCCTTGTATAAAGAATTGTTGGTAATAAGCAACTTCACTGTGTCACAACTGAGGGCTGGTGTTGGTTACTAAAGGCCTCAGTTGTAGGGGCTAACGGGTACGTGAATTTAGGAGGCAGGAGGGGACGCCTAGACATGTGTTGAGTTTGTAGTACCAAGTGCCCGAAGGCATGACCACGACAACGGGAAGTGCCTTTGAGGGTTTTTATTAAATCTTAAGAATGTGCAACCAAACAATAACTGTCACAAATCAGTCTCTGAATCACAACTGGTATTGACCAGTAATCCGGAGTATAAGTGGGAATGCTTAGTAACACTTGGAAATACAGGTGAAATATTAAGTGATGCTGGGAATCGTAGATAAAGCGTGAGCGATGCTAGGGATCACGGGTAAGGCTTGAGTGATGCTAGGGATCGCAGCTAAAACTTGAGTGATACTAGAGATCGCAGGTAAAGCTTGAGTGATGCTAGGGATCACAGGTATAGTTTGAGTGATGCTAGGGATCGCAGGTAAATACTCCACTTTTAGAGTGAGTATGGAGACAGAGGTCTACTAGAGAATGGCTGCTGAAAGCCGGAGTCATACACTCTGCTAGCGCTGGGTGCGGGAACTAAAGAGTCAGGTTGCACCACAGAGCCTCAGCACCGGAGAACTGGAGCTGCACCGCAGAGGGTAACCACCAGGGAGTCAGGCTATACTGCAGAGAGAGTTCACAGGAGAGTCCTTAGTGAAGCTGCATACTGGAACGCTGGAGAGACAGTGGAAGCACTGATAACCCTCTGGGTGCAGAGACAGGATATTTATACCTGCTCAGTAGCAGGGATTGGCTGGCAATTAGGTTCAGACTCCAGCAGCACTGTGGATAGGTGAGAAGTGTATCATGTGATTAGATCCAAAATGGCTGCGCCCATTGACGGAGATTGAAGGGGAAAAGCACTCAGAGACCATGTGTCAAATGGTAATGGCGGCAGAGGCCGCAACAGCAGAAACTCCACGCACCCACAGGCGCACAGCGTCCACAGGGATGACAGTGGCGGCCACGGCACACAGAGGACACACATCCAGCGGGGAACCACAGGCGCGGCAGTGATGGCCGCGGTGGGGCTGAGAGCGCCACACATCCGCAAGTGAGTACACTGAGGAGGCCTCTGAACCAGCGCTACAGGCCATAAGCAAGAGATGTAAAAACATAGCTGCAGCCCGGCCCTGGCTCGCTGAACCAACCTCAGGAGACACCTAACAGGCAGGAAACAGCGTCCAGTTACCCGGACCGTGACACATTGCCTGTAATCCCATATCATGGGGAAAACATGTATAAAGGCTAGATACATCTATAGTAGCCAGAGTTATGTGTGCAGGGACTGTCGTAAGGCCTTCTAATATCCTTTAAAGGGCTGAAGTATATTTATCCTTGGATAAACTGCCATAGGTGGAACTATCACTTAAAAGTCTTGAGCATTCAGTCATGTATTTGTCCGTATCCATCACAACGATAGCCCCACCTTTATCGGCTCCACAGATTACAATGTCATTTCTCACTTTTAATTCCCTTAGCACTTGGGGGGTCATTCCGAGTTGACCGCTAGCTGCCATTTTTTGCAGCGCAGCAATCAGGCTAAAAATCGTCACTTCTGCGCATGCGTAAGTTGCGCACTGCGCGCGCGACGTACTTTCACAAAAGACGATGTAGTTTTACATAAGGTCTAGCGATGCTTTTCAGTCGCACTGCTGTTCGTTGAGTGATTGACAGGAAGTGGGTGTTTCTGGGTGGTAACTGCACGTTTACGGGGAGTGTGTGAAAAAACACAGGCGTCCCAGATAAAAACGCAGGAGTGGCTGGGGTAACGGGGGAGTGGCTGGCAGAATGCAGGGCGTGTTTGTGACATCAAAACAGGAACTAAATAGTCTGACGTCATCGCAAGGTAGGAGTAGGTCTACAGCTACTCTGAAACTGCACAATCTTTTTTTGTAGCAGCGCTGCGATCCTTTCATTCGCACTTCTGCTAAGCTAAGATACACTCCCAGAGGGTGGCGGCTTAGCGTTTCCACTGCTGCTAAAAGCAGCTAGCGAGCGATCACCTCAGAATGAGGGCCTTGGTGCTCATTTTTCATCAAATTGGAATGAAATTTCATATGGTGGTTTGAAAGTGATGTCTCCAACAGAATGTTTTAATGGAAGGGTTAGAAGAAGCTGGGTCAAAGTTTGACTTAGGTTTAATAATTCATAAGGAATTGGGTGTCATGGGGTCATCCAGAACTCCAGCAGTTTTAGGATTTTTTCCTAAAAAACTCCTTAAGTTTCAAATTGCGTTGTAGCCTAAAATTATCAATGTTCCACTGTATCTCGTTTGGGTTATGTGTAAATACATATGATAGACCTTTACTTAATACCCCGATGGCATCTGGCGACAGTGGATGGGATGATGAGTTGAAGATCAATTGCGCTTTCCTTTCGGAGGTTTCTTGTCTGTTCTGACTCCTCTCCCTGTGCCTCGTCTGCCCGCCCCTCCTCGTGGGCTTGTTTTTCTGCCATTTATTCCGGCTCGGGTGCGTACCCCTAAAGGGTCACCTTGTTGTATGTCATCTCCTGTGTGTGTCTCATCATTGTCCCTGGCCGACGTGCTTGAGAAGCGTACGGTATGTCTCCTCCTTAAGGGCCCTCTGGGTCCTGGTTGATGCTACATATCTATTGTAGACAACAAGATCAATACATCTTTATATACTAAAAGTACAGACCGTAATACTCTTTCAAGGTTCAACAGCCTTCACCCTAGAGCCACAATTAACAGCATCCCATTTTCACAAATGCTGAGAGTTTGTAGGATCAACAGTGATCCACTGGCACGTGATCAACAATTGGATGAGTTGATGTTTAGGTTTAAAGACCGGGGGTACCCTACAAGGCTGTTACAACAGGCACGTGATAAGGCTACAAATAAATCCAGACAACAGCTATTAGAGATACAGGATAAAAAAACAGGGTAAGATATTCCCCTGGGTCAATCAGTAAAACAGTTCCTGCACATACACCAGTAAAAAAGCCAAAGAACTTTGGCCAGTTGTACGTACTGACCCTGACCTATGGATGTTTAAAGATATGAAACTGATGCCCAGTTACACACGGAGCAGGAACATCAGGAGCTGGGTAGTCAAAACTGATGTGACCAAGAAGGCACCTGCTGATTCAAATTTTCTAAGACCCAGGGCTGTTATAGATGTGGATATACTACCTGTAACTTCCTGCTTCCGGGAGATTCATTTAAGCATCCTTATTCAGGTAGAAAGATTAACATTAGGGTAGCTCTCACATGTAACTCCAAATACGTAGTGTATTTACTTTCATGCCCTTGTGGCCAAAACTATGTGGGCAAAACGGAGTGCACATTCAAAGTCAGGATGACTCAACACAGATCAGCAATTAGGGCAGCAATACAATCAGGAACCAGTGAACAACTTGTGTCAAGACATTTTGCCTTAGCCAAACATCATTTAGCATCATTACGATACCGTATTATAGACCAAGTGCCTTTTTCCATAAGGAGAGAGGAAAGGGCCAAACGCCTTTTACAATTGGAAACACGTTGGATCCTGTCTCTTGATACCCTTAGCCCGAAGGGCCTTAATGAGTCCCTTGGTATGAGTAATTTTCTGTAAGGTCATGAGAATAGGCACAGTGATTAGTCTTTGGCTGTATGCCATCTTTTTGTAAAATTTAGTGACTCCTCTTTGTTATAAACACTATGAGTGGTGAATATATAGTTCAACAGATCAATGGACCTTGGTCAGTCATCTGACATTGAGGCAGCTGGCAAATCATAAAGTTACATTGCTTGGATTATCCACCTGTTACAATGACTTAAATAAATAATATGGGTAGTGGGATGCCTGTGGGTTCAGTAACAGGATGTGGTGATATAGTGGCACATTTACCTTCATTTGAATAATCAATATAGTGTACAGTTGAGCAATACTTTAAACCAAGAATGTAGGTTCACATCTATTCACTGCAGCATAGTGCCATATTTTAAACGATATATAATCAATTCATTCATGCACGATATAATTAATAACAGTTTTGTAAAAGGTTTTTATTCTGTGTTTATGATTGTATACCTCAGTATATGCAACACTGTTCAGATAATGTATTTATCTATCTTGAGTGCACTTTTGTTCACAAATTTGTTTTGTTTACAGCGCTTACCATGGCAACAGTTCCCACGACCTCGTCGGATGGCCCAGTGAGTTCACGTCCTGTCATGTGACCGGGACTCTAACCGGAGATGCCGAGGCCGGAAGCCGGACGGAGGCGCGGAGAGGACTGCTGGAGGTGCGCTTGGTAAGGTATTTAAATGTTGTTATTTGCACTGTTCACTTGTGTGTGGGTCCTGAAGATGGGGACTTGTACCCCGAAACGTCGATTAAACAGCATCAGATTTTTTACACTTGCTACAACAGACTTCAGAGTGCCACCATTTATCTACCTCCTTTTATATATACATCTATATATATATATATATACACACACACACACACACACACACACACACACACACACACACACACACACACAGAGCCGGCCCTAGGCATAGGCAAACTATCTTCCTCGCAAAGGACTGTTGGACAGTAAATTGCTTAGTTAAAATAGTACAAGTGGTCTTTCAACTACCTCTCTGGGATGATGATCGACTTCCAGCAGCAACAACAGCAGCAGCAGCAGCAGTAGGCGTACCACTCAAGGAATCCCGGATAGGAGAGGACTCATCAGTCATGCCAATAACATGGCCTGCAGGACTAGTTAAGTTCCTGACTGAGGAGGAAATTGACGATGAGTGACTTGGTAGTGTAGATTGCAGGAGCTTGGATCCAACAGAATAAAGGTATTTAAGTGTCAGTCGACTGCTTACTCTCTTACTCAAAGTTTCTGAACTTGACAATGACTTACAATATGATGAATGTGCTGCAAGTGACGTATAAGGGAGGATGTTCCTAGGTGGTTAAGGTCCTTACCCCTACTTATTATGGATTGACAAAGGCAACACATGGCTTGACACCTGTTTTCCGGAATTGTGGAGAAATAATTCCACACACATAAGTGGTGGATTTTTTTTGGAATTTTGCCCAGGCATGACAATGGGCATTTTCATCCCATGGTAATAACTGTCTCCACAAGTGCATTATTCAAACAAACAACATCACCATCAAAATCCTCATTGTCAATTTCTTCTCAGCACCAGCTGCACCAATATCCTCCTCATCCTGGTGTACTTCTACAGTACCCCTGTATTATTACAGCATACAGGACAGGACCACTGTACATTTATTTTCACAGCACCCCTGTATTTTTACAGCATACAGGACAGGGCCAATGTACCTTTATTTTAAAGACAGCACCCCTATATTTTTTACAGCATACAGGACGGTGCCAGCACCCCTGTATTTTCACAAAACACCTGTATTTTTACAGCATACAAGACAGGGCCAGTGTACATTTATTTTCACAGCACCCCTGTTATTTTATAGCATACAAGACAGAGCCAGTGTACCTTTACAGCACCCCTGAATTTTTTACAGCATACAGGACAGAACCAGCACCCCTGTATTTTTACAGCATACGGGACAGTGCCCCTGTGCAGCACAGTGACAGTACAGCAACACCCATGTGCACCTGCAGCACCCCTAACAGCACAGGACACCACAGTGACAAGACAGCACCCCTAACACCGCAGGGACACCGCAGTGACAGGACAGCACGCCTAGAGAGCATACACTGACCCCACCCAATGCCACCACCCACAGAGAGACAGAGGTCTGTCTCCCTCACTCTCCAGGTCTGGAGTGAAAATGGCAGTGACGAGCGGCTCTTTATATGGAATCCAAAACCCGCGAGAATCCAACAGCTGGATGATGGCATTTTGCCTGGTTCTGGAATCCGAGTCTGCCTGGAAGTCCTGAGCCGGACTCAGTTCCCGGCTCGGATCATGAAGCTTGGGCTGGGTTCGGTTCTCTGAGAACCGAACCCACTCACCTCTAATAATAAGCCACACAGATGTGTCCTCCTACATCTAGCCTCAATATGCCATGCAGCATCAGATGCCTGGCACGAGTGAGCTGCCAGGTCCAGTGCAACTCTGAAAGTATCGGGTATCCTGTTTGATGAAAATGTGTCTTATTCGCAATGCAATGTGAATAAGATGCACCAGGAGACTGTGTTGATTAATTTTATATGAAACACTTGTAAATTGAGAGAAATATCGATATGTGAACCCCTGTAAAATGGCGCCTTGGAAGCTGCCAGTACTCTGATTCACCACAATTGAATCTCATCCAAGATTCAAAAAATTATACAGATTTGGCACAAAAGGATGTGTGGGACTCAAACAAATACAGGCGCTATAACATTAACATCAATTATACTTTACAATACATTCCTTAGATGCATTCCATTCAGGCTAAATCAATCAAACTCTTGATCTTCTTCAAAAAGGCCTTCTTTCCACTCGTATCGATGTTACCATGAAAAGAGAGGATTGTATATATGTGTAATAAAGTTTTTTATCAATATATGGGTTTCTCTTGTTGTTAAACACTATCGAGTGGTGAAGTTGGTGCTTATTTCACTGAAGAGGCGTACCCCAACTCACTTTTCCCAAGAAAAGGTGAAGCTCATAAAGGTATCTTTTATCCACCACTGTGTAAGACAACAACACTCTCGTGGTAAACCCTTTTAGCCAGGAAAGATGGGCGTACCTCACTTACAATTAAGGGGGGCTGCCTCAAGCATATAAAGGTTTCTTTCGCTGTCCTTATTCCTTTTAGCCTGATGTTTTTCTTTTTTCCTAGAAAAGGAGGTGGGTTCAAGCCCGTAGCCGTTTCTTTTCAGGGGTTTCTCTATTTCCTTCAATCAGGGTGCTTTTTCCTCCCATGTGGGTGTCGCCATGGGGAAAAAAAGGATATATATATATGTGTGGTACTGTTTCTTTATGATTACACCTTGTTATCTCTCATTAAATGAATTCGTACATGAGAAAATACTGATCACTCTCCAGAAGGGGTGTACCTTAACTCACTCTTTATACGAAGGGGAAACACCCATAAAGGTATCTTTTTTTCCTCCACCACTGTGTTATAAGAAATTTTCATCCAATAGTGAGCCCACTTAGCCAAAAAGGGAGATGAATTTACCTCACTCACACAAGACTATGTTGGTATAAGCACATAAAGGTTTCTTTTTATATTTGGTGGATGGAAACCATGCGTACCCTACTCACAGGAGAGATGGTTACATGCAAGCTCATCTGGGTTTCTTTGGGAGACTGACTGAAGTGCAAAGAAAAAAAATCCTGTCTCCGTGTGTGGTATCTCCACCTTGATAGCAAGTTACTCAGGAAAGAATTATTTTCCAATCACAATGGATCCACATAAAAGAGACGATTTTTATTGTTAAAAAAACCCCACACACTAGGGGAAATATTTACAGCTGACAGAAACAATTCTTTGGAAAACAAAGTTCAAAAAAAGGTTCTAGCAGCAAGACCCACAGGAAAAATAAAAATAAAAAAATATATAACAAATCCAGGAAACACGGTAAAAATCGTATACATAAAAAAATCCTTAAAAAAGTACTTAGTTCCTACCTATGTAGTAGGTTCACATAGGTCCACACTCTCAGCTGGTCGACATGTTTCGGCCTGTAATAGGCCTTTATCAAGACATGCTGAGAGAGTGGAATGACCTGATATTTATGTGTGGACCCTCCAATCAGCAACTGTCAATTTACTGACATCATCATTAAGTGACAATTTTTCAATTACAAAGAATATGAATCAAAATACAAAAATCCAGACGTATATGGCTTTTCTAACATGTTATACAGAGTAGAGATGAGCGCCTGAAATTTTTCGGGTTTTGTGTTTTGGTTTTGGGTTCGGTTCCGCGGCCGTGTTTTGGGTTTGAACGCGTTTTGGCAAAACCTCACCGAATTTTTTTTGTCGGATTCGGGTGTGTTTTGGATTCGGGTGTTTTTTTCAAAAAACACTAAAAAACAGCTTAAATCATAGAATTTGGGGGTCATTTTGATCCCAAAGTATTATTAACCTCAAAAACCATAATTTACACTCATTTTCAGTCTATTCTGAATACCTCACACCTCACAATATTATTTTTAGTCCTAAAATTTGCACCGAGGTCGCTGTGTGAGTAAGATAAGCGACCCTAGTGGCCGACACAAACACCGGGCCCATCTAGGAGTGGCACTGCAGTGTCACGCAGGATGTCCCTTCCAAAAAACCCTCCCCAAACAGCACATGACGCAAAGAAAAAAAGAGGCGCAATGAGGTAGCTGACTGTGTGAGTAAGATTAGCGACCCTAGTGGCCGACACAAACACCGGGCCCATCTAGGAGTGGCACTGCAGTGTCACGCAGGATGTCCCTTCCAAAAAACCCTCCCCAATCAGCACATGATGCAAAGAAAAAGAAAAGAAAAAAGAGGTGCAAGATGGAATTGTCCTTGGGCCCTCCCACCCACCCTTATGTTGTATAAACAAAACAGGACATGCACACTTTAACCAACCCATCATTTCAGTGACAGGGTCTGCCACACGACTGTGACTGATATGACGGGTTGGTTTGGACCCCCCCCAAAAAAGAAGCAATTAATCTCTCCTTGCACAAACTGGCTCTACAGAGGCAAGATGTCCACCTCATCTTCACCCTCCGATATATCACCGTGTACATCCCCCTCCTCACAGATTATCAATTCGTCCCCACTGGAATCCACCATCTCAGCTCCCTGTGTACTTTCTGGAGGCAATTGCTGCTGGTCAATGTCTCCGCGGAGGAATTGATTATAATTCATTTTAATGAACATCATCTTCTCCACATTTTCTGGATGTAACCTCGTACGCCGATTGCTGACAAGGTGAGCGGCGGCACTAAACACTCTTTCGGAGTACACACTTGTGGGAGGGCAACTTAGGTAGAATAAAGCCAGTTTGTGCAAGGGCCTCCAAATTGCCTCTTTTTCCTGCCAGTATAAGTACGGACTGTGTGACGTGCCTACTTGGATGCGGTCACTCATATAATCCTCCACCATTCTTTCAATGGTGAGAGAATCATATGCAGTGACAGTAGACGACATGTCCGTAATCGTTGTCAGGTCCTTCAGTCCGGACCAGATGTCAGCATCAGCATGATGATATCGTGCTCAATTGTATAGGCTTGAATGGCCTTTTGCTGCTCCTCCAACCTCTGAAGCATATAGAGGGTTGAATTCCACCTCGTTACCACTTCTTGCTTCAGATGATGGCAGGGCAGGTTCAGTAGTTTTTGGTGGTGCTCCAGTCTTCTGTACGTGGTGCCTGTACGCCGAAAGTGTCCCGCAATTTTTCTGGCCACCGACAGCATCTCTTGCACGCCCCTGTCGTTTTTTAAAAAATTCTGCACCACCAAATTCAAGGTATGTGCAAAACATGGGACGTGCTGGAATTTGCCCATATTTAATGCACACACAATATTGCTGGCGTTGTCCGATGCCACAAATCCACAGGAGAGTCCAATTGGGGTAAGCCATTCCGCGATGATCTTCCTCAGTTGCCGTAAGAGGTTTTCAGCTGTGTGCGTATTCTGGAAAGCGGTGATACAAAGCGTAGCCTGCCTAGGAAAGAGTTGGCGTTTGCGAGATGCTGCTACTGGTGCCGCCGCTGCTGTTCTTGCGGCGGGAGTCCATACATCTACCCAGTGGGCTGTCACAGTCATATAGTCCTGACCCTGCCCTGCTCCACTTGTCCACATGTCCGTGGTTAAGTGGACATTGGGTACAACTGCATTTTTTAGGACACTGGTGAGTCTTTTTCTGACGTCCGTGTACATTCTCGGTATCGCCTGCCTAGAGAAGTGGAACCTAGATGGTATTTGGTAACGGGGGCACACTGCCTCAATAAATTGTCTAGTTCCCTGTGAACTAACGGCGGATACCGGACGCACGTCTAACACCAACATAGTTGTCAAGGACTCAGTTATCCGCTTTGCAGTAGGATGACTGCTGTGATATTTCATCTTCCTCGCAAAGGACTGTTGAACAGTCAATTGCTTACTGGAAGTAGTACAAGTGGGCTTACGACTTCCCCTCTGGGATGACCATCGACTCCCAGCGGCAACAACAGCAGCGCCAGCAGCAGTAGGCGTTACACGCAAGGATGCATCGGAGGAATCCCAGGCAGGAGAGGACTCGTCAGAATTGCCAGTGACATGGCCTGCAGGACTATTGGCATTCCTGGGGAAGGAGGAAATTGACACTGAGGGAGTTGGTGGGGTGGTTTGCGTGAGCTTGGTTACAAGAGGAAGGGATTTACTGGTCAGTGGACTGCTTCCGCTGTCACCCAAAGTTTTTGAACTTGTCACTGACTTATTATGAATGCGCTGCAGGTGACGTATAAGGGAGGATGTTCCGAGGTGGTTAACGTCCTTACCCCTACTTATTACAGCTTGACAAAGGGAACACACGGCTTGACACCTGTTGTCCGCATTTCTGTTGAAATACCTCCACACCGAAGAGCTGATTTTTTTGGTATTTTCACCTGGCATGTCAACGGCCATATTCCTCCCACGGACAACAGGTGTCTCCCCGGGTGCCTGACTTAAACAAACCACCTCACCATCAGAATCCTCCTGGTCAATTTCCTCCCCAGCGCCAGCAACACCCATATCCTCCTCATCCTGGTGTACTTCAACACTGACATCTTCAATCTGACTATCAGGAACTGGACTGCGGGTGCTCCTTCCAGCACTTGCAGGGGGCGTGCAAATGGTGGAAGGCGCATGCTCTTCACGTCCAGTGTTGGGAAGGTCAGGCATCGCAACTGACACAATTGGACTCTCCTTGTGGATTTGGGATTTCGAAGAATGCACAGTTCTTTGCTGTGCTGCTTTTGCCAGCTTGAGTCTTTTCATTTTTCTAGCGAGAGGCTGAGTGCTTCCATCCTCATGTGAAGCTGAACCACTAGCCATGAACATAGGCCAGGGCCTCAGCCGTTCCTTGCCACTCCGTGTGGTAAATGGCATATTGGCAAGTTTACGCTTCTCCTCCGACAATTTTATTTTAGGTTTTGGAGTCCTTTTTTTACTGATATTTGGTGTTTTGGATTTGACATGCTCTGTACTATGACATTGGGCATCGGCCTTGGCAGACGACGTTGCTGGCATTTCATCGTCTCGGCCATGACTAGTGGCAGCAGCTTCAGCACGAGGTGGAAGTGGATCTTGATCTTTCCCTAATTTTGGAACCTCAACATTTTTGTTCTCCATATTTTAATAGGCACAACTAAAAGGCACCTCAGGTAAACAATGGAGATGGATGGATTGGATACTAGTATACAATTATGGACGGGCTGCCGAGTGCCGACACAGAGGTAGCCACAGCCGTGAACTACCGCACTGTACTGTGTCTGCTGCTAATATATAGACTGGTTGATAAAGAGATAGTATACTCGTAACTAGTATGTATGTATAAAGAAAGAAAAAAAAACCACGGTTAGGTGGTATATACAATTATGGACGGGCTGCCGAGTGCCGACACAGAGGTAGCCACAGCCGTGAACTACCGCACTGTACTGTGTCTGCTGCTAATATATAGACTGGTTGATAAAGAGATAGTATACTCGTAACTAGTATGTATGTATAAAGAAAGAAAAAAAAACCACGGTTAGGTGGTATATACAATTATGGACGGGCTGCCGAGTGCCGACACAGAGGTAGCCACAGCCGTGAACTACCGCACTGTACTGTGTCTGCTGCTAATATAGACTGGTTGATAAAGAGATAGTATACTCGTAACTAGTATGTATGTATAAAGAAAGAAAAAAAAAACACGGTTAGGTGGTATATACAATTATGGACGGGCTGCCGAGTGCCGACACAGAGGTAGCCACAGCCGTGAACTACCGCACTGTACTGTGTCTGCTGCTAATATATAGACTGGTTGATAAAGAGATAGTATACTCGTAACTAGTATGTATGTATAAAGAAAGAAAAAAAAAACACGGTTAGGTGGTATATACAATTATGGACGGGCTGCCGAGTGCCGACACAGAGGTAGCCACAGCCGTGAACTACCGCACTGTACTGTGTCTGCTGCTAATATATAGACTGGTTGATAAAGAGATAGTATACTCGTAACTAGTATGTATGTATAAAGAAAGAAAAAAAAACCACGGTTAGGTGGTATATACAATTATGGACGGGCTGCCGAGTGCCGACACAGAGGTAGCCACAGCCGTGAACTACCGCACTGTACTGTGTCTGCTGCTAATATATAGACTGGTTGATAAAGAGATAGTATACTCGTAACTAGTATGTATGTATAAAGAAAGAAAAAAAAACCACGGTTAGGTGGTATATACAATTATGGACGGGCTGCCGAGTGCCGACACAGAGGTAGCCACAGCCGTGAACTACCGCACTGTACTGTGTCTGCTGCTAATATAGACTGGTTGATAAAGAGATAGTATACTCGTAACTAGTATGTATGTATAAAGAAAGAGAAAAAAACCACGGTTAGGTGGTATATACAATTATGGACGGGCTGCCGAGTGCCGACACAGAGGTAGCCACAGCCGTGAACTACCGCACTGTACTGTGTCTGCTGCTAATATAGACTGGTTGATAAAGAGATAGTATACTACTAATATTATATATACTGGTGGTCAGGTCACTGGTCACTAGTCACACTGGCAGTGGCACTCCTGCAGCAAAAGTGTGCACTGTTTAATTTTAATATAATATTATGTACTCCTGGCTCCTGCTATAACCTATAACTGGCACTGCAGTAGTGCTCCCCAGTCTCCCCCACAATTATAAGCTGTGTGAGCTGAGCAGTCAGACAGATATATAATATATATAGATGATGCAGCACACTGGCCTGAGCCTGAGCAGTGCACACAGATATGGTATGTGACTGACTGAGTCACTGTGTGTATCGCTTTTTTCAGGCAGAGAACGGATATATTAAATAAACTGCACTGTGTGTCTGGTGGTCACTCACTATATAATATATTATGTACTCCTGGCTCCTGCTATAACCTATAACTGGCACTGCAGTAGTGCTCCCCAGTCTCCCCCACAATTATAAGCTGTGTGAGCTGAGCAGTCAGACAGATATATATAATATTATATATAGATAATAGATGATGCAGCACACTGGCCTGAGCCTGAGCAGTGCACACAGATATGGTATGTGACTGAGTCACTGTGTGCTGTGTATCGCTTTTTTCAGGCAGAGAACGGATTATAAATAAAACTGGTGGTCACTATCAGCAAAACTCTGCACTGTACTGAGTACTCCTAATGCTCCCCAAAATTAGTAAATCAAGTGTCTCTCTAATCTATTCTAAACGGAGAGAACGCCAGCCACGTCCTCTCCCTATCAATCTCAATGCACGTGTGAAAATGGCGGCGACGCGCGGCTCCTTATATAGAATCCGAGTCTCGCGATAGAATCCGAGCCTCGCGAGAATCCGACAGCGTCATGATGACGTTCGGGCGCGCTCGGGTTAACCGAGCAAGGCGGGAAGATCCGAGTCGCTCGGACCCGTGAAAAAAAACATGAAGTTCTGGCGGGTTCGGATTCAGAGAAACCGAACCCGCTCATCTCTAATACAGAGTTGTAAATAGTAACACATGGAAAATTAATTATTTTAAGCACTAGTGTATGAAGTCTCCATGGTAACCGTGACTAACACACACCAGGCAGGTTTCTATTACTTGTGATTCTAAAATCTACAGCTAGCGGGTCTTTAATCCCAATTGCGAGAATAATCCATTTCTCTTAATATCATTTAACAGCCCACCTTTTACTCTAGATCGGGGGTGGAAATAGTTTATTAGCTACAACGAAAACGTCGGCCGCGTCGTTGTCATAACAATGCGGCTTGTCTGCAGGAAATGCGTGTACAGGAAGTGCGTCACTGGAACGCATCCTGAACCGCATATGGGTTTCCTGTCATCATGACACGGAAACTGCCGCTGGTTATGGCGCTCGTCCATTGTTGTTATGACGCCTCCGCGTCACGGCCTAAATTAGGAATGGCGGGCAATCATTATTGGTCCGCATTGTGAAACGCACAAAATCTGAACTTCCGGTATTTAAACAGGAAGTTTCTGGTGTTGCTTAAAACAATGTGTTTAGTTTTTCTTTTTGAAACTTAACATATTGTTTTTTAAGTTTCAAAAAGAAAAACTAAACACATTGTTTTAAGCAACACCAGCAACTTCCTGTTTAAATACCGGAAGTTCAGATTTTGTGCGTTTCACAATGCGGACCAATAATGATTGCCCGCCATTCCTAATTTAGGCCGTGACGCGGAGGCGTCATAACAACAATGGACGAGCGCCATAACCAGCGGCAGTTTCCGTGTCATGATGACAGGAAACCCATATGCGGTTCAGGATGCGTTCCAGTGACGCACTTCCTGTACACGCATTTCCTGCAGACAAGCCGCGTTGTTATGACAACGGCGCGGCCGGCGTTTTCGTTGTAGCTAATAAACTATTTCCACCCCCGATCTAGAGTAAAAGGTGGGCTGTTAAATGATATTAAGAGAAATGGATTATTCTCGCAATTGGGATTAAAGACCCGCTAGCTGTAGATTTTAGAATCACAAGTAATAGAAACCTGCCTGGTGTGTGTTAGTCACGGTTACCATGGAGACTTCATACACTAGTGCTTAAAATAATTAATTTTCCATGTGTTACTATTTACAACTCTGTATAACATGTTAGAAAAGCCATACACGTCTGGATTTTTGTATTTTGATTCATATTCTTTGTAATTGAAAAATTGTCACTTAATGATGATGTCAGTAAATTGACAGTTGCTGATTGGAGGGTCCACACATAAATATCAGGTCATTCCACTCTCTCAGCATGTCTTGATAAAGGCCTATTACAGGCCGAAACATGTCGACCAGCTGAGAGTGTGGACCTATGTGAACCTACTACATAGGTAGGAACTAAGTACTTTTTTAAGGATTTTTTTATGTATACGATTTTTACCGTGTTTCCTGGATTTGTTATATATTTTTTTTTTTTTTTTTTTTTTTCCTGTGGGTCTTGCTGCTAGAACCTTTTTTTTACCATCATTAAATTTTTATTGTTTTTCTTTCCAATAACAAAAAGGGTAGGGTACAAAAGAAAGAGGGAGGGGGGGGAATAATAAACATTTATAAACAATTAGGGGGGAGAGAAACATCTATAATAACAGATTCGCTTTGCATCCAATTAGTACATGACATCTGCATATAAATACACAAGTATAGAGCAGTACTGAGAGATTGGAGTATTTAGGGACTAATGTCCGGGGGGATCATTCGGTTCGTTTAAAGGGAACTGGCTGGGGCTAGGACTGAGAATAGTCGGTACGGGTTGGGGACGGGCTCTACTTGATTCATATTCCCGCCATAATGACCAATCTGGTAGTTTCGCAGAAGGGAGAGGTGACATTGCCACAAACTGTGTTTCCATTTCACAATGAAATTCAATTTTTTGAATAACTTTCGAAATATGAGGCAATGTAGACTGTTTCCAGTTTTGTGCCAGAGCGGCTCTTGCCGCTATAAGGATGTGACCCAATACATATTTGTGACGGGGAGATAGAGTATTCGGCATCATATGGAGCAACGCCATACTAGGAGAGGGGCTTAGGGACATATGAAGAACGTTATTTATTAATTCAAATATAGCTGCCCAGAAGGGGGCCAGTAAGGGACAGGTCCAAAAAATGTGGAAAATATCACCTACTTCCCCACATTGCCTCCAACAGAATTTTGAACATGAGGGCCAAAACACATGGAGTCTATCTGGGGTGAGATAAAGTCTGTTCAGCAATTTTGTGTGCATCTCAGTGTGGTTAAGACACTTAGACATAGTGTGTGTGGATAGGTAGATGTTACTCCATTGGGAGTCTGATATTCTGAGGTCCAAGTCCCTCTCCCACTTAATCTGTGCTTTGACCTTAGGGTTGGGCAGTAGGGCCACGAGAACGTTGTACCAAAAGGATATATCTCCCTTAGATTCTGTCACATTCAGTCTAGCGTAAACCCGGTGAGTATATGGGTGGACCTCTCTAGTAATAATAGGAAGCGAGCTCCACCAATGACTAATTTGGTAATAGCTCAGTCGTGAGGAATCAGGTAAGGAAAATTGAGTTTGCAGGGCGGGGAAGGGTATCATTACTGACCCGTCTAACAAATCACTCAGTTTGGAGATGCCACATAATTGCCATCGGGAGATATTCAAATTTGGGATTAGTTTCATCAAGGCATGGAGAGAAATAGATTTAAAGGTAGGTGGTGCAGCAGTCAGTTTCGCAGTTAATTTGTCCCATGTTTGCAGTGATGTGCGTGTAGATGGAAGTGTTGATAGAGAAGGTGGGCGAAGGCTCTTAGGGGTATGTAGGATGTCCCCCAACGGGTAAGTCGTACACGCTTGTCTTTCCAGTTTAGCCCATCCCAGGTTTAATCCAGCTGCCCCAAACATCCTTACATGTGCTAATGTACACGCCTCATGGTAAAGTGCAAGATCTGGCATTGCCAGTCCTCCCAAAGCCTTGGGTAGGACCATTCGAGTGCGTGCTATTTTAGGGGTCCGGGCTGCCCATATGTACTTTACCATAATGGCCGTAAATTTGTCAATGTATCGTTTGGGAAAAGAGTAAGGTATTGTTCGGAAAAGGAGGGACATTTTGAACGCAGCTAAGCGTCCAAGCCAAGAAATATCATAAAGCGCCCAGGATCTGGTTAAAATTGTGAGTGAGATAAGGAGGGGATTAAGATTTTCCTCCAGTACCGTGTCTATTTTAGGGGATATAGAAACACCTAAGTAGGTAAGAGACGAAGTTTGCCAGTTATAGGGATATTTTGATTGAAGGATGGCAAGAGAATCAGAGAGGTTAATTGGCAGAGCATCCGTTTTTGCAGTATTGAGCTTATAATAAGAGGCTCTACTATAATCATCTAATAAGGAGTGTAAGTGGGGTAGAGACTCTGTGGGGTCTGTGACAAATAGCAAAACATCATCAGCGAAAAGACACAATTTATGCGACTGGGGCCCAAGGGAAACACCAGGGAACAGGGGGCTGAGGCGGATTTTCGCTGCCAGAGGTTCTATAGCGAGCGCAAATATTAGCGGGGACAGGGGGCAGCCCTGTCTCGTGCCGTTGGTAATGGGAAATACGTCTGATAAGAAGCCATTGCTAAACACCCTAGCCGAGGGGCAGTGGTATAAAGCAAGCATGCCGGAGAGAATACGCCCGCTGAAGCCAAATTTAGATAAAACAGATTTCATATATGGCCAACCCAACCGATCAAATGCCTTCTCCGCATCCAGGGATAGCAGGAGAAGGCCCCGATCAGACGGTAAAGAGTCAAGAAGATCAAAGACTCTGCGGGTGTTATCCGACGCCTGCCTTCCCGGTATAAACCCCACCTGGTCCTGGTGGATCAAGGTAGGTAAGAAGAGTTTAACTCGGGTGGCAATAAGCTTGGCAAATAATTTAATGTCGCCATTCAATAACGCTATGGGGCGGTAATTCTGGCACGAAGAGGGGTCCTTCCCTGGTTTAGGTAACGTCACCACCTGTGCCTCCAGCATCTCCCTGGGGGGGGGGTACCCGTCTCGGTTATGTCATTAAAAACATTGGTCAATGTGGGTGTTAGAAGTCCCTGATACATTTTATAAAAATCGTTTATGAAACCGTCTGGTCCCGGAGCTTTACCTGAGGGCAGCGACCGTATTGCCTCCACAACTTCCTCCAAGGCCCAGGGAGCATTCAAAAGCTCTACCTGGGCCTCCGACAAAGAAGGGAGGTGCAAGGAACTTAAAAAACTATCAATGGACGCTGCTGTAGGTTGTTGGGTGGTAGGGTCCGACGAGAGATTATACAGTCGGGCATAATAATGGGCAAATTGATTAGAGATATCCAGGGGATTGGAAACTTTTAAACCGGAGGGGGACATCAGGAATTTAATTTTGTTCCGAGCTTGTTGGGATCGTAATTTTCGAGCCAGTAATCTGCCCGGTCTATTGCCCGCTATATAAAATCTCTTACGCAATCTATTCAAAGCTTGTTGTGTTCGGGCCATTAAGAGTTTCTGCAATTGGCCCCGAATCTCGGCAAGCTCCTTTCTAATGGACAAAGACGGGGTTTGTTTGTTTTGGTCTTCCAAGCATTTTAATTTAGCTTCCAAATCGTTTTGTAATTGAGCTGATTGACGCTTTAGTAATGCCCCAGCTTGAATAGCCGCTCCCCGAACTACCGCTTTTAAGGCACACCAGTGGTTACATTTGGACGTGTCAGAGGGGGCATTGGACAGTAAATAGTCTGATATACTATCCTCAATCATCTTTTTAGATACATGGTTGGAGAGCAGGTGGGGGGATAGTCGCCACGGGCGGGGAGGTAGAGACTGTCTATCAAGATCCCACCGGCAAAGTATCGGGGCATGGTCTGACCATGTTATGGGAAGGATGTCCACTGATCGGATGTGCTGCAGAGTCCATTTGTCACAAAAAGTGATATCAATGCGTGAGTATGAGTTATGTACCGGTGAATAAAAGGTGTAATCCCTTGCTGAAGGATTCTGGACTCTCCATATGTCGTATAGGTCAAATTCGTTCACTAACGTCCTAAACCCAGTGGAAGTTGGAGAGGGGGGGGGCCGAGCGTAGTGGAACACCTCTCGGAGATCTATCCAAGGTTGGATCTAAGACTAGGTTGAAGTCTCCTAAAACTATCAAGGAACCTTTACGAATTGCTTGAATTTTGGTGAATAATTTGCGCAAAAAGGGGAGTTGGTTGGCATTAGGGGCATATACCGATACTATCGTCACCAGTTTATCAGCTAACAGGCCTTGCACTTTGAGGTATCTGCCATTTTTATCAGACGCCTGTGCTTGCAACACAAAGGGTGTTTTTGCACCGATTAGAATCGCCACCCCATTACGCTTAAACGGGCCATTTGCAAAAAACCGCTGGGGATATCTTTGGTCGCCAAAGACCGGGGGTTTCAAAGCTGAGAAGTGGGTCTCTTGTACCGCTGCAATATCCACCTTCCGTTTAAAAAAGTATGTAAGTGCCAATCTCCTCTTATTAGGGGAGTTTAACCCCTTAACATTCAAAGATAAAATCCGAACCATGGTTTAGATAGATGAAATGCATGTCAGCAGTCTCCACCAATCGTACAGTGAACCACCGGCTTAACTCATTACCAATTAGTAGATGTTTCCCAGGAAAAAATAACTGACAAAAAAGAAACAGGGGAAAAAAGGTACATGGGTGTAAACTAAAATTGGGCATAAATAACAGGGGAATAAACCAAGAAGGCCCTGTATATCGGGCCTGCATAGCTACTGCAAGGGGAGGAACAGGTGCAGTAGAATAACAAGAGGAAGGGGGTGATGTGGCCTAACGCCACCACTCATGCCACCCGTTTATATACTATTAAAGTAATTCCGATTTATCACATTCGGGACAGCTAATCAACCGAGGTGCTTAGAATTAATAAGTAACATAACCTAAACATCAATTAAACAGAACCTTTAGGCAGAGAGAGAACGTAAAAACTCAACACATACATCACATTGACATATCAAAAATTACTTTGTGCACGATTGGGTCGTCGTATAACTCACATAATCCCAGGGGATAGCCCCAATCGTAAGGTATAGTCCTGAACAGGAAACGACCAACAATCCTGTGTACTCAAGATATTTTAGCCAACAGAATGGGTCAAGCGATTCAATGAGTAGACCACTCGGCTCGTATTCCAGGGCGACTGCCAAGGCCCTGGGGCTGTTTAACGGAGATGTCCCAGTCCGACAATAGCTTGATACCGGCATCCAGAGAGGAAACGACATACGAGGATCCGTCGCTAGTGATGATCAGCTTCACCGGGAAACCCCATCTGTAGGGTATGTCGTTAGCACGTAGTGCTGTCGTTATCGGAGCCAGGTTTCTTCTTTTCGCCATTGTTACAGCTGAGAAGTCTTGGAAGATTTGGAGTCCTCCCAGAACATCAGAATCTCCTACATTTCTCGCCGCTTTAAGAATCTTTTCTTTGGTAGAAAAGAAGTGGATGCGTAGTAGAGTGTCCCTGGGAAGATCGTTAGAGACCGTACGCGGGCGAGGCAAGCGGTGTATACGGTCGATAAGTAAATCACGAGTGTCAGCATCCGGCAACAGCTTGCGAAAAACGGTCATGGTGTCACCTTCCAATTCCGAGTTAGTCACAGAGTCCGGAATGCCTCTTATTTTAACGTTGTTCCGGCGGGAACGGTCCTCCATATCCGCCATCTTATCTCGTAGCGCGTCCAGGTCGGCCCTCTGCTGGTCATGTGCGGTGATGAGATCGTTGTGGGATGACACAAGTTCCTCCATCTTATGCTCCAGATGATCTGTACGGTTTCCAACCTCGGTTAAGTCTGTCTTAACGTCTCTAATAGCCGCTGTAAGATCGGTAGTTAAATCAGATTTAAATGCCACCAGAATCTGACATAGAGATTTCACCGTCAGGGGCGCCTCAGAGTCCACATCTATGCCAGCAATCGACATGGTGCCCAGTGAATTACTTGATTTCAGAGGGGTCGAGGCAGTAGCTGGGCGTTCTCCCCGCGGGGAAGGTGAGGTCGGAGGAGGCTTCTGCTTAGGAAAAGACACTTTAGATAGCAGTGCTCCTTTTACCTTTTTAGGTGCCATGACAGACGAGTACAGAGGTAGTTGTAAAGGACCAGGACAGGCGTAGCGGTAGGTTACTTTATTCACAGAGATGCGGAACACGGAGGACCGTCAGGTGTTAGACACAATTAAGCATGAGTGGTGGGGGAGGGCAAGAGAGGGTCACATCAAAGAATCACTGCAGTATCACACCAAGCTGCCTGCAGCAGAGCCAGTTTGTAGCAGATGTTGATAGAAGGTGCACTCACCCAGCCCCTGAGCCCAGAGGTGTCACGGAGGAAGCTCCCGAAGATGTTTGGGGTAGCTCAGGCAGGGCTATATATTACAGTGGGAGCAGTAAGGCCACACGTCCTCTCTCTTAAAGGCCTCTTATATGGACCAGGACCTTCTTATTTGCCCCCTCGGTTATTCAAAGGGAAACAGGTACCTCCAGGCAATGTCAGCCTATGCCCAGGGATCTAATATGGCCGCCGTGGCCCACCAGAAGCAGATCCCCCCCTGCGGATAATATATATATATAGGGCTGTGCTGGGGTCCCCTCTCACCTTTGTAGGGCTTGTTGCAGGCCTCGAGAGGCAGATGAGGTAGTGTGAGCGGCCCAGGGACAGATCAGCAGCTCCAGAACGCGCAAACGGGCGTCTTCGGTTCCACGGAGCTCGAGGTCCGGGTAGCCGCCGCACTCGAGTCCCCGGCTTCCGGCGCGGTTAGGCCGCAGCACGCAGGGGGCGAGCAAACGGATCTCCAGCACCGCGGGTGCTAGCGGCCGGCTCCAGGGGTCGTCAGGAGCGTCAGGGGGCCAAGGGATCTGGTGTGCAGGGCGACGGGCAGCCTGTGGGAAGGCCCCAGCCGAAGGCCTCTTCCAATATGTCCGCCGGCCGTCTCACGGAGCGGGCGGGCCGGCTCCCGTTCCCTCACAGCTCGATGTCGGCAGCAGGCTGGGGAGGCAGAGAATGCTCCTGGTCAGCATCCAGCATCCAAGGATATCCCCGGGAGGTAGAATTATCAGGTATCCAGCGAGGGAGGCCCACGGTGGGCTGGGGTGTAAATCGAGGCCCCGGTCTGGAGGGCTCAGGTAGGCCGCAGTCCGCAGGAGCTCCGTCTCTGCTCCCCGACTCCGCAGCCCTCACCCAGACACCCCAGGGGGGTTAGAGAAGATAGTAAGTGTGGCAAGGTTATTGAAAATGCCCTGTTAGTGGCTTTTTAAAGCTTAGCTTCATAGGAGCTCCCCTCAGGCACGTCTGGCTTCCTCAGCAGCTAGCTAGAACCTTTTTTTTTTTAACTTTGTTTTCCAAAGAATTGTTTCTGTCAGCTGTAAATATTTCCCCTAGTGTGTGGGTTTTTTTTAACAATAAAAATCGTCTCTTTTATGTGGATCCATTGTGATTGGAAAATAATTCTTTCCTGAGTAACTTGCTATCAAGGTGGAGATACCACACACGGAGACAGGATTTTTTTTCTTTGCACTTCAGTCAGTCTCCCAAAGAAACCCAGATGAGCTTGCATGTAACCATCTCTCCTGTGAGTAGGGTACGCATGGTTTCCATCCACCAAATATAAAAAGAAACCTTTATGTGCTTATACCAACATAGTCTTGTGTGAGTGAGGTAAATTCATCTCCCTTTTTGGCTAAGTGGGCTCACTATTGGATGAAAATTTCTTATAACACAGTGGTGAAGGAAAAAAAGATACCTTTAAGGGTGTTTCCCCTTCGTATAAAGAGTGAGTTAAGGTACACCCCTTCTGGAGAGTGATCAGTATTTTCTCATGTACGAATTCATTTAATGAGAGATAACAAGGTGTAATCATAAAGAAACAGTACCACACATATATATATCCTTTTTTTCCCCATGGCGACACCCACATGGGAGGAAAAAGCACCCTGATTGAAGGAAATAGAGAAACCCCTGAAAAGAATCCGCTATGGGCTTGAACCAACCTCCTTTTCTAGGAAAAAAGAAAAAAAACATCAGGCTAAAAGGAATAAGGACAGCGAAAGAAACCTTTATATGCTTGAGGCAGCCCCCCTTAATTGTAAGTGAGGTACGCCCATCTTTCCTGGCTAAAAGGGTTTACCATGAGAGTGTTGTTGTCTTACACAGTGGTGGATAAAAGATACCTTTATGAGCTTCACCTTTTCTTGGGAAAAGTGAGTTGGGGTACGCCTCTTCAGTGAAATAAGCACCAACTTCACCACTCGATAGTGTTTAACAACAAGAGAAACCCATATATTGATAAAAAACTTGTAAATTGTGTGTGACTGAGTCTACGTATATACAGAGCACAACAAAACTTGTATTGGAAAAAAGCTGAGATTGCTACATTGTAGCACATCGTATACAGATTCAGAGGCTCAGTCGCACACAGATATACTGTACAAGTGCCGCATATCAAATCAGCACAGTCTCCTTGTACGTCTTAGCCACATCGCATTGTATTTAAGATGCATTTTCGACAGTCATTTTCAATGCAGGAAGCCTGGTAAGCAATGCATGGAGGTGTCAGGCTGGAGAGGTGTTTTCCCCACTTCATTGCTCTCCATAGCTGCTGCATCTATCAAACTGTATGACAGGCAATAGCAGAACAACAGCATAAATGAACTTCCGCACTGATCCCCAACTGCTGCTGTTGCTGATAAAAAAAATTTTTTTATCCTGCTACAGCAGCAATCCAGTGGCCAAGGCCCTGCCCCCTCCCATGGATCCCAGTTCTCCCACAGTCCCCACACTCTTCCACCCCCCCCCCCCTCCTCCCCCTTGGAGAACTTTCTGCATAGGCTTGCTGGTAGTACTCTCTGGTAGAATGGGGGTAGTGCTCTGGCTGATAGCTGGGGAGATATTGGGTAGTAGTCTCTGGGTGAGAGCTGGGGAGGATTTGGTAAATACTATGGCTGGGGAGAGTGGGGTTAGTATGCTCTAGCTGGGGAGGATGGGGGTAGTATGCTGTGGCTGGGGATTATGGGGGTTGTACGCTCTGGCTGAGGAAGTTGTGGTAATACTTTGGCTGAGAGGTGTGGATGATGGGGATGTGCTTACTGGGTGGGGAGGATTGGACTAGTACTCTCTGGGAGGATGGTGGTAGTACTCTGGCTGAGAGTGCTCTCTTGGGGAGTATAGTATAAGTACTCTGGCTGGGGTGATGGATGTCTAACTCTTGGTTAGGGCTGGTCCTGATTGGGCTAGTACTAGTGGGGTAAAAACTGGGTAAAATAGGGTAGCTTCTATGACTGGGGGGATAGGGTTATTACTCAATGGATGAGAGATGGCTTGATGGGGGTAGTACTCTCTGAGTAAGTGCTGGGGAGGATGTAAATAGTACTCGTTGTTTGAGCATTAGGGTGGATGTGTGTACTGTTTAACTGAATGCTGGGGCAGATGAGTGTACTCTGTAACTTAACATTGGGCAGATTTGGGCGGGATCCGGACTACATCTCCAGATCTGGGTCCTGTATTATAGAGCTGAGAAATTGTCTAGTTGACATTGGGACACTGCAGGTCTGGCTCTTTGTGGTCTCTATCCTTTATGATCTCCAGTTGTATAATGCAATGTGGTTCTCTCTCTCGGGCTGTACAAAGTGAAAGTGACTTCGTAAAGCTCCACAGGACAGAATGTGGCATGTACTGTACTGTGTACATTCATATACCCATAGGACATGGGGTGTAGTATATACATATATGTAGATTAATGTGGTATATACTAGAGATGTGCACCGGAAATTTTTCGGGTTTTGTGTTTTGGTTTTGGATTCGGTTCCGCGGCCGTGTTTTGGATTCGGACGTGTTTTGGCAAAACCTCCCTGAATTTTTTTTTCCGGATTCTGGTGGGTTTTTTTTCAAAAAACCCTTTAAAAACAGCTTAAATCATAGCATTTGGGGTAATTTTGATCCTATTAGTAACCTCAATAACCACAATTTCCACTCATTTCCAGTCTATTCTGAACACCTCACACCTCACACCTCACAATACTATTTTTAGTCCTAAAATTTGCACCGAGGTTGCTGGATGACTAAGCTAAGCGATCCAAGAGGGCAGCACAAACACCTGTCCCATCTAGGAGTGGCACTGTAGTGTCAGACAGGATGGCACTTAAAAAAATTGGCACCAAACAGCACATGATGCAAAGAAAAGAGAAAAAGAGGTGCACTGTGGTCGCTGGACGGCTAAGCTAAGCGACACAAACACCTCAATATCACAGGAATTATTAGTTCTAATCAATGGTATTATTGGTCCAAATCACTGGAAGAAAATGACAAAATCACTGGAATTATTCGTTCTAATCAATGGTATTATTGGTCCAAATCACTGGAAGAAAATGACAAAATCACTGGAATTATTCGTTCTAATCAATGGTATTATTGGTCCAAATCACTGGAAGAAAATGACAAAATCACTGGAATTATTCGTTCTAATCAATGGTATTATTGGTCCAAATCACTGGAAGAAAATGACAAAATCACTGTAATTATTTGGCAAGATCACTGTAATTAATAATTATAAAACACTGATATTAATTGGTAAAATCTCGCTATCGCGTGCCTAGTGAAGGGGAATCTAGATGGGATTTTGTACCGGGGACACAATAACTTAATCAATTGTCTAAATCCCAATGCACTAGTGGTGGAAAACGGGCACACGTCTAACAGCGCACTGATTATACTGAGAACTGATTATACTGATCACTGATGATACTACTACGGAGAACTGACACTGAGCAGCGAGAACAGCACTGGACTATTGTACTGTAGTATACTGGTCACCACAATGCAGCACTGACACTGAGCACAGATATTAAGCACTGATCAGGATACTAGAAGTGACACAGAGCTGCAAGATACAGCAATGGCATACTGTACAGTACTATATGTATACTGCTGGTCACCAAAATGCTGCGCTGTCCTACTATATACTGCTCACAATAATGCAGCACAGAGATAGTATACTTGACACAGAGCTGCAAGATACAGCAATGGCCTACTGTACTGTACTATATGTATACTGCTGGTCACCAAAATGCTGCACTGTCCTACTATATACTGCTCACAATAATGCAGCACAGAGATAGTATACTTGACACAGAGCTGCAAGATACAGCAATGGACTACTGTACTGTACTATATGTATACTGCTGGTCACCAAAATGCTGCACTGTCCTACTATATACTGCTCACAATAATGCAGCACCGATATGGATAGTATACTTGACACAGAGCTGCAAGATACAGCAATGGCCTATTGTACTATACTACTATAATTATATACTGGTGGTCCCCAGTCCCCACAATGCAGCACACTGGGCACAGATATTTGCAGCACACTGAGCACAGATATGGAGCGTTTTCAGGCAGAGAACGTAGATATTTTCAGCACACTGAGCACAGATATTTGAAGCACACTGAGCACAGATTACAGAGCTTTTCAGGGAGAAAACGCAGCCACGTCCTCTCCGTTCAATCTACAATGCACGAGTGAAAATGGTGGCGACGCGCGGCTCTTTATATAGAATACGAAGCTCGCGAGAATCCAACAGCGGGATCATGACGTTTGGACGCATTCGGGTTAACCGAGCAAGGCAGGAAGATCCGAGGCTGCCTCGGAACCGTGTAAAATAGGTGAAGTTCGGTGGGGGGGTTCAGATCTCGGAGAACCAAACCCGCTCATCTCTAGTATATACACAATGCCCATTGGCTACATGGTGTCACTCTCTCTGGCCATCCTCATTCTGCACCAGCCTTTATTCCCTTCCTCTGAGCCAGCCTCTCTGCCCATGCTCTGTCTGCATCAGACTCTCCTCTCTTCCACTGTGCTAACCTTTCTGCCCATCCTCTGTCTGCCCATCCTCTGTCTCTCCCCATCACCCTCTCATTCCTGTCAGTCATTGTCTGTCACCCATTGTGTCTCACTATCACCCACTGCCTCTCCATGTCACCCTCTCCCTTTCACCCACTGCCTGACAGCCTCTCACAGTCACCCTCTCTCTCCTTTCACCCTCTGCCTGTCACCTCCTGCCTCTAACTTTCACCCACTGCCTCTCACTGTCTCGTTATCCCTTTCACCCTCTACTACTCAACTTTGTTACCCATTTCCTGTCACCCACTGCCTCTCCCCAGGCTTCACCTAATGCCTGCCACCCACGGCAGTAGAGAGCCTGGCTGGGCCCAGGTACTATACAGGGTGAGTGGCCCATTCACAAGAGGTGTGGCCATGCACCCTTAGAATAAAAAAATACAGAATTAATTGCAATTTAAGCATCTACCAGGACACACTGCAGCCCAACACATAGCAGCATGTGCCTGGCTAAGAAGAGTTGTAGCTGCTGCTGCCAGTTAGGGGGAGACGGGACCTGGCCCCAATGGGCCCTCTATTAGACCTGGGTCCAGGTAATTAGTACCTCCCCTCTCTGTGCCACTGCTACCACCCACAGCATCTCCCCAGCATCACCCACTGCCTGTCCCCAGTGTCACCCACTACCTGTCACCCACTGCTATCCCCAGTGTCACCCACTGCCTGTCACCAATGGCCTCTCTCATTTGTAGTCGGGTACAAATTTATAGTTTGTGGGGGGAGGGGAAGACTGAACACCCTAGCACAAGCCCTGATGAGGACACATCTGTATAGCAGATTTCTCATCTTGGGGATGCGATCCTTAGTGATGTTTATTGATCACTGAATTTTGCTCAGCATTTGCACTTTATACAAAGATCCAGTAATAGTCACGATTCATAACTGTTGCTGCAAACTGTATTTTGTATTGAGAAGTCAACAAGTACCTTGCTTATTAACCAAATTATGACAGCTAGGACTCGAAAACTTGTGGGAAGTTGTTACCAGCTGAAAAACGCTCGTAAATATATTGGCTTAATATTTATTTGTTTATACTGAATTGATCCTAAACTGGCAAAAACAGTTATACACATACAGTATTTGCACTTTGGAGGAACAGAGGGTATTTGTCACTGCACTAGCTTGGCCACAAATGCGGGCTTATGGAATTTTAGAGAAGGAGGAATGTTATGGCTAATCAGCCTTTCGTGTGTTTTCCTTGTATTTTATTGATTGTTATATTGTTATATTTCAGAAATTGTCTTCTGAGGCATTATATTATTTTATAGTTTCAAGTTAACACAGCACAGGTTGTCAATCCTTTTTTTAACTTTAAGAACATTTCCCCTATTTTTTCAACAAGCTGCTTTAGGTCAATTTTTTGATGGTTATAAAAGCTATATAAATAGGGAATTCTAAAACAACGTACTATTACATGAACATACTGTATATGACATGTACACATGATTGTGGTCAATTGTGGAGGTACAGTATCAACTGTAAATGTTCCTTAATGTGGGAAAGGTTAGAATCCTGTTGTGCTGTTACTATGATTCAGGCACCTAAAAGCAATCAGTGTACATTATTGAGTCCTGTTGGAGAAAGGGTGCTATATAAATAAAATTATTATTATTATTATTATTATTATTAGATTATTAGGCTTTCCTTTTTGGTACATACTAGAGATGTGCGGCGGGCACTTTTCGTGTTTTGGTTTTGGCTTGGTTTTGCCAAAACCACCCTTTCGTGTTTTGGTTTTGGATTTGGATCTGGATGATTTTTGAAAAAAATATAAAAACAGCTAAAATCACAGAATTTTGGGGTAGTTTTGCTCCTACAATATTATTAACCTCAATAGCATTCATTTCCACTCATTTCCAGTCTATTCTGAACACCTCACACCTCACAATATTGTTTTTAGGCCTAAAAGTTGCACTGAGGTGGCTGTATGACTAAGCTAAGCAACACAAGTGGACAACACAAACACCTGGCCCATCTAGGAGTGGCACTGCAATGGCAGACAAGATGGCACTATTCAAAAACTAGTCCCCAAACAGCACAGGATGCAAAGAAGAAAATGAGGTGCACCGAGGCTGCTGTATGACTAAGCCAAGCGACACAAGTGTGCAGCACAAACACCTGGCCCATCTAGGAGTGGCACTGCAGTGTCAGACAGGATGGCACGTTTCAAAAACTAGGACCAAAACAGCACATCATGCAAAGATGTAGAAGAGGTGCAATGAGGTAGCTGTATGACTAAGACAAGCGACACAAACAATTAAATGGCAAAATCACTGGAATTATACGTCCAAATTACTGGAATTATACGTCCAAATCACTGGAATTAAATGGCCGTACCACTGGACATATACTGAAGTGTCAGACAGGATGGCACTTTAAAAAAATAGTCCCCAAACAGCACATCATGCCAAGAAGTAAAAGAGGGCAATTAGGTAGCTGTATGACTAAGTTAAGTGACACAAGTGTGCGGCACAAACACCTGGCCCATCTAGGGTTGGCACTGCAGTCCCACTGCACTAATGGTGGATTCCGGACCACGTCTAACACCAGCATAGTTGTTATGGCCTCAGTAATCGGCTTTGTAAAAGGGTATATATATATATATATATATATATATATATATATATATAAAAGGCAGTATCACTGGACTGGACTTATACGCCACTACCACTGTAATTATACTGCAGGATCACTGAATTATATGGCAGGATCACTGGATTTATACGTCAGGATCACAGTAATTATACGCCAGTACCACTTTAATTATACGGCAGGATTACTGGAATTAAATGGCCAAATCACTGGAATTATACGTCTAAATCACTGGAATTATACTGCAAATTCACTGTAATAATACTGCAAAATCACTGGAATTATACATCAAAATCACTGGAATTATACGTCAAAATCACTGGAATTAAATGGCAGTACCACTGGACATATACGGAAGTGTCAGACAGGATGGCACTTTAAAAAAATAGTCCCCAAACAGCACATGATGCAAAGAAGAAAAAAGGTACACCGAGGTTGCTGTATTATTAAGCTAAGCGACACAACCACCTAGCCCATCTAGTAGTGTCACGCAGTGGCTGAATGTCGAGAGTGGGCCGCAATTGTTCGGTCCACTGACAGCATCTCCAGCACGCCCCTGTCATTTTTTAAAAATTCTGCAATTGATGGATTTATACAGCAGTAGCCCAGGACTAATACAGCAGTACCTCTGGACTCATACGGCAGTGTCAGACAGGATGGCACTTTTCAAAAACTAGGCCCCAAACAGCACCTCATGCAAAGATGTCAAAGAGGTGCAATGAGGTAGCTGTATGACTAGTACAAGTGACACAAACAATTACCACTGGAATTATACGTACAAGTCACTGGAATTATATGTCCAAATCACTGGAATGAAATGGCAAAATCACTGGAATTAAATGGCAAAATCACTGTAATTATACGTCCAAATCACTGGAATTTATTGGCAAAATCACTGGAATTATACTGCAAAGTATGTGCACCGGAAATTTATCGGGTTTTGTGTTTTGGTTTTGGATTCGGTTCCGCGGCCGTGTTTTGTATTCGGACGCGTTTTGGCAAAACCTCCCTTAAAATTTTTTGGCGGATTCGGGTGTGTTTTGGATTTGGGTGTTTTTTTTCAAAAACCCCTCAAAAACAGCTTAAATCATAGAATTTTGGGGTAATTTTGATCATATAGTATTATTAACCTCAATAACCACAATTTCCATTCATTTCCAGTCTATTCAGAACACTTCACACCTCACAATATTATTTTTAGTCCTAAAATTTTCACCAAGGTCGCTGGATGACTAAGATAAGCGACCCAAGTGGGCGGCACAAACACCTGGCCCATCTAGGAGTGGCACTGCAGTGTCTGACAGGATGGCACTTTAAAAAATTGGCCCCAAACAGCACATGATGCAAAGATTAAAAAAAAGAGGTGCAAGATGCAATTGTCCTTGGCCCTCCCACCCACCCTTATGTTGTATAAACAGGACATGCACACTTTAACAAACCCATCATTTCAGCCACAGGGTCTGCCACACGACTGTGGCTGAAATGACTGGTTGGTTTGGGCCCCCACCAAAAAAAGAAGCAATCAATCTCTCCTTGCTCAAAATGTCTCTACAGAGGCAAGATGTCGACCTCAACATCATCCTCTGATTCCTCACCCCTTTCACTGTGTACATCCCCCTCCTCACAGAGTATTAATTCGTCCCCACTGGAATCCACCATCACAGGTTCCTGTGTACTTTCTGGAGGCAATTGCTGGTAAATGTCTCCACAGAGGAATTGATTCTAATTAATTTTGATGAACATCATCTTCTCCACATTTTGTGGAAGTAACCTTGTACGCCGATCGCTGACAAGGTGACCGGCTGCACTAAACACTTTTTCGGAGTACACATTGGAGGGGGGGGGGGGGGCGGCAACTTAGGTAAAATAAAGCCAGTTTGTGCAAGGGCCTCCAAATTGCCTCTTTTGCCTGCCAGTATACGTATGGACTGTCTCATGTGACTACTTGGATGCTGTCACTCATATAATCCTCCACTATTCTTTTAATGGTGACAGAATCATATGCAGTGACAGTAGACGACATGTCAGTAATCGTTGGCAGGTCCTTCAGTCTGGACCAGATGTCAGTTTTCGCTCCTGACTGCCCTGCATCACCGCTAGCTGGTGGTTTTGGAAATCTGATCCTTTTCCTGGCAGCTCCAGTGGCGGTAGAAAATGAAGGAGGAGCTGTTGGCAGGTCACGTTCTGCTTGACTTGACAAATGTCTCACCAGCAGGTCTTTGAACATCTGCAGACTCGTGTCTGCCGGAAAGAGAGATGCAACGTAGGCTTTAAACCTAGGATCGAGCATGTTGGCCAAAATGTAGTGCTTTGCTTTCAACAGATTGACCACCCTTGAATCCTGGTTAAGCGAATTAAGGGCTCCATCCACAAGTCCCACATGCCTAGCGGAATCGCTCCATTTTAGCTCCTCCTTCAATCTCTCCAACTGCTTCTGCAAAAGCCTGATGAGGGGAATGACCTGACTCAGGCTGACAGTGTCTGAACTGACTTCACGTGTGGCAAGTTCAAAGGGTTGCGGAACCTTGCACAATGTTGAAATCATTCTCCACTGTGCTTGAGTCAGGTGCATTCCGTAGGCAGATGTATAGGCTTGAATGGCCTTTTGCTGCTCCTCCATCCTCTGAAGCATATAGAGGGTTGAATTCCACCTCGTTACCACCTCTTGCTTTAGCTGATGGCGGGGCAGGTTCAGGAGTGTTTGCTGGTGCTCCAGTCTTCGGCACGCGGTGGCTGAATGCCGAAAGTGGCCCGCAATTCTTCGGGCCACCGACAGCATCTCTTGCATGCTGTTATGAGCCACGGCTGTGGCTCATTCCTGTTTTGCATGTCAGTTAGGTATTTTATGTTATTCTTCTGTTCATGTTCCCCGTGGGTGTCATGGGGTGCTCGGAGCTCACCCTTAAGGAGGGGATACTGTTATGAACCACAGGTAGTGGTTCATTCCTATTTTATGTTTATAAGTTGTCTTGCAGGCCAGGATTTCCCGTTGCTCTGTTTAAGAATACTCTTGGTTGCTACCGCTGGTTAGTCTGTGTAATTGCAGCTTGTTCCCATGTGTTCAGCCTCACCTGGCTGCTAATTGCATCTTGTCAGTTTGGAGTCATGCAACAGGGCAGCTGCATGATATTATTAATTAGGCCTCTCTGTTATATGCTGGCTCAGTGCAATTCACAGACGCTGGTGATATTTTCTAGGTTTCCAGTTTGCTTGAGTTCTGAGCTTGTTCCTGCCAGTTCCTGAGCTCCTGTGTAGCAGTGTCTGTCGAGCTGCTTCCTGTTTCGATTCCTGTGTCAGTCCCTGTGTCGATTCCTGTGTCTGATCCCGTGTCCTGCCATGAAGCGTTCCTGTCCAGAAGTCCTGTGGCTTTGCCTATGCCTGGTTGAGTTTCTGGCTTCTTGGTGTCCACCGGTCTGTCGTTTGGGATTCTGCCTGTCCTCCAGTTCTGAGAGTCTGTGTCGGCAGCATTTGGGTTTCCTGTCCGTTTGCCAGTATTCGTACCGGTTCTGTGAGTAGCGGCTCTGCCGCGTCTGTCGGCCTAGGCCGCTGTATTCCGTTATTATTTCTGTCACTGGTGTTTTGCAGAGGGTTCTGCTTATGCTGTCACCGCCGGTACACAAAAGTATTGTGTCGGCGTGTGGTCAGCATTTCCTTTGTTGTTCTTTTCCTTTGGCGGCAAGCTGCACATACTTTGGTTTTAGGTTTGTTAGTAGCCCCTGGCCTTGTTGTTTAGTTAGAGGGCCCCTTGTTATCACCCTGTCTCGGTTCACTCTTTGTCTCTCATTAAGACCTAAAGGGGGCATCGAAGTTGGGCAGACGTAATCCGCCCTTCAAACGCGGCTGCCATGGGCTCAAGCAACCATAGTCTTGCAAGAGTGTACTGACAGCACGGGCGAGACAACGGAGATAGGGTGCCAGGGGCTATTCCCTTTCCATTCCCCTTTCCCAGCATTACGTCCTGGTGCTCTGGACTCACTTCATAACATCTCCCTTGTTCTGAGCACCAGGAACCTAACACATCATTTTTTCAAAAATTCTGCACCACCAAATTCACTGTATGTGCAAAACATGGGACGTGCTGGAATTTGCCCACATGTACTGCACGCACAATATTGGTGGCGTTGTCCGATGTCACAAATCCCCAGGAGAGACCAATTGGGGTAAACCAATCTGCGATGATGTTCCTCATTTTCCGTAAGAGGTTGACAGCTGTGTGCCTCTTATGGAAAGCGGTGATACAAAGCGTAGCCTGCCTAGGAATGAGTTGGCGTTTGCGAGATGCTGCTACTGGTGCCGCCACTGCTGTTTTTGCTGCGGGAGGCAATACATCTACCCAGTGGGCTGTCAGAGTCATATAGTCCTGAGTCTGCCCTGCTCCACTTGTCCACATGTCCATGGCTAAGTGGACATTGGGTACAACTGAATTTTTTAGGACACTGGTGACTCTTTTTCTGATGTCTGCCTAGAGAAGTGGAACCGAGATGGCATTTGGTACCGGGGGACACACTACCTCAAGAAATTCTCTAAGTCCCAGTGAACTAACGGCGGATACCAGACGCACGTCAAACACCAACACAGCTGCTAAGGCCTGAGTTATCCGCTTTGCAACAGGATGACTGCTGTGATATTTCATCTTCCTCGCAAAGGACTGTTGGACAGTCAATTGCTTACTGGATGTAGTACAAGTGGTCTTCTGACTTCCCCTCTGGGATGACGATCATCTCCCAGCAGCAACAACAACAGCGCCAGCAGCAGAAGGCGTTACACTCAAGGATCCATCGGAGGAATCCCAGTCAGGAAAGGACTCGTCAGACTTGCCAGTGACATGGCCTGCAGGACTATTGGCGTTCCTGTCTAAGGAGAAAATTGACACTGAGGGAGTTGGTGGTGTGGTTAGCAGGAGCTTGGGTACAAGTGGAAGAAGGGATTTAGTTGTCAGTGGACTGCTTCCGCTGTCACCCAAAGTTTTGTCAGTGACTTCTGATGAATGCGCTCCAGGTGACGTATAAGGGAGGATGTTCCTAGGTGGTTAACGTCCTTACCCCTACTTATTACAGCTTGACAAAGGCAACACACGGCTTGACACCTGTTGTCCGCATTTCTGTTAAAATAATTCCACACCGAAGAGGTGATTTTTTTTGTATTTTGACCAGGCATGTCAATGGCCATATTCATCCCATGGACAACAGGTGTCTCCCCAGGTGCCTGACTTAAACAAACCACCTCTTCATCAGAATCCTCCTGGTCAATTTCCCCCTCAGTGCCAGCAACACCCATATCCTCATCCTGGTGTAATTCAACAGTGAAATCTTCAATTTGACAATCAGGAACTGGACTGTGGGTGCTCCTTCCAGCACTTGCAGGGGGCGTGCAAATGGTGGAAGGAGCCACCTCTTCCCGTCCAGTGTTGGGAAGGTAAGGCATCGCAACCAACACAATTGTACTCTCCTAGGGGATTTGTGATTTAGAAGAACGCACAGTTCTTTGCTGTGCTTTTGCCAGCTTAACTCTTTTCATTTTTCTATCGGGAGGATGAGTGCTTCCATCCTCATGTGAAGCTGAACCACTAGCCATGTACATAGGCCAGGGCCTCAGTCGTTCCTTGCCACTCCATGTTGTAAATGGCATATTGGCAAGTTTACGCTTCTCCTCAGACGCTTTTAATTTAGATTTTTGGGTCATTTTACTGAACTTTTGTTTTTTGGATTTTACATGCTCTCTACTATGACATTGGGCATCGGCCTTGGCAGACGATGTTGATGGCATTGAATCGTCTCTGCCATGACTAGTGGCAGCAGCTTCAGCACTAGGTTGAAGTTGATCTTGATCTTTCCCTATTTTACCCTCCACATTTTTGTTCTCCATTTTTTAATGTGTGGAATTATATGCCAGTATTATATCAATAGCAATGGCCTACTGTACTGTACTACTATATACTGGTGGTCACCAATATGCTGCACTGTACTACTATATACTGCTCACAACAACTCAGCACAGATATGGATACTTAAAGTGACACGGAGCTGCAGGATACAGCAATGGCCTACTGTACTGTACTACTGTATACTGGTGGTCACCAAAATGCAGCACTGTACTACTATATACTGCTCACAACAATGCAGCACAGATATGGATACTAGAAGTGACACGGAGCTGCAAGATACAGCAATGGCCTACTGTACTGTACTACTATATACTGGTGGTCACCAAAATGCTGCACTGCACTACTATATACTGCTCACAACAATGCAGCACAGATATGGATACTAGAAGTGACACAGAGCTGCAAGATACAGCAATGGCCTACTGTACTGTAAAACTATATACTGGTGGTCACCAAAATGCTGCACTGTACTACTATATAGTATATATTGGTCACACAACAATGCAGCAGATATTGAGCACTGATCAGGATACAGTCTAGAACGGAATCTGACACGGAGCTGCAAGATACAGCAATGGCCTACTGTACTATACTACTATAATATACTGGTGGTCACCACAATACAGCACACTGAGCACAGATATTTGCAGCACACTGAGCACACATATTGAGCTTTTCAGGCAGAGAACGTAGCCACGTCCTCTCCGCTCAATCTCCAATGCACAAGTGAAAATGGCGGCAACGCGCGGCTCTTTATATGGAATACGAATCTCGCGAGAATCCGACAGCGGGATGATGACGTTTGGCCTCGTTTGGGTTAACCGAGCAAGGCGGGAAGATCTGAGGCTGCCTCAGACCCGTGAAAAACACGTGAAGTTCGGGGGGGGGGTTCGGATCTCGACGAACCGAACCCGCTCATCTCTAGTAATAATACTGCAAAATCACTGGAATTATACGTCCAAATCACTGGAATTAAATGGCAAAATCACTGGAATTATACTTCCAAATCATTGGAATTAAATGGCAAAATCTCGGTATCGCCTGCCTAGTGAAGTGGAATATAGATGGGATTTGGTACCGGGGACACAATACCTCCATCAATTGTCTAAATCCCACTCCACTAATGGCGGATACCGGATGCACGTCTAACACCAACATAAGTGTCAAGGCTTCAGTTATGAGGGCTTCCATCATCATGTGAAGCTGAAGCACTAGTCATGAACATAGGCCAGGGCCTCAGCCGTTCCTTGCCACTCTGTGTCGTCTATGGCATATTGGCAAGTTTACATTTCTCCTCAGACCATTTAAATTTTTTTTTTTTGGTCTTTTTACTGAACTTTGTTTTTTGGGATTTTACATGCCCTTTACTATCACAATGAGCATCGGCCTTGGCAGATGACGTTGATGGAATTTCATCGTCTATGTCATGGCTAGTGGCAGCAGCTTCAGCACTAGGAGGAAGTGGTTCTTGATCTTTCCCTATTATATCCTCCAAATGATTGTTCTCCATTATTTTTCTGGAGTTATATAATACAATATGCGGCACAAGAGAGCGTACCCCTACAGCTCACAGGGCAAACCCTGTAAAAATGATTTGGATTAAATATTAATAAACCCTTTATTTGGAGTAAATAATATACAGCACAGGACAGCACCACTGAATTTATATGGCAGCACCACTGGACTGGATTTATACGGAATTATATGGATTTATATGGAATTATACGGCAGGATAACTGGAATTATACGGCAGTATCATGGGAATTATACGGCAGTATCATGGGAATTATACGGCAATATCACAGGTATAATACGCCAGTATTCCAAGAATTATATTGCAATATCACAGGAATTATACGGCAATGTCACAGGAATTATACGCCAGTATCACAGGAATTATATGGCAATATCATAGGAATTATACGACAGTATTCCGAGAATTATACGGCAATGTCACAGGAATTATACGCCAGTATTCTGAGAATTATACGGCAATGTCACAGGAATTATACGCCAGTATCCCGAGAATTATACGGCAATATCACAGGAATTATACAGCACTATCATAGGAATTATACGCCAGTATTCCGAGAATTATACAGCAATATCACAGGAATTATACGCCAGTATCACGGGAATTATATGGCAATATCACTGGAATTATACGGCAATATCACAGGAATTATACGCCAGTATCACGGGAATTATACGGCAATATCACGGGAATTATACGCCAGTAAAGCAGGAATTATACGGCAGTAACACTGGATATATGGCAGCAGAGGACACCACCACTGTGACTGGTCACTGGACTGATGCTGCACAGGACACTACCCCTGGTCTGATGCAAGACAACACAGCAAAAATGCAAGGTACTTATACAGCAGCCAGCAGCACTGGGGACATATAGCAGCAGAGGACACCAACACTATGACTGGCTGGACTGATGCAGCCAGGCCCCGCGCTACCCGCTCAGCGAAGGGATGCAGTGCAGGGAGGCGCTGGGACGGAGAGGCGCTCCCCCTGCTCTGCATCCCTTCCCTGCTGCGCCGTCCTGTCCCCCCCTGCTGCTGCTGCCAGCTGCTGTGCCTGTCACTGTATGACAGGTAGCAGCGCTGGCAGCATGAAAAGCCTCCTCCCCAATCACCTCTGACAGCGGCTGTGTAGGATCAGAGGAGGGGGCGGATGGAAGGGTTAGAGCTACATGGGCTGGAAAAGGGCGGAGCTAAATGGGATGGAAGGGGCGGAGCTAAATGGACCAGGCTGCTGTAGAGAGAGGGACAGCCAGACTTAGGTAAGTGGAGGGTGAGAGAGAAGTGTGTGTGTGTGTGTGTGTGTGTGTGTGTGTGTGTGTGTGTGTGTGTGTGTATATGGTGGGGGTGTATGTCTGTATATATGTGTGAATTGTGTGTTTGTGTGTGTGTGTGTATGATGTATGTCTGTGTGCGCACGCATTATGGACGCTACTACAGGGAGCAATTACATGTAAGGACGCTACTACTACTGGGGGGGCATTACATGTAAGGACGCTACTACTACAGGGGGGAATTACTTATAAGGACGCTTCTGCTACTGGGGTGCACTACGTATTAGGATGCTGCTGCTACTACTACTGGGGGGGCATTATGTATAAGGATGCTTTTACTTTTGGGGGTGCACTACGTATAAGGACGCTACTACTGCTGTGGGTGCATTATGTATAAGGATACTACTACTACTACTGGGGTGCATTACATATAAGGATGCTACTAATACTGTGGGTGCATTATGTATAAGGATGCTACTACTACTGTGGATGCATTATGTATAAGGATGCTTCTACTACTGGAGTGCATTACATATAAGGACGCTACTACTACTGGGGTGCATTACATATAAGGATGCTATTACTACTGGGGGTGCACTACGTATAAGGACGCTACTACTACTGGGGTGCATTACATATAAGGATGCTACTACTACTGGGGGTGCACTACGTATAAGGACGCTACTACTACTGGGGTGCATTACATATAAGGACGTGCGCTGACCCTTTGTTGAATATGGGAGGGCGCAAATTTATAGTTTGCAGGGGGGCACCGAACACCCTAGCACCAGCCCTTGATGCAGCATAAGACACTGACTACACTGGACTGGAATGAACAGCACAAGACAGCACTAGACTCTCCACCCCACTTTCCCGCCCACACACAGACACCGAGGATGAGACACGTCCTCTCACTACACTCTCCGAGACTGTAGTGAAAATGGCCGCGACGCGCGGCTCTTATATGGAATCCAAATCCCGTGAGAATCCGACAGCGGGATGATAACGTTTTAGCTCGTTCGGGTTTCCGAGTCAGGCGGGAAAACCCGAGCCTGACTCGGAACCGGACTCGAATGGTAAAGTCCGGTAAGGTTTGGTTTTCAGAGAACCGAACCCGCTCATCCCTAATAAAATGTAATTATACAAAATGTAGTTACATGATCCCTGGAGATAAATGTTACCATCCGCATTCAGGCAAGCCATATAGGTACTATAGATTAACATGTTTATTTAAGTTTGTAGTATATCAAATTTTATGTCTGTGTGGCCTTGCCTATATATGCAAAATGGAACGTACGTTCAGAGAAAGAATGGCAGCTTACAGATCTGCTATAAAACATTTTTTGCAGGCTAGGCATACGCTGGTATCCTTGAGATACCGCATGATCGATCATATACCTGCAAAATTGCGAGGTGGTAATCGTCCATTAAAAATGCATAGAAGGGAATCAGAATGGATTTATTGTTTAGGCACCGTATCTCCAAAAGGGTTTAATGAATAATTAGGGTTAAACTGTTTATTTTATAAAAAAAATGTCTTTATCTTCATGATACTTGCATCTTATAGCTGGATAGTGACAGATGCTTGTACTGCAAGGGGCTCTTTTGCACTCGCCCTGTTTCCGGTATACCAGCGGTCGGTATCCTGGCGCAGGTATGCTTGGCACCGGATCCCGAGTGCCGGCATACCGTAGTACACCCGTCAATACATTATACATATATTCTGCATCTACTACTATTATTATTGTTTATATTGTAGACAGTCGGACACCAGGGGTAAATGCAATATTTGTGAAGGGGGGTTTCGAAAAGAGGGGGTGGAGCCAAACATAAGGGGATGGGCACTCTGTAGCCTGTCACGTTGCCTTCCAACAGTAATGTAATATGTAGTATAGAAATGGTAGCAGCCATCGACTCATTGTCACTCAGAAATGAAGCCTCACAGGTGCCCACAGGCCAACATTTCGCTTTATGATAACTATTAGAAAATATAATGTTGAAGTAGCCTGTGGGCAACTGTGGGCAAAAGAGACAAAGAGTCCATAGTATATATATATATATATATATATATATATACATACATACATATATACACACACACACACACACACACACACACACACAATGCAATTTGACTGGCACTCCACTTAAACACTGTGCTACAGTACCTGGGTGTCTTCCCCTGATCAACAAAGAGCCATACAACATGTGAGAGAGAGAGACGGGCGGCACTCCACTGATTTGAAAATAATCTAGACAACTACACAAGCTTGTGTAGCTATCTACATTATTTTCAAATCCGTGGAGTGCCGCCCGTCTCTCTCTCACACATAAACTGTATATACTGGATAGATAGATAGATAGATAGATAGATAGATAGATAGATAGATAGATAGATAGATAGATAGATAGATAAAAAAGCAACAGAATGGCACTCAGTGGTCTTATTGCTAAAATAAAATCAAGGCAACAGCCTCAAAGTTTGCAACGTTTCAGGTATTTATTACTCGGCAACAGGTAGCATGTATGTGCTACCTGACAACGGGTAATAAATACCCAAAACGTTGCAAACTTTGAGGCAGTTGCCTTGATTTTATTTTGACAATAAGACCACTGTGTGCCATTCTGTCGCTTTTCTATTACTACTATGGTTACGCACACCATGGCAGATCATTTATTGAGAATGGGAGTGGCAGCCAATCCGGACTACATAGTGTGTGTGTGTGTGTGTGTGTGTGTGTGTGTGTGTGTGTGTGTGTGTGTGTATATATATATATATATATATATACATACACCCTCCAGCCCATCTGACAGGCTCCGTGCATCTCCCAGCCCTCCAACCGCTGGCGCGGCGGGTTCCACTCACCAATAATAAGCAGTGGGGCTGGGGGTCGTGCACTGGAGGCCGAGATCACCAGACCAGGCCACTGGAGCCTAGAGCACCAGCCTCTCTACCCACACACAGTAATGTAGCTGCCAGAAGCAGAATCCCAGAGCCAGCGGTGAGAGAGGAATGTGCGGGACTCAGTAGTCGGGAGGAAGGCAGCGTGTCACTCTCCAGCCTCACAGTAACTACAGTGCCTGGGATGAGCTGTGCGCTACCGCTGCACCTACCCCTAGCTCCAGCCAGCTGCCAGCTCCACCGTCTTTTTGAAAAGGACTGACACTGCTCCTCCGTCTCTCCGCAGCCACCTGCACCCCTAAAGATCGGTCACTACGTCAATGTATCGGTGGCAGGGGGGTTTCTAGGTACTAGGAAACCTCCTCTGCGTGCACTAGTGGACACGGTGACAGGGTGACATCACTTGACTGTGGAACACACGATGTGTGTGTCTCTGCAGTGATGACTTCATATTCATGGTGCCGGAAACAGGAGAAGCGGGACCCCAGCCGGTATGCCTGAGACACATGATGGATGGTTTATAAGGTGAGCACATGTTTTTTCTTGTATCCTGATGAAATGGAGTTAAATCCATGAAATGTTGATCACAAGTGGTGTCATGCTGTGAGCTACACGTCAATACGGTATATTTAGCTGTTACCTTGTACTGCAGTCTGTACGGGCACCCGGACAAGTTGTATTCTGCACTTTAGGATAGCCGGACTTTATGTGTTATAGATATATATATATATATATATATATAAATATATACACTGCTCAAAAAAATAAAGGGAACACTAAAATAACACATCCTAGATCTGAATGAATGAAATATTCTTATTAAATACTTTGTTCTTTACATAGTTGAATGTGCTGACAACAAAATCACACAATAATTATCAATGGAAATCAAATTTATTAACCCATGGAGGTCTGGATTTGGAGTCACCCTCAAAATTAAAGTGGAAAAACACACTACAGGCTGATCCAACTTTGATGTAATGTCCTTAAAACAAGTCAAAATGAGGCTCAGTAGTGTCTGTGGCCTCCTCGTGCCTGTATGACCTCCCTACAACGCCTGGGCATGCTCCTGATGAGGTGGCGGATGGTCTCCTGAGGGATCTCCTCCCAGACCTTGACTAAAGCATCCGCCAACTCCTGGACAGTCTGTGGTGCAAAGTGGCATTGGTGGATGGAGCGAGACATGATGTCCCAGATGTGCTAAATTGGATTCAGGTCTGGGGAACGGGCGGGCCAGTCCATAGCATCAATGCCTTCGTCTTGCAGGAACTGCTGACACAATCCAGCCACATGAGGTCTAGCATTGTCTTGCATTAGGAGGAACCCAGGGCCAACCGCACCAGCATATGGTCTCACAAGGGGTCTGAGGATCTCATCTTGGTACCTAATGGCAGTCAGGCTACCTCTGGTGAGCACATGGAGGGCTGTGCGGCCCCCCAAAGAAATGCCACCCCACACCATTACTGACCCACTGCCAAACCGGTCATGCTGGAGGATGTTGCAGGCAGCAGAACGTTCTCCTTGGCATCTCCAGACTCTGTCACGTCTGTCACATGTGCTCAGTGAGAACCTGCTTTCATCTGTGAAGAGCACAGGGCGCCAGTGGCGAATTTGCCAATCTTGGTGTTCTCTGGCAAATGCCAAATGTTCTGCACGGTGTTGGGCTGTAGGCACAACCCCCACCTGTGGGCGTCGGGCCCTCATACCACCCTCATGGAATCTGTTTCTGATCGTTTGAGTAGACACATGCACATTTGTGGCTTGCTGAAGGTCATTTTGCAGGGCTTTGGCAGTGCTCCTCCTGTTCCTCCTTGCACAAAGGCGGAGGTAGCGGTCCTGCTGCTGGGTTGTAGCCCTCCTATGGCCTCCTCCACGTCTCCTGATGTACTGGCCTGTCTCCTGGTAGTGCCTCCATGCTCTGGACACTACGCTGACAGACACAGCAAACCTTCTTGCCACAGCTCGAATTGATGTGCCATCCTGGATGAGCTGCACTACCTGAGCCCCTTGTGTGGGTTGTAGGGAGGTCATACAGGCACGTGGAGGCCACACACACTACTGAGCCTCATTTTGACTTGTTTTAAGGACATCACATCAAAGTTGGATCAGCCTGTAGTGTGTTTTTCCACTTTAATTTTGAGGGTGACTCCAAATCCAGACCTCCGTGGGTTAATGAATTTGATTTCTATTGATAATTTTTGTGTGATTTTGTTGTCAGCAGATTCAACTATGTAAAGAACAAAGTATTTAATAAGAATATTTCATTCATTCAGATCTAGGATGTGTTATTTTAGTGTTCCCTTTATTTTTTTGAGCAGTGTATATACATACATATAGCATGTGGAAAAAGATGCACTCTCAATAATCATGTGGAGCCATCAGCTGGGGTGCATTATTTTCCAGAGAGCCATACTGTATGTCAAACTATGGCCTCCATAACATTCCAATATCTGTGGGAAAGCACTCACCATACTTGCTTGTAGAAAAATGCTTTTAATACACACTCACATAACCAAACGCAGAGGTCGACGTTTCGGTTCTAGCATGGAACTTTTTCAAGACCAGGACAAACAGCCATAAGGATCATACACAAATGGAGTCACCCCTGGAGCACTACAAATACCAGATGAAAACCACTCCCACTACAATTAACCAATCCATATATATTAGTCATTAATACAAGTGGCGGAACTAGCGAGCGGTGGGCCCAGGTGCAATAAAATGCTTAGGGCCCCCACCCCATCCCATCCAAGTCCACCCCCTCACCCCTGGAGAGGATCTGGTGAGGGGGACCTGCTCAGGGCCATGGAAATGGATACCTAGCAACAGTGCCGTAAGCAGACATTTTAGCGCTTTGTGCAAGAAATGGCATCGGAGCCCCCCCCTCCTATATGTATAACAGGGGCAGTGCACGTCGCAGGCGTGCGCAAAAAAGATAGGAGCGTGGCCACAAAATAATATCAATTCATATAAAGGTGCACAGTAGTTTCCATTATTCAAATTACGCCGCACAGTAGCACCACTACACCAGGTAGAGCCCCTTTTACACATTACGGCGGACAGATTCCCTTTTTACACATTACGGCAGACAGCGTCCCCTTTTTACACATTACGGCAGACAGCGTCCCCCTTTTTTACACATTATGGCAGACAGCGTCCCCTTTTTTACACATAACGGCAGACAGCGTCCCCATTTTACACATTACGGCAGACAGCGTCCCCTTTTTACACATTACGGCAGACAGCGTCCCCTTTTTTACACATTACAGCAGACAGTCCCCCTTTTTTACACATTAAGTCAGACAGTCCCCCTTTTACACATAACGGCAGACAGACAGAATATATACATAGATAGGAAGAAAGATAGAAAGATAGAAAGAAAGAAAGAAAGAAAGAAAGAAAGAAAGAAAGAAAGAAAGAAAGAAAGAAAGAAAGAAAGAAAGAAAGAAAGAAAGAAAGAAAGAAAGAAAAGATTAGACTTACTGTCTCCTCTGGCAGTCAGGCTCCTCGGTGCAACTTGATGGCGGATGATGATCCCAGGCAGGGCAGAAGAAGGAGGAGGGAGGTGGAGGAGGGAGCCGCAGCAGCGCAGTGTAATTGGTGGAGGTGCTGCTGCTGTCCCTCTCCTTCACCAGTCTGGTGAGTGCTTTCCCACAGATATTGGAATATATATATATATATATATATATATATATATATATACAAACACACATACACACATATATATGTCATCCTTAGGGTACATGTTCAGCTATATGGTGGGGGATCAGATTTGCTTCTGTTTGTACACATATTTTATGATTAGCAGCCACCAGCACTGGTTTTGCATACTACATTGACTATAAATACCACCAAGGTGCCATGGCACACAGTTTGAGAACTACAAGTCTAGTGTGTACCAAGCTTAATTATTGCAGCTGGTCTGTGGGATACAACCTCCGGCTCAACTTCTGCAAAAAAAATGCAACAATGTAAGTGAGTGACAAGCTGCAGAGATTAACCCATTCTGTGGCTGCTCATACAACCTCTATTCATAGGGATGAATTCAATTAGGGGAGAAGTTCTCGTCCCACGGGTAAGTGCAGGTGTACACCGCACTTATGGTACCATTGGATTTACAGATATTTTCTTGCAATACACTGTATACATAGAAACATAGAATTTTACTGCAGATAAGAACCACATGGCCCATCCAGTCTGTCCTTTAGTGTTAAGGCATTATGGTTAGTTAGGCCCAGTACACTGATAGCTATGGTGCCCCAGCAATCACCTTAACTTGGCAGAGGGGGGATTTAAAAATAATTATTTCTGCAGCGGAGTACATTGATTTCCACAGGGAAACATCGGGGTGTAGAGATGGATCTTGATCCAGGCACCAACAGGCTAAAGTTTAGACTGTCCCAGGATGCATTGGGGCCTCCTATATAACCCCACCTCCAGGCACTGTGAGCTCAGTTTCGAGTTGGTGCCTGCAGAAGCAGGTCACTTAACAGGGGGGCTGCACTAGGCAGCCCTGAAAAAGCTTTTAGAAGACTTCAAGGGCCGCAGCACTTACATGTCAGGGTGACATTTTGTGCTGTGGCTCCGTCACCTCCGCAGCGGTGTCGCATACTCCCGCTGGCTCTGTTCCTGGGTACTTGCGGCGGAGACGCTCCGGCTCTAGGTACACTGTCGTAGACGCTCTCCTGGTTCACATGGCTGCTACTGAAGGAAGGAGGTAAGAGATAAGGCATTTGACCTATAGCCCCTTCCCCAGCTCCGGGCACCATCTACTGTTGGTGATCCCGCCCTGGAGCTGCCTCACACTCTCCCTCACTCCCTGACTGAGACGCTGGGTGCCACCTTCTCTTAGTAGCTGTGACTGGTCTCCGAGACTGCAGGGCAAAGTCTCCTCTCTAAATATGCCTGTACATCAGTGCCGTGATTTTACAGACACTTAAGTATTCTACATGTCAATATTAAGACAGCGTTAGTTAAGAACAAGTGTACCTGTGCCAGAATATATTGTACGAGTATTCTGATATAAACATCCAGTCTCGGACCGCACATTGGCCCTCATTCCGAGTTGTTCGCTCGCAAGTGAATTTTAGCAGATTTGCTCATGCTAAGCCGCCGCCTACTGGGAGTGAATCTTAGCATCTTAAAATTGCGAACAATGTATTCGCAATATTGCGATTACACACCTCGTAGAAGTTTCTGAGTAGCTTCAGACTTACTCGGCATCTGCGATCATTTCACTGCTTGTCGTTCCTGGTTTGACGTCACAAACACACCCAGCGTTCGCCCAGACACTCCCCCGTTTCTCCGGCCACTCCTGCGTTTTTTCCGGAAACGGTAGCGTTTTTTCCCACACGCCCATAAAACGGCCTGTTTCCGCCCAGTAACACCCATTTCCTGTCAATCACATTACGATCGCCAGAACGATGAAAATGCCGTGAGTAAAATTCCTAAGTGCATAGCAAATTTACTTGGCGCAGTCGCAGTGCGGACATTGCGCATGCGCATTAAGCGGAAAATCGCTGCGATGCGAAGATTTTTACCGAGCGAACAACTCGGAATGAGGGCCATTGTTATATATATATATTTACTAGTCCAGTGCAGTTTTATTGTCTTACTAAAATAATTATCTGCTATCACTGTGACTGTGTGTGCCTGTATCTGCTGTGTGGATTTCACTTTCAGTGTATCCCAGCTATATCTATCACTGTATTCTGTACCATAAGGGTCTCATATATAGTGCTACACAGTATTTACCATTAAGTGTATTCTACTGTGTACTCAGTCACATCATACCGAATTTATTCGCTGGTGTTGTGTACTGTGTACGCAACCACATAGTACCGGATTTAGATGCTGGTGTTGTGTACTGTGCACGCTGTCACATATTAGGGGATTTATTCACAGGTATTGTACTTTGTCTGGCTGTATCATACTCATATGGTTTGCGGTTATATTCACTAAAATGTCTAACACAGAGGGCGGGAAATCCATGGATGCTCCTGTATCATGCAGCGCATGCGCCAGGAATTTGCCTGAGGGGGAAGCTTTGAATGATAGTCTGTGTAATATGTGCCATACTTCTCCCAGTCAGTCCGCAGCTCCTGTAACCAATCAGGAGCCACCTTTGGCGGTGTTCTCAACTATGCTCAATACGCTTGAGATATGCCTTACGCCCCCTATGGGACCTCCTGTGCCATTGCAGCCACATATTGTCCCTATGGTAAATCCGACTTGGGCAGATAATTTGTCTACCCAGTTGCAGCAATTGAATCTATTCTTGGTTAGACGTAAACCTACCCCAAATCACTCTGATGTCAAGAGGTCTTCTAAGCGGGCCACTTTCTCCTCACAATCCACTAATCTCTCGGAAGATTCTTCTGATGAGGATGGGGAATATATTGACCCATCAGACTCTGATATAGCTGCTTCTGTCGAGGAACCTACAACTCAGGTTGATGTCCCTGACCTAATGGTTGCTATTAAACAAATCCTACAAATAAATGATGAGTGGATCCCACTATTGTGTCTAAGAAACCTGATAAGTTTAAACGTCAGAAGGTAACTAAAACATTATTACCGCATTCTGACCATTTAGTAGACATACGTCAAGAACCCTGGTCTTCGCCAGGAAAGAAATTCTACCTATCTAAAAAGATGGTAGCTCGTTATCCTCTCTCTTCTGAGTTGTGTAACAAGTGGGAAAATTCACCGCCGGTGGATTCCCATTTCACCCGTCTTGTGGTGTCATCTACTCTGCCTGTCACCTCACTGAAGGAACCAACAGATAAGCGTGTGGAGGGTTGCCTGAAGTCTATTTACCCCCCTTTCAGGTGCTGTACATAGACCCACTATAGCAGCCTCCTGGGCTGCAAAAGGAATTGAAGCATGGGTTCAGGCATTAGAAGAAGAGCTGCCTCAGGATATCTCTGACACTGCCAGACAATACCTGTCTCATATTACCAACGCCGCCTATTACATTCAGTAGGCGTCCTCTGAGGCAGGTGTGTTGGCGGCCAAGGTAGTGACTACATCCATCCTGGCTCACCGAATTCTGTGGTTGAGGTCGTGGAAGGTGGACCTGGACTCCAAAAAGACCTTGGAGGTACTCCCTTTTAAGGGAGACATCCTATTTGGGGAAGATCTCAATAGGATTGTAACTGACTTCAAAGTAATTGTGAAACATGCAATATCACAAGAGAGCGCTAGATACCGATCATTACTATATAAACATTTTATTCAATCACATAAAATAAAAGCCTAAAAAATGCAATGCATATTTTCATAAAATAATTATTCTCACTGCTGATATTTACACACTGCCATATACTGTATCCCAATTGTATATTGCACAGATGTCCACATCTGATGAAACCGTGGTTTGATTTTCACGGAGAAACATGTTAAGGACATCTCACACTGCTGTTTTTTCCTGAGATCTACACAAGCACAGCACCACAGTCCGGACTCCAGCACACGGAAAACTGCCTGAATTCTACAGCTACGAACGGCGCCCTCCCTCCCCGGTGAACTGAATAGAACACTGCCGCTCCCACCAACCACAACGGATTCCGCATGCTGACAGCCAGCCTCACATGAGACTCTAAGGAATAAGTGGTGAGCACAAAATTGTTTGGCGGTCGGGGGAGGTAGTAGCAAAGTGCCCATCGTTTATACAGCTGAACATTCACCATCTAGTGAACACCATTCACATTCCCTAAAACAAATTGGGACTTTATAATTTGCTTTGGAGCGAACCAGCCACACTGGTCTTTTGGATGTGGACATCTGTGCAATATACAATTGGGATACAGTATATGGCAGCGTGTAAATATCAGCAGTTAGAATAATTCTTTTATGAAAATATGCATTGCATTTTTTATGCTTTTATTTTATGTGATTGAATAAAATGTTTACATAGTAATGATCGGTATCTAGCGCTCTCTTGTGATATTGCATGTTTCACAATTACTTTGTATCTATTTGAGTATCGCAGAATACTCATGTGGGAGCAGCTATAAGTATATAGACATCAGTATATCAATTCTATTATATAAATTGGGTGACCAACAGCTTTATTTTGTGCCTTATATCAGAGCGCCTGATTTGATAATTTTAGGAGTCATAATTATCAAGCACTATTGTAACTGACTTAGCGGCTGCTAAGACTGCATTTCTCCTGAATACTAATCCTTCTGCATAGAAGGCAATGAGTACCGCTTTTCGTTCCTTTCGAACTTAAGTTAAAGCAAAGGGTCAGACATACCCGAGACAATCTCGTGCTCACAAAACAACTAAGCCCAAGGCAAAACCATCCTGGGCTGCCTGTCAGCCTGCTTCTAAACACGACAACCCTGCTGCATGATGGGGCGGGCCTCCCCCTGGGGAATCCCAGGGTGGGCGGCCGACTTCTGTGATTTACCCAGGTCTAGTTAAAGACCACTTCAGATGCATGTGTGAGAGTAGTTGTCTCTCACGGGTACGCCGTCTCTTTCAAGAGACGTCCCCCTTGCCAGTTCTGCACAACGGTTATTCCTTCGGATCCGTTGAAGGCACAAGCTTTACAACTGGTTGTGCATTCCTCCCTGGATACAGGAGTGGTGGTGCCGGTACCTCTGTCCCAGTGAGGCAGAGGATAATAGTCAACCCTGTTTCTAGTCCTGAAACCCAATGGGTCTTTCCGGCCGATACTCAACCTCAAATCACTGAATAAGTTTGTGAGAGTGTCCAAGTTCTGTATGGAAACACTGCGCTCAATTGTTCTGGCCATGGAACCCGGAGACTATATGGTATCCCTGGATATACAAGATGCTTACCTGCATATACCTATTGCCATATCACATCAGCAATATCTGCGGTTTGCTATTGGCAATCTTCACTATCAATTCCAGGCTTTGCCATTTCGACTGGCCACGGCCCCTCAGATCTTCACCAAGTTTATGGCCGTGATGACGGCTCATCTCCATCACCAGGGAGTCAGGATCCTGCCGTATCTGGACGACTTGCTGATTCTGGCAAACTCCCACAATGTCCTCCTCAGTCATCTACAACTGACAGTAAACTTCCTACAAGCCCACGGGTGGCTTATCAACTGGAAGAAGTTCTCGCTGGTCACAATCAACATCTGTTTCTGTCTCCAGAGAAGGTCCTTAAACTTCAGGACAGGATAAGATACTTCCTTTCTCGCCCAAGAGTGTTGATACACTCGGCGATGCAAGTACTAGGCCTCATGGTGTCGTCTTTTGACATGGTAGAGTACGCTCAATTTCATTCCCGCCCTGTATAGAGGTTAATCCTTTCCAATTGGGATGGCCTGCCTCATCGGATCAGATCTCACATGATCTCACATGATCTCCTTGACTCCGGAGGTTCATCTGTCACTGACCTGGTGGCTACAGGACCAGCAGTTGAGCAGGGGCTGTCCCTTCTGGATCCCAAACTGGGTCCTACTGACTATGGATGCCAGTCTGAGGGGTTGGGGTGCGGTATTAGAGCAACACTCTTTCCAGGGTCGGTGGATTAAGGAGGAATCACTCTAGAATTGCGGGCAATATTCAATACTTTGTCTCTCGCACTGCTTCTGATTCAGAACAGGCCTGTTCAAGTATGGTCAGACAATGCCGCCACAGTGGCATACATACACCATCAAGGTGGCACTCGAAGCCGCATGGCAATGATGGAAGTGTCAAAAATCCTTCATTGGGCGGAACGCCATCTGCTAGCAATATCGGCAGTGTTCATTCCAGGAGTCCTCAACTGGGAAGCGGATTTCCTCAATCGTCAGGACGTGCACGCAGAGAGTGGAGTCTTTATCAGGAAGTCTTGCAACTCCTAGTGGACAAGTGGGGTCTACCAGATGTAGACCTGATGGCGTCTCGACACAATCACAAAGTTCTGGTCTTCGGATCAAGAGCCAGGGATCCTCAAGCAGCGTTCGTGGATGCACTGGAAATTCCCTGGAACTTTTGGCTGCTCAACATGTTCCCTCCAATGTCACTCCTGCCCAGGGTACTGTAGAAGTTCAAACAAGAAGGAGGAATACTACTTCTAGTCGTTCCAGCGTAGCCCAGATGACATTAGTTCTCACATCTGCAGGGTCCATCGATAGAGCGTCCTCTTCTACTTCCTCAACGCCCAGACCTCCTCGTTCAGGGCCCTTGTTTCTACCTGCACCTGGCCAGACTGGCTTTGACGGCATGGCTCTTCAAGCTTATTATAGGGTCTGGAATTCTTACTTCACCTGGTGTTCTGCTAAGAATTACGATTCTTACAAATTCAGTACTTCCAGACTTCTATTTTTTTTGCAACCAGGCCTGGACTTAGGCCTCCGCCTGGCCTCCCTCAAGGTTCATATCTCTGACTTGTCGGTTTGGTTTCAGAGAAAAATTGCTTCTATTCCTGACGTTCATACTTTCAGTTAGGGTGTTTTATGGATTCAGCCTCCCTGTGTGTCTCCTGTGGCTCCATGGGATCTGTCTGTTGTTCTGAATGCCCTGCAACAGTCTCCATTTGAACCTCTTGAGTCAGTAGACCTTGAATGGCTCACGATCAAGGTTCTGTTCCTACTGGCTATTGTCTCTGCTAGAAGGGTGTCAGACCTAGGCGCTCTGTCCTGTCGTCCACCCTGTCTGATATTTCACCGTGACCGGGCAGTTTTTAGAACTCGCCCTGGTTATTTGCCAAAGGTGGTGTCATCTTTTCACCTTAACCAAGAGATTGTGGTTCCGGCTTTCATCTCTTCTGATTTGTCATCCAAAGAGCGGTCTTTGGATGAGGTATGGGCTTTCTGTGTTTATGTTGAGAGGACTGCTTCTATTAGTACCCTTTTTGTACTTTTTGGTTTTCACAAATGTGGCTGGCCTGCGAACAAGCAAACATTGGCCAGATGGATTAGAATATTGATTGCACAAGCATATACACAGGCTGGTCTTCCAGCTCCTGCTGCTATTAAAGCCCATTCTACTCGGTCCGTTGGACCTTCTTGGGCGGCCTTCCGAGGCGCGTCCTCTGAACAATTGTGCACGGTGGCTACATGGTCTTCAGTGAACACGTGCATTAGGTTCTAAGACTTTGATACTTCCGCCTCCCAGGATGCTTCCTTTGGACATCGGGTTCTCATACCCGCTACGGTGCGTCCCCTCCCATGAGGAACTGCTTTAGGAAATCCTGATGTTTTCCTGTGGAAATCAATGTACCCCGCTGGAGAAAATGAGATTTATGGTAGACTTACCATTGTTAAATCACCTTCTGTGAGGTACATTGGTTCCACAGGGCGCCCGCCCTGACACACCTAGCTTCTATGGGTTTGTACCACTGGTCTGATGCAGGACAACACAGCAACACTGAAAGGGACTTGTTATTATACAGCAGCACTGGACATATGGCAGCAGAGGATACCACTGTGACTGCCTGGTCACTGGAATAACGGAGACACGTCCTCTCTCTACAATCTCCAATGCCAGAGTGAAAATGGCGGGGATGTGCGGCTCCTTATATGGAATCCAAATCCCGCGAGAATCCGACAGCGGGATGATGACGTTTTGCCTCGTTCTGGTTTCCGAGTGAGGCAGGAAAACCTGAGCCTGACTCGGATCTGGGCTCAGAGCGTGAAGTCCGGTAGGGATCGGTTCTCTGAGAACCGAACCCGCTCATCTCTAGTTTAAATGGAGACTCTTGCAGGGCATTCAGTACAACAGACAGATCCCATGTAGCAACTGGAGGGACATAGGGGCCAATTCAGACCTGATCGCTAGGCTGCGTTCTCTCACAGCCTACGATCAGATCTGAACTGTGCATGCGTATGCACTGCAATGAAAAAGCGTGACAGACCACAGCTACAGCGATCACCGGTCAGCGATGGGTTTGAGCAAAGGATTCAATCGTATGGGCGTTCGCTAAGAGATTGACAGAAAGAGTACATTTGTGGGTGGCAACTGACCGTTTTCAAGGAGTGTCTGGAAAAACGCTGGCGTGTCCAAGCATTGGAATGGAGGGTGCCCGATGTCAAATCCGGTCCTGGACAGGTTAAAGTGACCATAGCAGCTGAGTAAGTCCTGGGCTGCGCAGAGACTGCAAAAATCAGTTTGTGCAGCTCTGCTACACATGTGATCGCACACTTGCACAGCTAAAATATACTCCCCCTGTAGGTGGCAACTATCCGATCGCAGGGCTGCAAAAATCGCTGCCTAGCGATCAGGTCTGAATTGCCCACCATATGGAGGTTGAATCCGTAGGACACCCTGAGTAAATTTATCAACGTCAGGTATAGATGCAATTTTTCTCTGAAGCCATACCGACAAGGCAGATATTTGAACCTTGAGGGAGGCCTGACGAAGATTTAAGTCCAGGCCTCTTTGCAGAAAAGCCATAATTCTGGAAGTTCTGAATCTATAGGCATCATAATTCTTATCAGCACACCAGGTGAAGTAAGAATTCCAAACCCTGAAATAAATCTGGGCAGAGACCAGTTAGCGGGCTTTCCACATAGTTTGAATAACCACCTCGGAAAATCCTTTGGCCTTCAGGAGTGATGCTTCAACAGTCACTGAATGAGGAGGTCTCATCATTGAGGAAGTAGAAGGGGACCTTGCAGGTCTGAGAACCAATGCCGTCTGAACCACGCTGGAACGACTACAAGAAGCATTCCTCCTTCTTGTTTAAACTTCTGAAGGACCCTAGGCAAGAGTGACACTGGAGGGAATACGTAGGGAAAACATAAAAGTTCTATGGAACTGCCAGTGCATCCACGAACACTGCCTGAGGATCCCTAACCCTTGATCCGAAGACCGGAACCTTGTAATTGTGTCGAGACGCCATGAGGTCTACGTCCGGTAGGTCCCACCTGTCCACAATGAGTTGAAAGACTTCTGGATGAAGACTCCACTCTCCGGCATGCATGTCCTGGGGACTGAGGAAGTCCACTTCCAGTTTAGGACTCCCAGAATGAACACTGCCGATATAGCTGGCAGATGGTGTTCCGCCCAACAGAGGATGTTTGACACTTCCATCATTGCCATGCTGCTTTGAGTCCCGCCTTGAAGTTTTATGTATGCCACCATGGTGGCGTCATCTGACCGTACTTAAACAGGCCTGTTCACTACCATAGGCAGGGCAAGAGATAGTGCATTGAACACTGCCCTCAGCTCCAGAATGTTTATCGGGAGGAGTGATTCTTCCTTAGTCCAGCGACCCTGAAAAGAGTGTTGATCCAACACCGCTCTCCATCCCGTCAGACTGGCGTCTGTTGTCAGGAGCACCCAGTCGGGGATCCAATAAGTAGTAGTATAAACAGGTTACCCAGGTCATCCAACCCGGGTCCCATTAACAGCATGGGGACAGCTGGATTTCCCTGCACTTGGAGAAGATGTCATCTTTCCGAAAAGTGTCTGGCCCCGTGTGCAGTGTAACCGACGCCGATCAGAGTAATAGTGAGAACAGGGTCTGACCTGGGTCTGATCTGGGAATTTGATGGAAAAGGAGTATCAGTCAAAGGCTACCAGAGTATACCAGAATTTGTAATCCCACTACAGTTGGTGAGACACTGATGGCTTACCAATCGCCCAATGGCATGCTAGATGGGTTAAATACTGAAAATGACATTAAATATCAATGTAAGGTTCATAATTGTGTACCATAATATTTTATCTGGAGCCCTTTAGAATGGAGACGATTCCACATATCAATTTCATATATTATTGATAAGTATAAATAATAGAAATTAACATTTTTCCTAACTTAAGGTTACTATGAAAGGCACACATGATACCTGCATGACATTCCCAGTACAGACACACTGATCCCCAAACATGAGCCAGGTTCTTCACTCTTCCTGCCTCAGCTCGCTATTTAATTTCGGGCAAGTGGCAGTGATGCCCATTTTCTCCATCACCCCCTCCTCCCACCTCCCACCTGGACCAGTCACCCCTGCATACACCTCCCACTCTGGATCTCCTGCTGTGCTGCGGCACCTTACCATCCATACTTGAATGTTGTAGAACCCTTGACTCCCTCAATCTTGTCAGCTCCTCTCCCAGCATACTGTGCAGGAGACCAGAAGGAGCGGTGTGCAGCATCAGCTTAAATAATACTGTCCATTAAAAACCCTTTTGAGGGCTCCCTGGGACCCACCGGGTAAACTGGGAACTAACACTCAAGACTGCAACCAGGCATTTATGTCTAAATCCAATGTAAAAGCTAACAAAATATTGTGTATTATTAAACATAACTATAAACTACTTTTTACGGACCCAGTATTAAGCCAAAGAATCCAACGATTATCTCTAAGAAGGCTAGGAATCTGAGAAATATCTTGGCTCCAAGTTTTTTTAGGAGACACCCTGTTAAAATCCCTGGGGGAGAACAACAAACCATGGTGGGTCCCAAAGTTGTGGGATTCTTTAGGTGTAATCACACGAGATGTACGACTTGCACTCATGTAGCTAATGAAACAAAAAGTGTGTTTTCTTCATGTTTCCAAGCAAGAATACAAGATTGACTCATTCATCAATTGTAGTAGTCATTTTATTATTTATCTATTACGTTGTCCATGTCAATTGTACTATGTGGGATGTACCACTAGAGCTCTGAAACTATGTTTCATGGAACATAGAAGAAACATACTTAAGGGCTATTTGAATCATAGTGTCTTGCGGCACTTTGTAGAAACACATGCAGGTAATCCTGCAGGACTTGAACTAATTGGTCTAGAACACATTGCGATTACAAATAGAGGAGGGGATCGGTTTAGAACATTATGCCGACAAGAAGCAGCATGGATTCTTAAATTACAGTCTCTAAAACCACAAGGGTTAAATGAGACGATTGATCTTGAATTTATTTAAAACCACTGCCTCCTAGTACACTACCCGTGTTTATTTAGGTGCTCTTGTACCCTGAGAACATCCCTGCCCAGGGGCGGATTGGCCCACCAGGACACCATGACAGATTCCGATAGGCTGGTCCCATATCCCCCTCAGCCAGGCCGAATCACACTCAGGCTGGGCTGGCTCACACTGCTTCCAGTACTTGTGGTTCATTGAAATGCAATCTGGAAGTTAGGCTAGCGGGCACTTCCAGGTGCCGCTAGCCGTGAAAAGTGGTGAAGCTGTTCTACCAATGGGGGACATGGAGAAAGTTAACCAGCCTAGCAGCATCCTCTCCCTGGCCTCGGCCAATGGTCTCTTCAACGAGCCCGGCCCAGGAGCAGCAGCAAAGCGATGGCCGGAGCCGAGTTCACTACACCCGCTGCCACCCCAGCTCCCGCACTCTCACTGAACTGGCCAGAGCGGCGACTGAGCCGGCAGAGAGGTTATATTTAATTACTTTATTTGCATTATGATGATGGTGTAAAGGATAGGGTGTCCCCGGTCACAGTGTATGGTTTGGGGACTGGACAGGAGCAGGATGTACTTTGTTCTCAGGATGCCAGCTTACCAGGCAGCACTCACAGCCAGCCCTGGGACAATCTCTAATGCAACGTCCTTCAGCCCTTTAGCTGCCCAATGTATTTCCATGATGATGGGCCTATTATGCAATGTCTATGAATGTAATGTGGTGGCTACGTATGTAATGCGGTGGCTATGTATGTAATGTGCTGCTAGTCATATAATGTGGTGCTATACGTGTAGTGCGGTGCTATAACTGTAATGTTGTGCTATTCGTGTTTTGTGGCGCTATTTGTGTAATGCAGTGCTATATGTGTAGTGCTATACATGTAATGCGATGCTATACGTGTAATGTGGTGCTATACGTGTAATGCAGTGCTATTTGTATAATGTGGTGCTATTCATATAATAATGTAGTGGCAATGTATGTAATATGGTGGCTTTGTATGTAATCAGGGGCGGATTGGCCACTGGGACAGATTCTGCTGCGCTGGTCCCCTGTGTTTCACTACTTGTGTGTACTCCCTCCATGTACTGTGCTGTATGTAGTGTGTCCTCCTCCCTGTACTGTGCTGTTTGTAGTGGTTTGTAGAAAGACTGTGTAGGGCATATAATGTGACCGAGCAGCATAAACTCACCGTCTGGGCTTGCGGCGCACCTCTTAATGCATCACCTTGGTGTGGAGGGGGTTAATGTTTTTCTGTGGGAGGAACGTAGGGAAAACGTTCAGGATCTTGATTGGCTGGATAGTGAATAGGGACTGGTCTGTCATACATATAGTCTGCAGACCTAGGACATCCTGCCCCTTTCCAGTTTTCTCGTGGACTGCTAAGTACAACTGATTTACCTAATAGTTTCATTTTCCATATTTCCTTTCATTTCACTAGCTCTCTTTCTCTCTGGCTCTTTCCCTATTCTTCCTTCTTGCTACCCCTGTTATCTCTTATTCCTGTCCTACCTTCCTCTGATCCTTCTTGAAGTGTCTGTGTATTATAATGACCGCCAGACCCAGACGCAGCGCGGGCCTCCCCATTCGGCTCATGGACTACTCTGAGGTCCGGCCGGGGAAGGCCTGCTGCAGTGCAAGAGACACTGGGCATGCGCGGCCGGGCTCTGCCACCCGTCCGTGCTCCCTTACGTCCGCGCTCTCCGTCTCCATCCCCGCCACTGGCTGCGGCGGTGGACGGAGCACCGGGGGTCCAGGGGTGGCTGAGGCGGCCTGCCAGGGACGGAGTCGTGCCGTCCCTGCACCCGCTGGTTGGGGCGACTGGCAGACGCACTAGTCCTGTGAGTCCGGGACAGCGCTCCTGCCCTGCTGCTTGGCGGCTCTCTCCCACCAGGGGGGGCAGCCCACATAGCTCACAGGGGACTCTTGTCACATGCTCCAGCGGGCGGGGGAGTCTCGCGGCTGCTGGATGCGGTGGGTCGGTGTGCGCAGGCGGGTAGCGAGCTGTCTGGCCCCCGCCGTGTCCAGACTGCTACTTCCGACACTGCTGCGGACAGCCCTCAGTCGGACGGTGCGCTGCGTCTTTCTAGCAGTGACGGCGCTCAGGTATCTGGTCCTGAGACCAATGCTCGGGATAGGAGGAGGTCGTGGCGAGTTTATTGCAGCAGGACAGATATGCCGTGATAACCGACTGCGAGGGATCATCCTGGTCCTTGCTCCTGATGGGTAGTTTGCGAACCTCCCGTGGGGCGCAGGACTCACGTGTCGCGTCTGATCTTAGAGCGCCTGCAACGGTGGCTGCACCCTTGGTGGACGCCACCATCTTGTCCGCCATTTGTGCCGCTGTCGTGTCGGCGGTGGCTCCCTTGTTATCCTCCGTACCCGGTGAACATGGGCAGGCCACTGCTTCTTTGGCGGATAGCATTGCACAAACTCTTACGCCACTCCTGTCCTCTGGTAGAGCGGTCGGCCCGCCAGCCCCACTCGCGGCGGCTGCAGGACCGGTGGGGGAGCATGGGAACAATGTCTCTTTTGTCTCCCCAGCCGTGGACGTCAGGACAGGAATGGAGTCAGCCGGTGCATCAGCGAGTCATCCGGAGGGTGCAGGGATGGATGGAGTAACCTCTCGTGCAGGTGAGTCTTCATCAGACCCTGACTGGTCCTGGGGGAGCGCGGTTACCTCCCGTAGTGGATTGGCATCAAGTACTCAGTCCCGCTCTTCTAGCGGGGGCAGCAGTATGTGTAGGGTTTCCAGCAAGCGCAGTAGACACAGGCATAGGCGTCGGGACACAAACTCTTCCCTTGCCTCCACGTCCTCGGAGGATGTGTCCTCCTCCGACGGCGGTTTGTACAGAGTCAAGCATCGCAAACAGCACGAGCGATGGTATTCAACCTCTTCCACCTCGCAAGTGTCGGTGGAGTCGTACACCGTTCACTGCGCCAACACGGCAGTGCAACGTGGTCTTAGGCTCCGGGTCCGGGACCAGATCCGTAAGGGCCAATACATCAATATTTTTGCTCTTACTAGCGATGATCGTAAAGCCTTGCTTTTGGCTAAGAAAAAGGGCCAGGGCAGCGAAGACGCTTTGCGCTCCTACCCGAATTGGATTAGGTGCATGTTGATCTTTGCAGCGTGTTACTTAGAGACGCGCCCGGATGAACACATGAACCTTACGCATCAGATGTGGCGGAGGCCATGGGATCAAGGACTTCCCCAGTCTAGGGACAGGGGGCAATTCCAGCCCGCAGACCCGGCAGAACCGCATTCCCGTGGCTCCAGGCGCTGGCCACAGCCCCCACCCCAATTAGACTTCGGGCGCTCATACCCTGGCTGCGACGGTACCCGCAGCAGGTGGACACCCAATTTTTACTCTCGGGTTTCGCGTCTGGCTTCCCCTTGCCGATACATGGGCTGGTGGGTCCCGGGGCTGGTACTTGGACGATTTCCTTTTGATCGGCCCACCAGACTCAGATCGCTGCATCAGCTTGCTACGGAGGGCATTGGCCCTCTTCGCACACTTCGAGGTTCCGGTTGCGCTGGAGAAGACTGAGGGTCCCTCTGTCTCCTTAGTTTACCTCGGGATTCAGATTGATACGGTCGCTGGTCTCTGTAGGCTCCCTGTGGATAAGGTGTTGCGTCTTCACGATGGTATCCTTGATGCGCTTGCTGCGGGCAAGCTTACTCTAAAGCAGGCTGGCTCAATCCTTATTGGGCCTGTTTAATTTTGCTTGCAAGGTTATCTTCATGAGTAGGGTTTTCTGTAGAAAATTGGAACGGGCGACAGTTGGGATTAGACGCCCGCATCATTTTCTTAGATTATCCCTCGAAATTCGGAGGGATTTACATACTTGGGATGAATTTCTGTTTCGTTTCAACGGCGTCTGTATTTGGCAAGAGGCGGTCATGTCTAGCACATCCCTGGAGCTTTTCACGGATGCCTCTGGTGCTTGCAGTTTTGGAGCTTATTTCGCTGGCCGGTGGTGCGTGTCTCCTTGGCCACGGGCCTGGATTAGCGGGCACCTCACGACAAACATGCTGTTGCTGGAAATTTTTCCCATAATGGTCGCATTGGAGTTATGGTGCGATGCCCTGCGTAACAAACAGGTTATCTTCTGGTGCGACAATTTGGGCATGGTTTTTGCCATAAATCGGCAGAAATCCACGTCCTTGCCGGTCCTGCGGGTCATTGCGCAGATAGTCTTGCTATGCTTGGTGAACAACATTACGTTGCGAGCCAAGCATGTCCCGGGCATGCAAAACGAAATTGGTGATGCCCTATCTCACGGCGAATGGCAGTGGTTTACGCGCTTGGCTCCTGCAGCACTAATCCAAGGGGAATTATGTCCTGATTATGTGTGGCAGGTTATCCGCCCGGATTGGAGGATTTAGCCCAGAGGTCGTTGGCTCCTGCAACTTTCGCGGCTTATTTGGCCGCCTGGGAGCGGTGGAGTCGCTACCTTCTGGAGAGAGGCCATAGTGGTAAGACCTCTCACGACTTACTTTTAGATTACATCTGGGTTTTGTACACCGACTGGATTTTGCGGGAGTATGTTGGTAGGGTTCTGGCGGGTATATCATACTTTCTGCAGCTTCGGGGGAGGAGGACTTTACTAAGTCCTTTTTCCTCCAGAGAGTGTTGAAAGGATGGGCTCGGGTGATCCCGCCCCGGCCGGACAATCACCGGCCAATCACTGGGTCTTTGCTGAGGCGGATTTTGGGATCCCTGCGGAGTATTTATTCTTCGGAGTACGAAGTTCGCCTCTTCATGACGGCCTTTACGATGGCCTTTCACGGTGCATTCAGGGTGGGCAAGCTGGTGTCCGTTTCTCGGACTTCAGCCTCGCCCATACTGGCCGCCCACGTCATCATACGCCCTGACGGTTTGTGGTGTAGGATTCAGCGCTCCAAGACTGACGTAGTCAGCAGGGGGCAGTGGGTTCGAATGGGTTGGGCTCATGTGCGGGGCATTTGTCCAGTTATCGTGGCCCGGTCTTATTCGTCCGTACAGCCTCCAATGCCTGACTCGTCCATAGTGACTTCATTTTTTGCCGGCCGACGAAGTTTTGTGTTTTTGCCTCAAGTCAAATTGGGCGACCCCTTCCCCCCGTTAGGGATGCAGGTTAGGTTACCCATTTTCTCATACTACTATATTTTGTTTATTAACCTTAGTCACACACTTCTTTTGCAGGACGGCGGATAGATCCGCACTTTATATGGTTTGTCGGCCATTTCTACGTATACTGGCTGTCGGTGTCGGCTCTGGCTCGGAGGCGGGTCAATTCGGTGGTCGGTCGTGCTGTCCTCCAGCAGGGCGGGCTGGTCGTGACGCACGGGAGTATCTCCTTCCGTGATCCGACGCAGTACTGGTCTGACGGGGTGCATTTGTCGCCGGCGGGTATGCTGATCTTTTTGTAGTACATTATTTGGGTCGTTAGGTCTGTTTAGAAAGTGTTCTGCTTTGATTAGTTGAGTTGGGTTTTTTGAGTTCGGTGGCGGTGGCAGGTTGGTAACCTGGCAGTTGGCCAGTTTCTGAACGGTTATTTTAGTTTAACTTAGGAGTTCAATGTTAGTAAGTTTGGGTGAACTTTTAGGTAATTTTATAGTTTTATAATTAATTTAGGGGCACCACTGTACAAGGTGGGCCCATATGATAGATCATAAACATATGTGGATGTCGGGGCTGGTGACCCAATTTTTACCCCGTAGGGGCGGAGTGTACCTCCGTCTCTATAAATGTTGGTGGGCAGGGGTAGTGGCAGAAGGTCAACCCCTGGCCTTTGAGTTTTGATTTCCGATGTCTGGGATGGAGGCAGGAGGCCGATCCCGGAACATCTGGGGCAGAAGGCTCCCTCACACATATGTTTTTATTGCTTATTTTTCTGTATTATAATGTTGATCACCCATGTTACGTTTTATCATGTTTAACCGTTCTTCTCCCCACCACCTTAGAGAGAGAAGTCTGCATTTTAGTTTTAGTATTAATAGGGCTTCCTCTCAGTCAGAAAATAAAAAGCTGACCCCTTTCACACCAATTACAGTTGTTGTGTCTTTATTTCTAAGATCAGAGCCGGCCCTAACCAATATGATGCCCTAGGCAAGATTTTGAATGATGCCCCCTAGCACCACCGCTGGTTTCGCCTCTGACCTTGCACCTACTAAATGGGGTAAAATTAGGGGATTCTGTACTGGAAAAGGACTTAGGTGTCCTCAAAGATAGCAAACTAAGCAGTAGTACCCAAAGTAGGACTGCAGCAAAGAAGGCTAATAAGATATTAGCATGCATAAAACGGGGAATTGATGCTAGGGACGAGAGTATTATACTCCCGTTATATAAATCACTTGTGAGGCCACACCTTGAATACTGTGTACAATTCTGGGCACCTTATTACAAAAAGGATATCCTGGAGCTAGAAAAGGTTCAAAGGCGGGCGACCAAACTAATTAAGGGTATGTAGACGCTGGAATACGAGGAAAGGCTTGCAAGACTAGGCATGTATACACTGGAAAAGAGGAGATTAAGAGGAGACATGATCAACATTTACAAATATATAAGGGGACAATATACAGATCTTGTACAGGACCTGTTTTTGGTTAGATCAACACAGAGAACTCGTGGACACTCGCTCAGGTTAGAGGAGAGGAGATTCCACACAATACGGCGTAAAGGCTTTTTTACGGTAAGGACGATATGTGTTTGGAATTCCCTGCCTGAGGGAGTTGTAATGGCCAACTCAGTCAACACCTTTCAGAATGGGTTAGATAAATTACTAATGGATAAGGATATCCAGGGTTACGGGGCATAGTCACGCACTATGGTTATTATAAAAAAGAGGGGTTAATCGGAACGGCAGTCAGCAACTTCAGTCAAAATTTTATACAAAATAATCGTGCATAGGAGACCACAAATAGGTTTAACCCGATGGACAATTGTCTCTTTTCAACCTTAGATACTATGTTACTATGTTACCTCTTTCCCAGCACCATCACCCCTCACCCACAGCAGTCCTTATTTTGGTGTTTGTACCCCCTATATTTTAAATAGGAACAGTTCGCACATTTGGCGCACATAGTACTGAAACTTTATTCATATTTGATCATGCGATAGTGTCCATAATTCACATTACATCCCACAGTAGTATCACTTTACCTTAGAAACGTTACTCCTCACAATAGTGCCCCTTATTCACATTACATCACACTGAATTGCTCCTTATTCACATTACACCACACCCTATTGTTCTTTATTCACATTAGATGACACAGTAGTGCCCTTTCTATACGCAATGCCACATAGTAGAGAACCTTATACACATAATGCCACACATTAGTAATGCATTTATAAACATTCCACACAGTAATGACCCTTACACAAATGACATGCATTATTAATGTCCTTATTAACATAATGCGCATTACACATTATGACAACCTTTATTAATGCCCTTTTACACATAATGTCCCTTACACATATGCCGCACATTACTAATGCCCTTATACACATAATGACACATATTGTGCCCCCTACACATTTGCTGCACATTATTAGTGCCCCTATACACATAATGACACACATACAGTAGTACCCTGCTACACATATGTCGCACATTATTAATAGTGATGAGCGGGTTCGGTTTCTCGGAAACCGAACCCCCCCGAACTTCACCTTTTTTACACGGGTCCGAGGCAGGTTAGAACCTTCCCGCCTTGCTTGGCTAACCCGAGCGCGCCCGAACGTCATCATCCCACTGTCGGATTCTCGCGAGATTCGGATTCTATATAAGCAGCCGCGCGTCGCCGCCATTTTCACTCGTGCATTGGAGATGATAGGGAGAGGACGTGGCTGGCGTCCTCTCCGTTTATTGTAGAAGTTGATTGGTTTATTGCTTAATTGTGGGGAGGATTGGGGAGCAGCTGTTAGGAGGAGTACAGTGCAGAGTTTTGCTGATAAGTGACCACCAGTTTTTATCCGTTCGCTGCCTGAAAAAAACGCTCCATACCATATCTGTGCTCAGTGTGCTGCATAATATATCTGTGCTGAGTGCTCACACTGCTTAATTGTGGGGACTGGGGAGCAGCTATAGCAGGAGTACAGTGCAGAGTTTTGCTGACAGTGACCACCAGTATACGTTGTCTGCCTGAAAAACACTCCATATCTGTGCTCAGTGTGCTGCTTTATTGTGGGGACTGGGGACCACCAGTATAATTAATATTATATAGGAGGAGTACAGTGCAGAGTGCACTGCTGAAACTACCTCTGTGTCATCATCCATTAAGTATACTATCCATCTACATTCTATACCTGTGGTGCATTTTAGTTTTGCAGTTTGCTGACACAGTGTCCACCAGTATACTATATATAGCAGTACGGTAGGCCACTGCTGTACCTACCTCTGTGTCGTCACTCGTCATCCATTAAGTATACTATCCATCTACATTCTATACCTGTGGTGCATTTTAGTTTTGCAGTTTGCTGACAGTGTCCACCAGTATACTATATATAGCAGTTCGGTAGGCCACTGCTGTACCTACCTCTGTGTCGTCACTCGTCATCCATTAAGTATACTATACATCTACATTCTATACCTGTGGTGCATTTTAGTTTTGCAGTTTGCTGACACAGTGTCCACCAGTATACTATATATAGCAGTACGGTAGGCAACTGCTGTACCTACCTCTGTGTCGTCACTCGTCATCCATTAAGTATACTATCCATCTACATTCTATACCTGTGGTGCATTTTAGTTTTGCAGTTTGCTGACACAGTGTCCACCAGTATACTATATATAGCAGTACGGTAGGCCACTGCTGTACCTACCTCTGTGTAGTCACTCGTCATCCATTAAGTATACTATCCATCTACATTCTATACCTGTGGTGCATTTTAGTTTTGCAGTTTGCTGACACAGTGTCCACCAGTATACTATATATAGCAGTACGGTAGGCCACTGCTGTACCTACCTCTGTGTCGTCACTCGTCATCCATTAAGTATACTATCCATCTACATTCTATACCTGTGGTGCATTTTAGTTTTGCAGTTTGCTGACAGTGTCCACCAGTATACTATATATAGCAGTACGGTAGGCCACTGCTGTACCTACCTCTGTGTCGTCACTCGTCATCCATTAAGTATACTATCCATCTACATTCTATACCTGTGGTGCATTTTAGTTTTGCAGTTTGCTGACACAGTGTACACCAGTATACTATATATAGCAGTACGGTAGGCCACTGCTGTACCTACCTCTGTGTCGTCACTCGTCATCCATTAAGTATACTATCCATCTACATTCTATACCTGTGGTGCATTTTAGTTTTGCAGTTTGCTGACACAGTGTCCACCAGTATACTATATATAGCAGTACGGTAGGCCACTGCTGTACCTACCTCTGTGTCGTCACTCATCATCCATTAAGTATACTATCCATCTACATTCTATACCTGTGGTGCATTTTAGTTTTGCAGTTTGCTGACACAGTGTCCACCAGTATACTATATATAGCAGTACGGTAGGCCACTGCTGTACCTACCTCTGTGTCGTCACTCGTCATCCATTAAGTATACTATCCATCTACATTCTATACCTGTGGTTCATTTTAGTTTTGCAGTTTGCTGACACAGTGTCCACCAGTATACTATATATAGCAGTACGGTAGGCCACTGCTGTACCTACCTCTGTGTCGTCACTCGTCATCCATTAAGTATACTATCCATCTACATTCTATACCTGTGGTGCATTTTAGTTTTGCAGTTTGCTGACACAGTGTCCACCAGTATACTATATATAGCAGTACGGTAGGCCACTGCTGTACCTACCTCTGTGTCGTCACTCGTCATCCATTAAGTATACTATCCATCTACATTCTATACCTGTGGTGCATTTTAGTTTTGCGCAGTAAATATAGTAGTAGGCCATTGCTATTGATACTGGCATATAATTCCACACATTAAAAAATGGAGAACAAAAATGTGGAGGTTAAAGGAAAAGATCAAGATCCACTTCCACCTCGTGCTGAAGCTGCTGCCACTAGTCATGGCCGAGACGATGAAATGCCATCAACGTCGTCTGCCAAGGCCGATGCCCAATGTCATAGTACAGAGCATGTAAAATCCAAAACACCAAATATCAGTAAAAAAAGGACTCAAAAATCTAAAATAAAATCGTCGGAGGAGAAGCGTAAACTTGCCAATATGCCATTTACCACACGGAGTGGCAAGGAACGGCTGAGGCCCTGGCCTATGTTCATGGCTAGTGGTTCAGCTTCACATGAGGATGGAAGCACTCAGCCTCTCGCTAGAAAAATGAAAAGACTTAAGCTGGCAAAAGCACAGCAAAGAACTGTGCGTTCTTCGAAATCACAAATCCACAAGGAGAGTCCAATTGTGTCGGTTGCGATGCCTGACCTTCCCAACACTGGACGGGAAGAGCTTGTGCCTTCCACCATTTGCACGCCCCCTGCAAGTGCTGGAAGGAGCACCCGCAGTCCAGTTCCTGATAGTCAAATTGAAGATGTCACTGTTGAAGTACACCAGGATGAGGATATGGGTGTTGCTAGCGCTGGGGAGGAAATTGACAAGGAGGATTCTGATGGTGAGGTGGTTTGTTTAAGTCAGGCACCCGGGGAGACACCTGTTGTCCGTGGGAGGAATATGGCCATTGACATGCCTGGTCAAAATACAAAAAAAATCAGCTCTTCGGTGTGGAATTATTTCAACACAAATGCGGACAACAGGTGTCAAGCCGTGTGTTGCCTTTGTCAAGCTGTAATAAGTAGGGGTAAGGACGTTAACCACCTCGGAACATCCTCCCTTATACGTCACCTGCAGCGCATTCATCATAAGTCAGTGACAAGTTCAAAAACTTTGGGTGACAGCGGAAGCAGTCCACTGACCACTAAATCCCTTCCTCTTGTAACCAAGCTCCTGCAAACCACACCACCAACTCCCTCAGTGTCAATTTCCTCCTTACCCAGGAAAGCCAATAGTCCTGCAGGCCATGTCACTGTCAAGTCTGACGAGTCCTCTCCCGCATGGGATTCCTCCGATGCATCCTTGAGTGTAATGCCTACTGCTGCTGGCGCTGCTGTTGTTGCTGCTGGGAGTCGATCGTCATCCAAGAGGGGAAGTCGGAAGACCACTTTTACTACTTCCAGTAAGCAATTGACTGTCCAACAGTCCTTTGCGAGGAAGATGAAATATCACAGCAGTCATCCTGCTGCAAAGCAGATAACTCAGGCCTTGGCAGCCTGGGTGGTGAGAAACGTGGTTCCGGTATCCATCGTTAATTCAGAGGCAACTATAGACTTGATTGAGGTACTGTGTCCCCGGTACCAAATACCATCTAGGTTCCATTTCTCTAGGCAGGCAATACCGAAAATGTACACAGACCTCAGAAAAAGACTCACCAGTGTCCTAAAAAATGCTGTTTGTACCCAATGTCCACTTAACCACGGACAAGTGGAGCAGGGCAGACTCAGGACTATATGACTGTGACAGCCCACTGGGTAGATGTATTGCCTCCCGCAGCAAGAACAGCAGCAGCGGCACCAGTAGCAGCAATTCGCAAACGCCAACTCGTTCCTAGGCAGGCTACGCTTTGTATCACCGCTTTCAAGAATAGGCACACAGCTGACAACCTCTTACGGCAACTGAGGAAGATCATCGCAGAATGGCTTACCCCAATTGGACTCTCCTGGGGATTTGTGACATCGGACAACGCCAGCAATATTGTGCGTGCATTACATCTGGGCAAATTCCAGCACGTCCCATGTTTTGCACATACATTGAATTTGGTGGTGCAGAATTATTTAAAAAACAACAGGGGCGTGCAAGAGATGCTGTCGGTGGCCCGAAGAATTGCGGGCCACTTTCGGCATTTAGGCACCGGGTACAGAAGACTGGAGCACCACCAAACATTCCTGAACCTGCCCTGCCATCATCTGAAGCAAGAGGTGGTAACGAGGTGGAATTCAACCCTCTATATGCTTCAGAGGATGGAGGAGCAGCAAAAGGCCATTCAAGCCTATACATCTGCCCACGATATAGGCAAAGGAGGGGGAATGCACCTGACTCAAGCGCAGTGGAGAATGATTTCAACGTTGTGCAAGGTTCTGCAACCCTTTGAACTTGCCACACGTGAAGTCAGTTCAGACACTGCCAGCCTGAGTCAGGTCATTCCCCTCATCAGGCTTTTGCAGAAGAAGCTGGAGACATTGAAGGAGGATCTAAAACAGAGCGATTCCGCTAGGCATGTGGGACTTGTGGATGGAGCCCTTAATTCGCTTAACAAGGATTCACGGGTGGTCAATCTGTTGAAATCAGAGCACTACATTTTGGCCACCGTGCTCAATCCTAGATTTAAAACCTACGTTGTATCTCTCTTTCCGGCAGACACAAGTCTGCAGAGGTTCAAAGACCTGCTGGTGAGAAAATTGTCAAGTCAAGCGGAACGTGACCCGTCAACATCTCCTCCTTCACATTCTCCCGCAACTGGGGGTGCGAGGAAAAGGCTAAGAATTCCTAGCCCACCCGCTGGCGGTGATGCAGGGCAGTCTGGAGCGAGAGCTGACATCTGGTCCGGACTGAAGGACCTGCCAATGATTACTGACATGTCGTCTACTGTCACTGCATATGATTCTCTCACCATGGAAAGAATGGTGGAGGATTATATGAGTGACCGCATCCAAGTAGGCACGTCAGACAGTCCGTACGTATACTGGCAGGAAAAAGAGGCAATTTGGAGGCCCTTGCACAAACTGGCTTTATTCTAACTAAGTAGCCCTCCCTCCAGTGTGTACTCCGAAAGAGTGTTTAGTGCAGCCGCTCACCTTGTCAGCAATCGGCGTACGAGGTTACTTCCAGAAAATGTGGAGAAGAAGATGTTTATCAAAATGAATTATAATCAATTCCTCCGTGGAGACATTCACCAGCAGCAATTGCCTTCAGAAAGTACACGGGGACTTGAGATGGTGGATTCCAGTGGGGACGAATTAATAATCTGTGAGGAGGGGGATGTACACAGTGAAAGGGGTGAGGAATCGGAGGATGATGATGAGGTGGACATCTTGCCTCTGTAGAGCCAGTTTGTGCAAGGAGAGATTGATTGCTTCTTTTTTGGTGGGGGCACAAACCAACCAGTCATTTCAGTCACAGTCGTGTGGCAGACCCTGTCGCTGAAATGATGGGTTTGTTAAAGTGTGCATGTCTTGTTTATACAACATAAGGGTGGGTGGGAGGGCCCAAGGACAATTCCATCTTGCACCTCTTTTTTCGTTCATTTTTCTTTGCATCATGTGCTGTTTGGGGACAATTTTTTGGAAGTGCCATCCTGTCTTGATTGACACTGCAGTGCCACTCCTAGGGGGAAATTTACTAAGCTCCCGATTTTGACCGAGATGCCGTTTTTTCATCAAAGTGTCATCTCGGTAATTTACTAAGCACTAATCACGGCAGTGATGAGGGCATTCGTAATTTTTTGCAAGTTCAGGTAAAAAATTACGAATGAATACACCATCGGTCAAAACGCGGCTGTTTAAGTATGAATCTCGGTCATTTACTAAGAAGTGCAAAGCAAAAAAAGAACAAACACTGCCGTGAAAAATTACAACTCGTAAAAAAGTGCTAAAAAAAACCAGACCTGCTTTTTTTATTCGTGATTGGATAGGCATGCACGGATCCATGAGATCCGTGCATGTATATCAGTGGGAAGGGGTGGGAAAGTTGTTATTTTATTAAAAAAAATTGCGTGGGGTCCCCCCTCCTAAGCATAACCAGCCTCGGGCTCTTTGAGCTGATCCTGGTTGCAGAAATATGGGGAAAAAATTGTCAGGGGTACCCCCATATTTAAGCAACCAGCATCGGGCTCTGCGCCTGGTCCTGGTCCCAAAAATACGGGGGACAAAAAGAGTAGGGGTCCCCCGTATTTTTAAAACCAGCACCGGGCTCCACTAGCTGGACAGATAATGCCACAGCCGGGGGTCACTTTTATATAGTGCCCTGCGGCCGTGGCATCAAAAATCCAACTAGTCACTCCTGGCCGGGGTACCCTGGGGGAGTGGGGACCCCTTCAATCAAGGGGTCCCCCCCCCAGCCACCCAAGGGCCAGGGGTGAAGCCCGAGGCTGTCCCCCCCCCATCCAATGGGCTGCGGATGGGGAGGCTGATAGCCTTTGTTGTCAAAGAAAAGATATTGTTTTTAGTAGCAGTACTACAAGGCCCAGCAAGCCTCCCCCGCATGCTGGTACTTGGAGAACCACAAGTACCAGCATGCGACGGAAAAACGGGCCCGCTGGTACCTGTAGTACTACTACTAAAAAAATACCCAAAAAAAGACAAGACACACACACCGTGAAAGTATAATTTTATTACATACATACACACATACATACATACTTACCTTAAGTTCCCACGCAGGTCGGTCCTCTTCTCCAGTAGAATCCAAGGGGTACCTGTTGAAGAAATTATACTCACGAGATCCAGGGGTCCAGGCTCCTCGGGAAATCCAGGGGTAATCCACGTACTTGCATAAAATAAGAAAACGGAAAGCCGAGCCACGAACTGAAAGGGGCCCCATGTTTTCGCATGGGACTCCTTTCCACGAATGCCAGAAACCCACTCTGACTGATGTCTAAGTGGGTTTCTTCAGCCAATCAGGGAGTGCCACGTTGTAGCACTCTCCTGATCAGCTGTGTGCTCCTGTCCTCACTGACAGGCAGCACGCGGCAGTGTTACAATGTAGCGCCTATGCGCTCCATTGTAACCAATGCTGGGTACTTTCTGCTCAGCGGTGACGTCACTTTAGGTCAACCGCAGGGCAGAAAGTTCCCAGCATTGGTTACAATGGAGCGCATAGGCGCTACATTGTAACACTGCCGTGTGCTGCCTGTCAGTGAGGACAGGAGCACACAGCTGATCAGGAGAGTGCTACAACGTGGCACTCCCTGATTGGCTGAAGAAACCCACTTAGACATCAGTCAGAGTGGGTTTCTGGCATTCGTGGAAAGGAGTCCCATGTGAAAACATTGGGCCCCTTACAGTTCGTGGCTCGGCTTTCCGTTTTCTTATTTTATGCAAGTACGTGGATTACCCCTGGATTTCCCGAGTAGCCTGGACCCCTGGATCTCGTGAGTATAACTTCTTCAACAGGTACCCCTTGGATTCTACTGGAGAAGAGGACCGACCTGCGTGGGAACTTAAGGTAAGTATGTATGTATGTGTGTATGTATGTAATAAAATTATACTTTCACGGTGTGTGTGTCTTGTCTTTTTTTGGGTATTTTTTTAGTAGTAGTACTACAGGTACCAGCGGGCCCGTTTTTCCGTCGCATGCTGGTACTTGTGGTTCTCCAAGTACCAGCATGCGGGGGAGGCTTGCTGGGCCTTGTAGTACTGCTACTAAAAACAATATCTTTTCTTTGACAACAAAGGCTATCAGCCTCCCCATCCGCAGCCCATTGGATGGGGGGGGACAGCCTCGGGCTTCACCCCTGGCCCTTGGGTGGCTGGGGGGGGGACCCCTTGATTGAAGGGGTCCCCACTCCCCCAGGGTACCCCGGCCAGGAGTGACTAGTTGGATTTTTGATGCCACGGCCGCAGGGCACTATATAAAAGTGACCCCCGGCTGTGGCATTATCTGTCCAGCTAGTGGAGCCCGGTGCTGGTTTTAAAAATACGGGGGACCCCTACTCTTTTTGTCCCCCGTATTTTTGGGACCAGGACCAGGCGCAGAGCCCGATGCGGGTTGCTTAAATATGGGGGAACCCCTGTCATTTTTTTTCCCATATTTCTGCAACCAGGATCGGCTCAAAGAGCCCGAGGCTGGTTATGCTTAGGAGGGGGGACCCCACGCATTTTTTTTAAATTATTTTACAGTGTTTAATTAAAAAAAAAAAAAAAATAAGAACCCCAGCACGGATCACACAGATCCGGCCGAGATTGATTGTAAAAAAAAAACGGCAGTGTTTTGCTAATCACTGCCGTAAAAATAGGTAAAAAAAAACGAATGACATCGACATCGGAAGAAAAGAAAAACCCGAATACGACAGCTTAGTAAATCCATCGTAATCAATTCAAAAAGTTGCAGTTTTACACTGTCGATGTCATTCGTGATTGAACTTTGACCTTTTTTCGGAAATTACGAATCTTAGTAAATTTACCCCCTAGATGGGCCAGGTGTTTGTGTCGGCCACTTGTGTCGCTTAGCTTAGTCACACAGCCACCTTGGTGCGCCTCTTTTTTTCTTTGCATCATGTGCTGTTTGGGGACAATTTTTTGGAAGTGCCATCCTGTTTTGATTGACACTGCAGTGCCACTCCTAGATGGGCCAGGTGTTTGTGTCGGCCACTTGTGTCGCTTAGCTTAGTCACACAGCCACCTTGGTGCGCCTCTTTTTTTCTTTGCATCATGTGCTGTTTGGGGACAATTTTTTGGAAGTGCCATCCTGTCTTGATTGACACTGCAGTGCCACTCCTAGATGGGCCAGGTGTTTGTGTCGGCCACTTGTGTCGCTTAGCTTAGTCACACAGCCACCTTGGTGCGCCTCTTTTTTTCTTTGCATCATGTGCTGTTTGGGGACAATTTTTTGGAAGTGCCATCCTGTCTTGATTGACACTGCAGTGCCACTCCTAGATGGGCCAGGTGTTTGTGTCGGCCACTTGTGTCACTTAGCTTAGTCACACAGCCACCTTGGTGCGCCTCTTTTTTTCTTTGCATCATGTGCTGTTTGGGGACAATTTTTTGGAAGTGCCATCCTGTCTTGATTGACACTGCAGTGCCACTCCTAGATGGGCCAGGTGTTTGTGTCGGCCACTTGTGTCGCTTAGCTTAGTCAAACAGCCACCTTGGTGCGCCTCTTTTTTTCTTTGCATCATGTGCTGTTTGGGGACTATTTTTTAAATCGGCCATCCTGCCTGACACTGCAGTGCCACTCCTAGATGGGCCAGGTGTTTGTGTCGGCCACTTGTGTCGCTTAGCTTAGCCATCCAGCGACCTCGGTGCAAATTTTAGGACTAAAAATAATATTGTGAGGTGTGAGGTGTTCAGAATAGACTGGAAATGAGTGTAAATTATGGTAATTGAGGTTAATAATACTATGGGTTCAAAATGACCCCCAAATTCAATGATTTAAGCTGTTTTTTAGGGGTTTTTTGAAAAAAACACCCGAATCCGACAAAAAAATTTCGGTGAGGTTTTGCCAAAACGCGTCCGAATCCAAAACACGGCCGCGGAATCGAACCCAAAACCAAAACACAAAACAAGAAAAATTTCCTGTGCACATCACTATTAATGCCCTTATACACATAATGACACACATAGTGCCCCTTACACAGATGTTGCACATTATTAATGCATTTTTACATGACACACATAATGCTCCTTACACATATTCTGAACACTACTGCGCAACCAACCCACTCACATGCACATAGCACTCACACTGCCACTAACACTGTGACCTCTTCCTCTGCTTGGATACAGATGTGTCCTCATAAATCTTGCTTCAATGCTAACGTCGGGTACCTTTTTTTTGTATGAAAATGCATCTTATTTGCATTGCTATGTGGCTAGGATGCACAAGCTGCTTCTGCTGATTAAAATTATATGCAGCATGCCTATATACTGTGTGAGACTGTGGCTGTATCAGCATATAAAATGCTACACACAGAATATAGGCATGCTGCATATCATTTTAATCAGCAGAAGCTGCTGATGCCCCTAGGCATATCAAATGCCCTAGGCAATTGCCTAGTTTGCCTATGCCTATGGCCGGCCCTGTCTAAGATAAGTGTGCTTGAGTGGCGTGCGGATGCATCTGACGTGTGACGTTTATGAAAAATCAATAAAATCAGAGGTACTGTAGATTAAAGGCACGACTGCAGTGTCAGTAAACACTGAAAGTGGGTATATCGGTCCTTGTATATTCAGACGTACAGATGTGCATCAGGGAAGGGTATTGTAGCAGCATATGCATAAAGGGGGTCGCTGCCGATTTTCGCAGCCCTGCGATCAGGTAAAAAAACAGCAAAACTGTACATGCGTATGTGCCACAATGCACACGCGCGTCGTACAGGTACAAAGAGCATCGTTGCCGATCGCAAGGAGATTGACAGGAAGAGGGCGTTTGTGGGTGGCAACTGACCGTGTTCTGAGAGAGTTTTGGAAAATGCAGGCATGTCCAGGCATTTGCAGGGCGGGTATCTGACGTCAATTCCGGGACCTCCGTCCCTACAATCATCGCACAGGATAAGTAACTACAGGGCTGGTCTTGTTTTGCAAAGGAGGCCCCAACTGTGTCTATCTAAGAATCAGGACCTCTGAGGAGTGACCCTGCCCTCTTGACAGGCCCCTCCCCCTCAACAGACTCCACCCTTATTAGGGCTGCTTCCATAAATTTACCGGGCTGGTGTTCGATCCCAATCTCCCCTGTCCCTGTCCCTCCCTGATGCTTTCGTATTATTATTTTTCCTTTTTCCTTAATCCTGATATATTATTAATCAACTGTCCACTTTTTATTTTTATTTCCATTTTTATATTTTTTTCTTCATTTATAAATATAAATATACTACTATTCCTGATGTCCTTTTGGTAGACAAGCTATGACGGCTTGCAGAATGATCTACATGTGCTGTCGGGGTGTTAATTATTGAGCTGCTGCTTCGGCTCTGCTGTGTACGGACTAGAGATGTGCACCGGAAATTTTTCGGGTTTTGTGTTTTGGTTTTGGGTTCGGTTCCGCGGCCGTGTTTTGGGTTCGAACGCATTTTGGCAAAATCTCACCGAATTTTTTTTGTCGGATTCGGGTGTGTTTTGGATTTGGGTGTTTTTTTCAAAAAACCCTAAAAAACAGCTTAAATCATAGAATTTGGGGGTCATTTTGATCCCAAAGTATTATTAACCTCAATAACCATAATTTCCACTCATTTTCAGTCTATTCTGAACACCTCACACCTCACAATATTATTTTTAGTCCTAAAATTTGCACCGAGGTCGCTGGATGGCTAAGCTCAGCGACCCAAGTGGCCGACACAAACACCTGGCCCATCTAGGAGTGTCACTGCAGTGTCACGCAGGATGGCCCTTCCAAAAAACACTCCCCAAACAGCACATGACGCAAAGAAAAAAAGAGGCGCAATGAGGTAGCTGTGTGACTAAGCTCAGCGACCCAAGTGGCCGACACAAACACCTGGCCCATCTAGGAGTGGCACTGCAGTGTCAGGCAGGATGGCCTTTCCAAAAAATACTCCCCAAACAGCACATGACGCAAAGAAGAAAAAAAAGAGGCGCAATGAGGTAGCTATGTGACTAAGCTCAGCGACCCTAGTGGCCGACACAAACACCTGGCCCATCTAGGAGTGGCACTGCAGTGTCAGGCAGGATGTCCCTTTAAAAAAACACTCCCCAAACAGCAACATGACGTAAAGAAAAAAAGAGGCGCAATGAGGTAGCTGTGTGAGTAAGCTCAACGACCCTAGTGGCCGACACAAACACCTGGCCCATCTAGGAGTGGCACTGCAGTGTCATGCAGGATGGCCCTTCAAAAAAACACTCCCCAAACAGCACATGACGCAAAGAAAAAAAGAGGCGCAATGAGGTAGCTGTGTGAGTAAGCTAAGCGACCCTAGTGGCCGACACAAACACCTGGCCCATCTAGGAGTGGCACTGCAGTGTCACGCAGGATGGCCCTTCAAAAAAACACTCCCCAAACAGCACATGACGCAAAGAAAAAAAGAGGCGCAATGAGGTAGCTGTGTGACTAAGCTCAGCGACCCAAGTGGCCGACACAAACACCTGGCCCATCTAGGAGTGGCACTGCAGTGTCAGGCAGGATGGCCCTTCCAAAAAACACTCCCCAAACAGCACATGACGCAAAGAAAAAAAAGAGGCGCAATGAGGTAGCTGTGTGAGTAAGCTCAGCGACCCTAGTGGCCGACACAAACACCTGGCCCATCTAGGAGTGGCACTGCAGTGTCACGCAGGATGGCCCTTCAAAAAAACACTCCCCAAACAGCACATGATGTAAAGAAAAAAAGAGGCGCAATGAGGTAGCTGTGTGAGTAAGCTAAGCGACCCTAGTGGCCGACACAAACACCTGGCCCATCTAGGAGTGGCACTGCAGTGTCACGCAGGATGGCCCTTCAAAAAAATACTCCCCAAACAACACATGACGCAAAGAAAAAAAGAGGCGCAATAAGGTAGCTGTGTGACTAAGCTCAGCGACCCAAGTGGCCGACACAAACACCTGGCCCATCTAGGAGTGGCACTGCAGTGTCAGGCAGGATGGCCCTTCCAAAAAATACTCCCCAAACAGCACATGACGCAAAGAAGAAAAAAAAGAGGCGCAATGAGGTAGCTGTGTGACTAAGCTCAGCGACCCTAGTGGCCGACACAAACACCTGGCCCATCTAGGAGTGGCACTGCAGTGTCAGGCAGGATGGCCCTTCCAAAAAACACTCCCCAAACAGCACATGACGCAAAGAAAAAAAGAGGCGCAATGAGGTAGCTGTGTGAGTAAGCTCAGCGACCCTAGTGGCCGACACAAACACCTGGCCCATCTAGGAGTGGCACTGCAGTGTCACGCAGGATGGCCCTTCAAAAAAACACTCCCCAAACAGCACATGACGCAAAGAAAAAATGAGGCGCAATGAGGTAGCTGTGTGACTAAGCTCAGCGACCCAAGTGGCCGACACAAACACCTGGCCCATCTAGGAGTGGCACTGCAGTGTCAGGCAGAATGGCCCTTCCAAAAAACACTCCCCAAACAGCACATGACGCAAAGAAAAAGAGAGGCGCAATGAGGTAGCTGTGTGAGTAAGCTCAGCGACCCTAGTGGCCGACACAAACACCTGGCCCATCTAGGAGTGGCACTGCAGTGTCAGGCAGGATGGCCCTTCAAAAAAACACTCCCCAAACAGCACATGACGCAAAGAAAAAAAGAGGCGCAATGAGGTAGCTGTGTGAGTAAGCTCAGCAACCCTAGTGGCCGACACAAACACCTGGCCCATCTAGGAGTGGCACTGCAGTGTCAGGCAGGATGGCCCTTCCAAAAAACACTCCCCAAACAGCACATGACGCAAAGAAAAAAAGAGGCGCAATGAGGTAGCTGTGTGAGTAAGCTCAGTGACCCTAGTGGCCGACACAAACACCAGGCCCATCTAGGAGTGGCACTGCAGTGTCATGCAGGATGGCCCTTCAAAAAAAACACTCCCCAAACAGCACACGACGCAAAGAAAAAAAGAGGCGCAATGAGGTAGCTGTGTGACTAAGCTCAGCGACCCAAGTGGCCGACACAAACATCTGGCCCATCTAGGAGTGTTACTGCAGTGTCACGCAGGCTGGCCCTTCCAAAAAACACTCCCCAAACAGCACATGACGCAAAGAAAAATGAAAGAAAAAAGAGGTGCAAGATGGAATTGTCCTTGGGCCCTCCCACCCACCCTTATGTTGTATAAACAGGACATGCACACTTTAACAAACCCATCATTTCAGTGACAGGGTCTGCCACACGACTGTGACTGAAATGACTGGTTGGTTTGGACCCCCACCAAAAAAGAAGCAGTTAATCTCTCCTTGCACAAACTGGCTCTACAGAGGCAAGATGTCCACCTCATCATCATCCTCCGATTCATCACCGTGTACATCCCCCTCCTCAAAGATTATCAATTCGTCCCCACTGGAATCCACCATCACAGCTCCCTGTGTACTTTGTGGAGGCAATTGCTGCTGGTGAATGTCTTCATGGAGGAATTGATTATAATTCATTTTAATGAACATCATCTTCTCCACATTTTCTGGAAGTAACCTCGTACACCGATTGCTGACAAGGTGAGCGGCGGCACTAAACACTCTTTCGGAGTACACACTTGTGGGAGGGCAACTTAGGTAGAATAAAGCCAGTTTGTGCAAGGGCCTCCAAATTGCCTCTTTTTCCTGCCAGTATACGTACGGACTGTCTGACGCGCCTACTAGGATGCGGTCACTCATATAATCCTCCACCATTCTTTCAATGGGGAGAGAATCATATGCAGTGACAGTAGACGACATGTCCGTAATCGTTGGCAGGTCCTTCAGTCCGGACCAGATGTCAGTATCAGCAGTCGCTCCAGACTGCCCTGCATCACCGCCAGCGGGTGGGCTCGGAATTCTGAGCCTTTTCCTCGCACCCCCAGTTGCGGGAGAATGTGAAGGAGGAGATGTTGACAGGTCGCGTTCCGCTTGACTTGACAATTTTCTCACCAGCAGTTCTTTGAACCCCTGCAGACTTGTGTCTGCCGGAAAGAGAGATCCAAGGTAGGTTTTAAATCTAGGATCGAGCACGGTGGCCAAAATGTAGTGCTCTGATTTCAACAGATTGACCACCCGTGAATCCTTGTGAAGCGAATTAAGGGCTCCATCCACAAGTCCCACATGCCTAGCGGAATCGCTCTGTGTTAGCTCCTCCTTCAATGTCTCCAGCTTCTTCTGCAAAAGCCTGATGAGGGGAATGACCTGACTCAGGCTGGCAGTGTCTGAACTGACTTCACGTGTGGCAAGTTCAAAAGGTTGCAGAACCTTGCACAACGTTGAACTCATTCTCCACTGCGCTTGAGACAGGTGCATTCCACCTCCTATATCGTGCTCAGTTGTATAGGCTTGAATGGCCTTTTGCTGCTCCTCCATCCTCTGAAGCATATAGAGGGTTGAATTCCACCTCGTTACCACTTCTTGCTTCAGATGATGGCAGGGCAGGTTCAGGCGTTTTTGGTGGTGCTCCATTCTTCTGTACGTGGTGCCTGTACGCTGAAAGTGTCCCGCAATTCTTCTGCCCACCGACAGCATTTCTTGCACGCCCCTCTCGTTTTTTAAATAATTCTGCACCACCAAATTCAAGGTATGTGCAAAACATGGGACGTGCTGGAATTTGCCCATATTTAATGCACACACAATATTGCTGGCGTTGTCCGATGCCACAAATCCACAGGAGAGTCCAATTGGGGTAAGCCATTCTGCGATGATCTTCCTCAGTTGCCGTAAGAGGTTTTTAGATGTGTGCGTATTCTGGAAAGCGGTGATACAAAGCGTAGCCTGCCTAGGAAAGAGTTGGCGTTTGCGAGATGCTGCTACTGGTGCCGCCGCTGCTGTTCTTGCGGCGGGAGTCCATACATCTACCCAGTGGGCTGTCACAGTCATATAGTCCTTAGTCTGCCCTGCTCCACTTGTCCACATGTCCGTGGTTAAGTGGACATTGGGTACAACTGCATTTTTTAGGACACTGGTGAGTCTTTTTCTGAGGTCTGTGTACATTTTCGGTATCGCCTGCCTAGAGAAATGGAACCTAGATGGTATTTGGTACCGGGGACACAGTACCTCAAACAAGTCTATAGTTGGCTCTGCAGTAATGATGGATGCCAGAACCACGTTTCTCACCGCCCAGGATGCCAAGGCCTCAGTTATCCGCTTTGCAGCAGGATGACTGCTGTGATATTTCATCTTCCTCGCAAAGGACTGTTGGACAGTCAATTGCTTGGTGGAAGTAGTAAAAGTGGTCTTACGACTTCCCCTCTGGGATGACCATCGACTCCCAGCAGCAACAACAGCAGCGCCAGCAGCAGTAGGCGTTACACGCAAGGATGCATCGGAGGAATCCCAGGCAGGAGAGGACTCGTCAGAATTGCCAGTGACATGGCCTGTAGGACTATTGGCATTCCTGGGGAAGGAGGAAATTTACACTGAGGTAGTTGGTGGGGTGGTTTGCGTGAGCTTGGTTACAAGAGGAAGGGATTTACTGGTCAGTGGACTGCTTCCGCTGTCACCCAAAGTTTTTGAACTTGTCACTGACTTATGATGAATGCGCTGCAGGTGACGTATAAGGGAGGATGTTCCGAGGTGGTTAACGTCCTTACCCCTACTTATTACAGCTTGACAAAGGCAACACACGGCTTGACACCTGTTGTCCGCATTTGTGTTGAAATAATTCCACACCGAAGAGCTGATTTTTTTGGTATTTTCACCAGGCATGTCAATGGCCATATTCCTCCCACGGACAACAGGTGTCTCCCCGGGTGCCTGACTTAAACAAACCACCTCACCATCAGAATCCTCCTGGTCAATTTCCTCCCCAGCGCCAGCAACACCCATATCCTCCTCATCCTGGTGTACTTCAACACTTACATCTTCAATCTGACTATCAGGAACTGGACTGCGGGTGCTCCTTCCAGCACTTGCAGGGGGCGTGCAAATGGTGGAAGGCGCATGCTCTTCACGTCCAGTGTTGGGAAGGTCAGGCATCGCAACCGACACAATTGGACTCTCCTTGTGGATTTGTGATTTCGAAGAACGCACAGTTCTTTGCTGTGCTTTTGCCAGCTTAAGTCTTTTCATTTTTCTAGCGAGAGGCTGAGTGCTTCCATCCTCATGTGAAGCTGAACCACTAGCCATGAACATAGGTCAGGGCCTCAGCCGTTCCTTGCCACTCCGTGTGGTAAATGGCATATTGGCAAGTTTACGCTTCTCCTCCGACGATTTTATTTTAGATTTTTGAGTCCTTTTTTTACTGATATTTGGTGTTTTGGATTTGACATGCTCTGTACTATGACATTGGGCATCGGCCTTGGCAGACGACGTTGATGGCATTTCATCGTCTCGGCCATGACTAGTGGCAGCAGCTTCAGCACGAGGTGGAAGTCGATCTTGATCTTTCCCTATTTTTGGAACCTCAACATTTTTGTTCTCCATATTTTAATAGGCACAACTAAAAGGCACCTCAGGTAAACAATGGAGATGGATGGATACTAGTATACTTATGGATGACGAGTGACTGCCGACACAGAGGTAGCTACAGCCGTGGACTACCGTACTGCGTCTGCTAGTATAGACTGGATGATAATGATATAAAAAATATATATATATCACTACTGCAGGACAGGTATATATTATATAATGACGGACCTGCTGGACACTGTCAGCAGCAGACTCCTAAACTACTATTATGAAGAAGATAGAAAAAAAAAAAACCACCACAGGTAGGTATACAATTATAGACGAGCACTGCCGACACAGAGGTAGCTACAGCCGTGGACTACCGTACTGCGTCTGCTAGTATAGACTGGATGATAATGATATAAAAAATATATATATATCACTACTGCAGGACAGGTATATATTATATAATGACGGACCTGCTGGACACTGTCAGCAGCAGACTCCTAAACTACTAGTATGAAGAAGATAGAAAAAAAACCCCACCACAGGTAGGTATACAATTATGGACGAGCACTGCCGACACAGAGGTAGCTACAGCCGTGGACTACCGTACTGCGTCTGCTAGTATAGACTGGATGATAATGATATAAAAAATATATATATATCACTACTGCAGGACAGGTATATATTATATAATGACAGACCTGCTGGACACTGTCAGCAGCAGACTCCTAAACTACTAGTATGAAGAAGATAGAAAAAAAAAACCCACCACAGGTAGGTATACAATTATGGACGAGCACTGCCGACACAGAGGTAGCTACAGCCGTGGACTACCGTACTGCGTCTGCTAGTATAGACTGGATGATAATGATATAAAAAATATATATATATCACTACTGCAGGACAGGTATATATTATATAATGACGGACCTGCTGGACACTTTCAGCAGCAGACTCCTAAATTACTAGTATGAAGAAGATAGAAAAAAAAACCCCACCACAGGTAGGTATACAATTATGGACGAGCACTGCCGACACAGAGGTAGCTACAGCCGTGGACTACCGTACTGCGTCTGCTAGTATAGACTGGATGATAATGATATAAAAAATATATATATATCACTACTGCAGGACAGGTATATATTATATAATGACGGACCTGCTGGACACTGTCAGCAGCAGACTCCTAAACTACTAGTATGAAGAAGATAGAAAAAAAAACCCACCACAGGTAGGAATACAATTATGGACGAGCACTGCCGACACAGAGGTAGCTACAGCCGTGGACTACCGTACTGCGTCTGCTAGTATAGACTGGATGATAATGATATAAAAAATATATATATATCACTACTGCAGGACAGGTATATATTATATAATGACGGACCTGCTGGACACTGTCAGCAGCAGACTCCTAAACTACTAGTATGAAGAAGATAGAAAAAAAAAACCCACCACAGGTAGGTATACAATTATGGACGAGCACTGCCGACACAGAGGTAGCTACGGCTGTGGACTACCGTACTGCGTCTGCTAGTATAGACTGTATGATAATGATATAAAAAATATATATATATCACTACTGCAGGACAGGTATATATTATATAATGACGGACCTGCTGGACACTGTCAGCAGCAGACTCCTAAACTACTAGTATGAAGAAGATAGAAAAAAAAAACCCACCACAGGTAGGTATACAATTATGGACGAGCACTGCCGACACAGAGGTAGCTACAGCCGTGGACTACCGTACTGCGTCTGCTAGTATAGACTGGATGATAATGATATAAAAAATATATATATATATATCACTACTGCAGGACAGGTATATATTATATAATGACGGACCTGCTGGACACTGTCAGCAGCAGACTCCTAAACTACTATTATGAAGAAGATAGAAAAAAAAAACCCACCACAGGTAGGTATACAATTATGGACGAGCACTGCCGACACAGAGGTAGCTACAGCCGTGGACTTCCGTACTGCATCTGCTAGTATAGACTGGATGATAATGATATAAAAATATATATATATATCACTACTGCAGGTATATATTATAATATAATGAATGACAGACCTGCTGGTCACTGTCTGTCAGCAGAATGCGTTTATAGAATAAAAAAAAAAAACACCACACGAGTGTTTAACTTTTTCAGGCAGACAATATACTGGTGGTCACTGGTCAGTCACACTGGCAGCAAAAGTGTGCACTGTTATGTACTCCTGCTATAACTGCTCCCCAGTCTCCCCCACAATTAAGCTGTGTGAGCAGTGAGCACTCAGCACAGTCAGATATACATAGATGATATTATCATGCAGCACACTGAGGCTGAGCACAGATATGGTATGTGACTGTGTATCGTTTTTTTTTCAGGCAGAGAACGGATTTTAAATAATAAATAAAACTGGTGGTCACTAGTATAACTATCAGCAAAACTCTGCACTCTCTGAGTACTCCTAATGCTCCCCAAAATTACTAAAATTAAATTACTAGTAAATCAAGTGTCTCACTCTCTATCTAAACGGAGAGGACGCCAGCCACGTCCTCTCCCTATAAATCTCAATGCACGTGTGAAAATGGCGGCGACGCGCGGCTCCTTATATAGAATCCGAGTCTCGCGATAGAATACGAGCCTCGCGAGAATCCGACAGCGGGATGATGACGTTCGGGCGCGCTCGGGTTAGCCGAGCAAGGCGGGAAGATCCGAGTCTACCTCGGACCCGTGTAAAAAGGCTGAAGTTCGGGGGGGTTCGGATTCCGAGGAACCGAACCCGCTCATCTCTAGTACGGACAGGGCATTACCTCTATACTGCTAGGGGTGTGCCCATTCGAATGCCCGTTCATGGTCTGAACCTTAGACATTTCAGCCCAATTTAATAAGAAGAGATTTTGCCTTGATGCCAGAAGCTATAAGTTTCCTGTTCCATATTTCCATTTCCCTTTTTGTAACGAATGGGAAGTTCTGTGCCTGAATTGAGTTTATGAAACTGTAGAAAACATTATATGGGATATAATATCGTATTTGGGAATGGTATTTCCATTATTTGACTACGTGTTCTACCTGTTCACTATATCACGTTAACTAATTATGTTACCCTTTCATACGATATGATAACTCCATTATCTCTAATGGAGAGGATCACTGTGTGCGTCCCCATATATATTCCTATATTCCAATACATCATCTAGAGGTTTTTTCCTGTATTGTTATATGATCTATTTGTACCTATTAAAGACTCTGTTCCTTTAATTGAAATCTAAAACGAGAAGGATTTTTCCATGATATTGGCCCTCATTCCGAGTTGTTCGCTCGCTAGCTGCTTTTAGCAGCATTGCACACGCTAAGCCGCCGCCCTCTGGGAGTGTATCTTAGCTTAGCAGAATTGCGAACTAAAGATTATCAGAATTGCGAATATAAATTTCTTAGCAGTTTCTGAGTAGCTCCAGACTTACTCCTACATTGCGATCAGTTCAGTCAGTTTCGTTCCTGGTTTGACGTCACAAACACACCCAGCGTTCGCCCAGACACTCCCCCGTTTCTTCAGACACTCCCGCGTTTTTCCCAGAAACGCCAGCGTTTTTTCACACATTCCCAGAAAACGGACAGTTTCCGCCCAGAAACACCCACTTCCTGTCAATCACACGACGATCACCAGAACGATGAAAAATCCTCGTTATGCCGTGAGTAAAATACCTAAATTTTGTGTAAAATAACTAAGCGCATGCGCTCTGCGAACCTTGCGCATGTGCAGTAAGCGGCTAATCGCAGTATAGCGAAAATCGACAACAAGCGAACAACTCGGAATGACCCCCATTGTCTGTTATAAGTGCCCTATCTGTCCGCATGACTAGTGTATCATATCTAACTGATGTTTATCATATATATAAGTTAAATGTTCATGTTTCATTTATGTGGGCAACTGGATCTATGTATTTATTTTTGTCTATCTGTAACTAAGAGAAGTTATTGCTACACATAGCTGAGCCTTGTCCATATCAAACACATGATACTAATGCCAATTAGAGGTGGATATAAGGACACAATGTGGGAGGCCTATGGAATTGATTTCTGCCTCCTGACAAAGCCGCCCCAGGTGTGGAGAAACGTGTAGAGGGAACAGAAGGGAGAACCCTGGAGTGATCTCTGCGCAGTCTGTATACCAACGACTGCATGTGCTGGTTAAGGATACCAGCATCACTCTCACTCTGCATTAAGCACTTGTGGAGACCATCGGACTGGCTGTATGCGTCTCAGCGGCTGATTATTATGATCCTCAGATCCTATACCATCTGCTGCAGCTATACAAAGAGAGCTAGGTGACACAGCTATGTGCCTGTTTAGACATCAAGAAGTATTTCCAGCGGCTACTGGAACTATCTTACCTGTGGTTTGCATATTGTCGGGTACCCAGGGCCGGCTCTACCATTAGGCAGCTTTAGGCGGCTGCTTAGGGGCACTGGCCTTTGGGGGGCACCATTGAATTAATCTTGCAAAAATCTGAAGGATGTCTGTATGCAGCCTCCTCCTTTTACACTGCGCTGGTTGCTGTTGCAGGTCTAATCATATGTATAATGATACAATTCACCCCAGCCCACCTGCATCTCCCCTCCAAGAGGTGGTGTTGGGGATTGCAGGTTAGGGGCGCTAGGCTGAAGCTTTGCCTAGGGTGCATAGGGACCTTGCACCGACCCTGCGGGTACCTGCATTGGTCGGATCGACTGCTTATCACTAGTGATGTGCACCGGACATTTTTCGGGTTTTGTGTTTTGGTTTTGGATTCGGTTCCGCGGCCGTGTTTTGGATTCGGACACGTTTTGGCAAAACCTCACTGAAATTTTTTTGTCGGATTCGGGTGTGTTTTGGATTCGGGTGTTTTTTTTCAAAAAACCCTAAAAAACAGCTTAAATCATAGAATTTGGGGGTCATTTTGATCCCATAGTATTATTAACCTCAATAACCATAATTTCCACTCATTTCCAGTCTATTCTGAACACCTCACACCTCACAATATTATTTTTAGTCCTAAAATTTGCACCGAGGTCGCTGGATGGCTAAGCTAAGCGACACAAGTGGCCGACACAAACACCTGGCCCATCTAGGAGTGGCACTGCAGTGTCAGGCAGGATGGCACTTCAAAAAAATAGTCCCCAAACAGCACATGATGCAAAGAAAAAAAGAGGCGCACCAAGGTCGCTGTGTGACTAAGCTAAGCGACACAAGTGGCCGACACAAACACCTGGCCCATCTAGGAGTGGCACTGCAGTGTCAGACAGGATGGCACTTCCAAAAAATTGTCCCCAAACAGCACATGATGTAAAGAAAAAAAGAGGCGCAATGAGGTAGCTGTGTGACTAAGCTAAGCGACCCAGTGGCCGACACAAACACCTGGCCCATCTAGGAGTGGCACTGCAGTTTTCTAGCGAGAGGATGAGTGCTTCCATCCTCATGTGAATCTGAACCACTAGCCATGAACATAGGCCAGGGCCTCAGCCGTTCCTTGCCACTCCGTGTCGTAAATGGCATATTGGCAAGTTTACGCTTCTCATCAGACGCTTTCAATTTTGATTTTAGGGTCATTTTACTGAACTTTTGTTTTTTGGATTTTACATGCTCTGTACTATGACATTGGGCATCGGCCTTGGCAGATGACGTTGATGGCATTTCATCGTCTCGGCCATGACTAGTGGCAGCAGCTTCAGCACGAGGTGGAAGTGGATCTTGATCTTTCCCTATTTTAACCTCCACATTTTTGTTCTCCATTTTTTAATGTGTGGAATTATATGCCAGTATCAGTAGCAATGGCCTACTACTATATATACTGCGCACAACTAAAATGCACCACAGGTATAGAATGTAGATGGATAGTATACTTGACGACACAGAGGTAGGTACAGCAGTGGCCTTCCGTACCGTACTGCTATATATACTGGTGGTCACTGTGTCAGCAAACTGCAAAACTAAAATGCACCACAGGTATAGAATGTAGATGGATAGTATACTTAATGACGACACAGAGGTAGGTACAGCAGTGGCCTTCCGTACTGTACTGCTATATATACTGGTGGTCACTGTGTCAGCAAACTGCAAAACTAAAATGCACCACAGGTATAGAATGTAGATGGATAGTATACTTAATGACTACACAGAGGTAGGTACAGCAGTGGCCTTCCGTACCGTACTGCTATATATACTGGTGGTCACTGTGTCAGCAAACTGCAAAACTAAAATGCACCACAGGTATAGAATGTAGATGGATAGTATACTTAATGACGACACAGAGGTAGGTACAGCAGTGGCCTTCCGTACCGTACTGCTATATATACTGGTGGTCACTGTGTCAGCAAACTGCAAAACTAAAATGCACCAAAGGTATAGAATGTAGATGGATAGTATACTTAATGACGACACAGAGGTAGGTACAGCAGTGGCCTTCCGTACCGTACTGCTATATATACTGGTGGTCACTGTGTCAGCAAACTGCAAAACTAAAATGCACCACAGGTATAGAATGTAGATGGATAGTATACTTAATGACGACACAGAGGTAGGTACAGCAGTGGCCTTCCGTACCGTACTGCTATATATACTGGTGGTCACTGTGTCAGCAAACTGCAAAACTAAAATGCACCACAGGTATAGAATGTAGATGGATAGTATACTTATGACGACACAGAGGTTAGGTACACAGTGGCCTTCCGTACCGTACTGCTATATATACTGGTGGTCACTGTGTCAGCAAACTGCACAACTGAAATGCACCACAGGTATAGAATCTAGATGGATAGTATACTTGACGACACAGAGGTAGGTACAGCAGTGGCATACTGTACCGTAATGCTATATATTATATACTGGTGGTCACTGGTCAGCAAAACTCTGCACTGTACTCCCCCTATATAATATTATACTGGTGGTCCCCAGTCCCCACAATAAAGCAGCACACTGAGCACAGATATGAAGTGTTTTTCAGGCAGACAACGTATACTGGTGGTCACTGTCAGCAAAACTCTGCACTGTACTCCTGCTATATAATACAGCTGCTCCCCAGTCCCCACAATTAAGCAGTGTGAGCACAGATATATGCAGCACACTGAGCACAGATAAGGAGCGTTTTTTTCAGGCAGAGAACGGATAAAACTGGTGGTCACTGTCAGCAAAACTCTGCACTGTACTCCTCCTATATTATACAGCTGCTCCCCAGTCCTCCCCACAATTAAGCAATAAAGCACAATCAAGTTCAACAATAACGGAGAGGACGCCAGCCACATCCTCTCCCTAACAGTTCCAATGCACAAGTGAAAATGGCGGCGACGCGCGGCTGCTTATATAGAATCCGAATCTTGCGAGAATCCGACAGCGGGATGATGACGTTCGGGCGCGTTCGGGTTAACCGAGCCATACGGGAGAATCCGAGTATGGCTCGGACCCGTGTAAAAAGGGTGAAGTTTGTGGGGGTTCGGTTTCCGAGAAACCGAACCCGCTCATCACTACTTATCACCAGCAATATTTTCAGCTGCTCTCTCCACATATCCGCGGCCGCTGCATGCTTAGTGATACGGACGATCTCAACGGCAATATACCATAGAAGCTGAACATTTACCATCTTTACAGATATGTCTGGCGTGAAGACTGACTGAACTGATACTGAGAGTCTCCGCCGGCCACAATTACTGGTGGTAATTATATGCATCCACTTTACTGGTTTATACATCCATTTCAGCAACTCCAGGGGTCCCTTATGATACAAATTCACTGTATCTAATTTCAGACCAGTAGCAATATTTAATTATTAACTTCTAAAATTTTAACTGCGTGTTGCCCAATTGTTTTGTTTATGTGTAATAAAATGTATTATTTTTAAACAAATTTCTCCTGCTGTCAAGCGCCTACCAGGTATACTCTTTACCTTACAGTCTATACTTGACTCTTGTAAAATCCTCGTCTCCCTCATTTTTGTCAGCTCCTCTCCCAGCATACTGTGCAGGAGACCAGAAGGAGCGGTGTGCAGCATCAGCTCAAATAATACCGTCCATTAAATACCTTTTTGAGGGCTTCCTGGGATCCGCCGGGCCCTAAGCAACTTGTGTTGCTTTGTGGTAAATCCGCTACTGTTTATTAGAGACGCCGGTAACAACCAGCACTGAAAGGGTGTATACTTGGGACACGGGTCACAACCAGCACTGGAAGGGTGTATATTAAAAACGCTGGCAACAACCAGCACTGGAAGTGTCTATACTAGGGATGCTGGTATCACTCAGCACTGGAAGGGTGTATACCAGAGACGCCGGTAACACTCGGCACTAGAAGGGTGTATACTAGAGACGCCGATAACACACAGCACTGGAAGGGTGTATACTAGAGACGCTGGCAACGCTCAGCACTAGAAGGGTGTATACTAGAGACGCCAGTAAGACTCAGCACTAGAAGCATTGGTGTTTCTATAATGGGTGCAGTGTAGAGATGAGCGGGTTCGGTTCCTCGGAATCCGAACCCGCCCGAACGTCATGTTTTTTTTCACGGGTCCGAGCGACTCGGATCTTCCCGCCTTGCTCGGTTAACCCGAGCGCGCCCGAACGTCATCATGACGCTGTCGGATTCTCGCGAGACTCGGATTCTATATAAGGAGCCGCGCGTCGCTGCCATTTTCACACGTGCATTGAGATTGATAGGGAGAGGACGTGGCTGGCGTCCTCTCCATTTAGATTAGAAGAGAGAGAGTGAGATTGATTTGAGACAGAGACACTTGATTTACTGGAGCTTAGGAGTACTGTAGAGAGTGCAGAGTTTAGTAGTGACTGACCACAGTGACCACCAGACAGTGCAGTTTTATTTAATATAATCCGTTCTCTGCCTGAAAAAAACGATACACAGTGACTCAGTCACATACCATATCTGTGTGCACTGCTCAGCCCAGTGTGCTGCATCATCTATGTATATATCTGACTGTGCTCACACAGCTTATAATTGTGGGGGAGACTGGGGAGCAGTGCCAGTTATAGGTTATAGCAGGAGCCAGGAGTACATATTCTTAAAATTAAACAGTGCACACTTTTGCTGCAGGAGTGCCACTGCCAGTGTGACTGACCAGTGACCTGACCACACTGACCACCAGTATAGTTAGTAGTATACTATATTGTGATTGCCTGAAAAAGTTAAACACTCGTCGTGTGACTTGTGTGGTGTTTTTTTTTTTATTCTATAAAAAACTCATTCTGCTGACAGACAGTGTCCAGCAGGTCCGTCATTATATAATATATACCTGTCCGGCTGCAGTAGTGATATATATATATTTTTTATATCATTATTTATCATCCAGTCGCAGTAGACACAGTACGGTAGTTCACGGCTGTAGCTACCTCTGTGTCGGCACTCGGCAGTCCATCCATAATTGTATACCACCTACCCGTGGTTTTTTTTTCTTTCTTCTTTATACATACATACTACATCTCTTTATCAACCAGTCTATATTAGCAGCAGACACAGTACAGTAGTCCACGGCTGTAGCTACCTCTGTGTCGGCACTCGGCAGTCCATCCATAATTGTATACCACCTACCCGTGGTTTTTTTTTCTTTCTTCTTTATACATACATACTACATCTCTTTATCAACCAGTCTATATTAGCAGCAGACACAGTACAGTACGGTAGTCCACGGCTGTAGCTACCTCTGTGTCGGCACTCGGCAGTTCGTCCATAATTGTATACCACCTACCCGTGGTTTTTTTTTCTTTCTTCTTTATACATACATACTACATCTCTTTATCAACCAGTCTATATTAGCAGCAGACACAGTACAGTAGTCCACGGCTGTAGCTACCTCTGTGTCGGCACTCGGCAGTCCATCCATAATTGTATACCACCTACCCGTGGTTTTTTTTTCTTTCTTCTTTATACATACATACTACATCTCTTTATCAACCAGTCTATATTAGCAGCAGACACAGTACAGTATGGTAGTCCACGGCTGTAGCTACCTCTGTGTCGGCACTCGGCAGTCCGTCCATAATTGTATACCACCTACCCGTGGTTTTTTTTTCTTTCTTCTTTATACATACATACTACATCTCTTTATCAACCAGTCTATATTAGCAGCAGACACAGTACAGTAGTCCACGGCTGTAGCTACCTCTGTGTCGGCACTCGGCAGTCCATCCATAATTGTATACCACCTACCCGTGGTTTTTTTTTCTTTCTTCTTTATACATACATACTACATCTCTTTATCAACCAGTCTATATTAGCAGCAGACACAGTACAGTACGGTAGTCCACGGCTGTAGCTACCTCTGTGTCGGCACTCGGCAGTCCGTCCATAATTGTATACCACCTACCCGTGGTTTTTTTTTCTTTCTTCTTTATACATACTACATCTCATTATCATCCAGTCTATATTAGCAGCAGACACAGTACAGTACGGTAGTCCACGGCTGTAGCTACCTCTGTGTCGGCACTCGGCAGTCCGTCCATAATTGTATACCACCTACCCGTGGTTTTTTTTTTCTTTCTTCTTTATACATACTACATCTCATTATCAACCAGTCTATATTAGCAGCAGACACAGTACGGTAGTCCACGGCTGTAGCTACCTCTGTGTCGGCACTCGGCAGTCCGTCCATAATTGTATACCACCTACCCGTGGTTTTTTTTTTCTTTCTTCTTTATACATACTACATCTCATTATCAACCAGTCTATATTAGCAGCAGACACAGTACGGTAGTCCACGGCTGTAGCTACCTCTGTGTCGGCACTCAGCAGTCCATCCATAATTGTATACCACCTACCCGTGGTTTTTTTTTCTTTCTTCTTTATACATACATACTACATCTCATTATCATCCAGTCTATATTAGCAGCAGACACAGTACAGTACAATAGTCCACGGCTGTAGCTACCTCTGTGTCGGCACTCGGCAGTCCATCCATAATTGTATACTAGTATCCATCCATCTCCATTGTTTACCTGAGGTGCCTTTTAGTTGTGCCTATTAAAATATGGAGAACAAAAATGTTGAGGTTCCAAAATTAGGGAAAGATCAAGATCCACTTCCACCTCGTGCTGAAGCTGCTGCCACTAGTCATGGCCGAGACGATGAAATGCCAGCAACGTCGTCTGCCAAGGCCGATGCCCAATGTCATAGTACAGAGCATGTCAAATCCAAAACACCAAATATCAGTAAAAAAAGGACTCCAAAACCTAAAATAAAATTGTCGGAGGAGAAGCGTAAACTTGCCAATATGCCATTTACCACACGGAGTGGCAAGGAACGGCTGAGGCCCTGGCCTATGTTCATGGCTAGTGGTTCAGCTTCACATGAGGATGGAAGCACTCAGCCTCTCGCTAGAAAACTGAAAAGACTCAAGCTGGCAAAAGCACCGCAAAGAACTGTGCGTTCTTCGAAATCCCAAATCCACAAGGAGAGTCCAATTGTGTCGGTTGCGATGCCTGACCTTCCCAACACTGGACGTGAAGAGCATGCGCCTTCCACCATTTGCACGCCCCCTGCAAGTGCTGGAAGGAGCACCCGCAGTCCAGTTCCTGATAGTCAGATTGAAGATGTCAGTGTTGAAGTACACCAGGATGAGGAGGATATGGGTGTTGCTGGCGCTGGGGAGGAAATTGACCAGGAGGATTCTGATGGTGAGGTGGTTTGTTTAAGTCAGGCACCCGGGGAGACACCTGTTGTCCGTGGGAGGAATATGGCCGTTGACATGCCTGGTGAAAATACCAAAAAAATCAGCTCTTCGGTGTGGAAGTATTTCACCAGAAATGCTGACAACATTTGTCAAGCCGTGTGTTCCCTTTGTCAAGCTGTAATAAGTAGGGGTAAGGACGTTAACCACCTCGGAACATCCTCCCTTATACGTCACCTGCAGCGCATTCATAATAAGTCAGTGACAAGTTCAAAAACTTTGGGCGACAGCGGAAGCAGTCCACTGACCAGTAAATCCCTTCCTCTTGTAACCAAGCTCACGCAAACCACCCCACCAACTCCCTCAGTGTCAATTTCCTCCTTCCCCAGGAATGCCAATAGTCCTGCAGGCCATGTCACTGGCAATTCTGACGAGTCCTCTCCTGCCTGGGATTCCTCCGATGCATCCTTGCGTGTAACGCCTACTGCTGCTGGCGCTGCTGTTGTTGCTGCTGGGAGTCGATGGTCATCCCAGAGGGGAAGTCGTAAGCCCACTTGTACTACTTCCAGTAAGCAATTGACTGTCCAACAGTCCTTTGCGAGGAAGATGAAATATCACAGCAGTCATCCTGCTGCAAAGCGGATAACTGAGGCCTTGACAACTATGTTGGTGTTAGACGTGCGTCCGGTATCCGCCGTTAGTTCACAGGGAACTAGACAATTTATTGAGGCAGTGTGCCCCCGTTACCAAATACCATCTAGGTTCCACTTCTGTAGGCAGGCGATACCGAGAATGTACACGGACGTCAGAAAAAGACTCACCAGTGTCCTAAAAAATGCAGTTGTACCCAATGTCCACTTAACCACGGACATGTGGACAAGTGGAGCAGGGCAGGGTCAGGACTATATGACTGTGACAGCCCACTGGGTAGATGTATGGACTCCCGCCGCAAGAACAGCAGCGGCGGCACCAGTAGCAGCATCTCGCAAACGCCAACTCTTTCCTAGGCAGGCTACGCTTTGTATCACCGCTTTCCAGAATACGCACACAGCTAAAAACCTCTTACGGCAACTGAGGAAGATCATCGCAGAATGGCTTACCCCAATTGGACTCTCCTGTGGATTTGTGGCATCGGACAACGCCAGCAATATTGTGTGTGCATTAAATATGGGCAAATTCCAGCACGTCCCATGTTTTGCACATACCTTGAATTTGGTGGTGCAGAATTTTTTAAAAAACGACAGGGGCGTGCAAGAGATGCTGTCGGTGGCCAGAAGAATTGCGGGACACTTTCGGCGTACAGGCACCACGTACAGAAGACTGGAGCACCACCAAAAACTACTGAACCTGCCCTGCCATCATCTGAAGCAAGAAGTGGTAACGAGGTGGAATTCAACCCTCTATATGCTTCAGAGATTGGAGGAGCAGCAAAAGGCCATTCAAGCCTATACAATTGAGCACGATATAGGAGGTGGAATGCACCTGTCTCAAGTGCAGTGGAGAATGATTTCAACGTTGTGCAAGGTTCTGATGCCCTTTGAACTTGCCACACGTGAAGTCAGTTCAGACACTGCCAGCCTGAGTCAGGTCATTCCCCTCATCAGGCTTTTGCAGAAGAAGCTGGAGACATTGAAGGAGGAGCTAACACGGAGCGATTCCGCTAGGCATGTGGGACTTGTGGATGGAGCCCTTAATTCGCTTAACAAGGATTCACGGGTGGTCAATCTGTTGAAATCAGAGCACTACATTTTGGCCACCGTGCTCGATCCTAGATTTAAAACCTACCTTGGATCTCTCTTTCCGGCAGACACAAGTCTGCTGGGGTTCAAAGACCTGCTGGTGACAAAATTGTCAAGTCAAGCGGAACGCGACCTGTCAACATCTCCTCCTTCACATTCTCCCGCAACTGGGGGTGCGAGGAAAAGGCTCAGAATTCCGAGCCCACCCGCTGGCGGTGATGCAGGGCAGTCTGGAGCGACTGCTGATGCTGACATCTGGTCCGGACTGAAGGACCTGACAACGATTACGGACATGTCGTCTACTGTCACTGCATATGATTCTCTCAACATTGAAAGAATGGTGGAGGATTATATGAGTGACCGCATCCAAGTAGGCACGTCACACAGTCCGTACTTATACTGGCAGGAAAAAGAGGCAATTTGGAGGCCCTTGCACAAACTGTCTTTATTCTACCTAAGTTGCCCTCCCACAAGTGTGTACTCCGAAAGAGTGTTTAGTGCCGCCGCTCACCATGTCAGCAATCGGCGTACGAGGTTACATCCAGAAAATGTGGAGAAGATGATGTTCATTAAAATGAATTATAATCAATTCCTCCGCGGAGACATTGACCAGCAGCAATTGCCTCCACAAAGTACACAGGGAGCTGAGATGGTGGATTCCAGTGGGGACGAATTGATAATCTGTGAGGAGGGGGATGTACACGGTGATATATCGGAGGATGATGATGAGGTGGACATCTTGCCTCTGTAGAGCCAGTTTGTGCAAGGAGAGATTAATTGCTTCTTTTTTGGGGGGGGTCCAAACCAACCCGTCATATCAGTCACAGTCGTGTGGCAGACCCTGTCACTGAAATGATGGGTTGGTTAAAGTGTGCATGTCCTGTTTATACAACATAAGGGTGGGTGGGAGGGCCCAAGGACAATTCCATCTTGCACCTCTTTTTTCTTTTATTTTTCTTTGCGTCATGTGCTGTTTGGGGAGGGTTTTTTGGAAGGGCCATCCTGCGTGACACTGCAGTGCCACTCCTAGATGGGCCCGGTGTTTGTGTCGGCCACTAGGGTCGCTTATCTTACTCACACAGTCAGCTACCTCATTGCGCCTCTTTTTTTCTTTGCGTCATGTGCTGTTTGGGGAGGGTTTTTTGGAAGGGCCATCCTGCGTGACACTGCAGTGCCACTCCTAGATGGGCCCGGTGTTTGTGTCGGCCACTAGGGTCGCTTATCTTACTCACACAGTCAGCTACCTCATTGCGCCTCTTTTTTTCTTTGCGTCATGTGCTGTTTGGGGAGGGTTTTTTGGAAGGGCCATCCTGCGTGACACTGCAGTGCCACTCCTAGATGGGCCCGGTGTTTGTGTCGGCCACTAGGGTCGCTTATCTTACTCACACAGTCAGCTACCTCATTGCGCCTCTTTTTTTCTTTGCGTCATGTGCTGTTTGGGGAGGGTTTTTTGGAAGGGCCATCCTGCGTGACACTGCAGTGCCACTCCTAGATGGGCCCGGTGTTTGTGTCGGCCACTAGGGTCGCTTATCTTACTCACACAGTCAGCTACCTCATTGCGCCTCTTTTTTTCTTTGCGTCATGTGCTGTTTGGGGAGGGTTTTTTGGAAGGGACATCCTGCGTGACACTGCAGTGCCACTCCTAGATGGGCCCGGTGTTTGTGTCGGCCACTAGGGTCGCTTATCTTACTCACACAGCGACCTCGGTGCAAATTTTAGGACTAAAAATAATAGTGTGAGGTGTGAGGTATTCAGAATAGACTGAAAATGAGTGTAAATTTTGGTTTTTGAGGTTAATAATACTTTGGGATCAAAATGACCCCCAAATTCTATGATTTAAGCTGTTTTTTAGGGTTTTTTGAAAAAAACACCCGAATCCAAAACACACCCGAATCCGACAAAAAAAATTCGGTGAGGTTTTGCCAAAACGCGGTCGAACCCAAAACACGGCCGCGGAACCGAACCCAAAACCAAAACACAAAACCCGAAAAATTTCCGGCGCTCATCTCTAGTGCAGTGTGTGCGGTGCACTTGGGCCCCAGAGGCCCGGGGGGCCCACACCACACATACTGCACCCATTTCTCCTATACTTACCTTTTCGGAGTCCATCGCTGACCGTGTGTGGGCCCCCTCCTCTCCCGTAGCTGTCACGCTGCTGCTAGCGCACTGACCATAGAGACTCTGGCACAGTGCCAGAGTCTACAGCGCATGCGCAGGACTCCAAAAAAATGGTGCGGCGGACATTTTTCGGAGTCCTGCGCATGCGCTGTAGACTCTGGCACTGTGCCAGAGTCTACAGTGCTCAGAGCGCTAGCAGCGACATTACGGGAGAGGAGGGGGCCCACACATGGAGTCTGCACACGGGTCCCCTCCTTTCTAGAGACGTCCCTGACTGGAAGACCAAAGGTGTCTGTTTATATGTCCTAGTAAAATGTTTTTATGAAGGAGCTCTTTAATCAGTGACCCAACATAAGACAGATATATACATTTTGGTAGGGAACTTCTAAAAACATAAATAAGTCACGTCATTAAGAGCCTGTGTAAAGTGACTATTGCAAGTCAGTTACAGTACTGCAGTAACAGATCCTCTCTTCTCCCACCTCCTCCCCACCTCATCCTGCTTACTCTGACTCCCCCGGCCCCTTATCATTCTGTGCTGATGGAGGATCTGTGTGCTGACTCCGCTCCCACTCTACTCCTGCTCTTCGGGCTGTCTGTGCTGTGTCCACAGCCACAATATACCGATCACTGGAGCTGCCAGCAGGAGCACCACATGCTCCGGTCCCCACACAATCCTCTCCACCGGACATTCACCCCCCCCCCCCCCCAACACTGTCAGCATCGCCCCCTCCCATACTGACTGCACTGGTCAGAGCACTCAATTAAGAAAAAAACGGATGCCCGCCCCTTCCCCCTGATTGCAGTGCAGTGCCGATATGTAACTGTGTGCAGAGGGGAATGCAGGCTCAGAGGTGGGTTGGATCCGTAAGTGTTAAGCAAGCGCAGACAGCACAATTATACGTGCAGCTGCAGTGCATAAAACAACCCTGTTAGTGGGCCTCCTGACACCTGCTGGGCCCTAGGCGGCAGATTATGTTGCCTAGTGGTAAATCCGCTCCTGACTAGAGACACCTGTAACACCCAGCACTGGAAGGGTGTATACTAGAGACGCCAGTAATACTCAGCACTGGAAGGGTGTATACTAGAGACGCCAGTAATACTCAGCACTGGAAGGGTGTATACTAGAGACACCAGTAATACTCAGCACTGGAAGGGTGTATACTACTAGGGATGCAGGTAACACTGAGCACTGGAAGGGTGTATACTAGAGGTGTCTGTAACACTCAGCACTGGAAGGGTGTATACTAGAGGTGTCTGTAACACTCAGCACTGGAAGGGTGTATACTAGAGACACCGGTAACACTCAGCATTGGAAGGGTGTATACTAGAGGTGTCTGTAATACTCAGAACTAGATGGGTGTATACTAGAGGTGTCTGTCATACTCAGCACTGGACGGGTGTATACTAGAGGTGTCTGTAACACTCAGCACGGGAAGGCTGTATACTAGAGACACCGGTAACACTCAGTAGTGGAAGGGTGTATACTAGAGGTGTCTGTCATACACAGCACTGGAAGGGTGTATACTAGAGGTGTCTGTATCACTCAGCACTGGAAGGGTGTATGTGGTACCATGTTTGGGGTACCCCGTTACACACTAGTTTCCCCTTAATTGCAGCTAATGCTGCCAGGGAAGCATTTCTGCCAAGGGACACTGTAAGGGTTAAGTCCCTTGTCTGGTTGCGTAGCAACGTCCGGATTCTGGAGAGCGGGAGCCCTGATGTGCAAGTGAATGGCTCTGAACGGCAGGAGAGGTGAGCGCAGGAAGTGGAGGTGGAGCTGACTAGGAGAAAGGAGAGAAATGGAACGTGTAGGCTGAGGCGGAACGCGGAGCCGGGTGACAACAATGGGTAAGAGGAGAAGCCACTGTGGGGAATGCCAAGCCACTAGGTGCTGCCAGAGATAGAGCCACCAGCCGGAGCTAGAGGTACCACTGTATGCGGGGACAGAGCTGTCTAGCATTCGCCCAGGGGTAAGGAGACACTGCTGTGCTGCAAAGGATCACAGAGGGGGAATGCATAAGAGATCTCCCGGCAGCCTGCACACAGGAGAGGCTGCAACTGCAGCCACCAACAGCCAGCAGGAGCACCAACTACTACTGAAGGTACATTGACGCACACCACTCCAGCCAGTTGATATATTGTGGGGTCTGTCCCTAATGGTGTTCCCCCCCCATATGTAAAGAGTGAGACACCTTGCCCAGCTGCACCTTAGGCAATGACTTGCCAACCCTTTACGTACCAGCGGGTAGCCCGCGTGACTGTGATCTGCATTGAGCCACCAGAGAATTGTATCCCCATCCCTTCCAATGTGACTTGGTCACAAGAACCAAACGTGATTTACATGTAAAAAAGTGCCTTACTTATACTCCATGCATGGACGTCCTACACAAACTTTATTTGCCTGTTGCTCAGCAGTCACCCCAACTTAGTTTTAAGGGAAAAGACTGTGTGAGTTCCTACTCTCCTTCTGACCGTCTTATACCCCACTAGCTTGCACTAGGAGATGGCATCTTTTGTGTGACATTTTAACCGGAGTAGCTTTATTTACTCTGACTTACCTTTTCGTAAATACAAATACCTGCAGCACCGTTATTCATTGTTGCTGTGTTACATTACAAATTACCCATCCTGCACACCTTTCTACAAATACTTACCCGATTTTCTTTGACATTTTCCCAAGACTTCACCTGTAATGTGCAGGTTTTCATACTCGGAGACACTGATATTAAATGGAAACCAAGGCGCAGGAACAAAATGTTATTGTATGGGGAACAGCGCCACCCTTTGGACAGTTTAGATATCTGATTTCAAAGCTCGGGTGCCGCAGCGTGCTGCCCCATGTCCTACTGTCCTAGCTGGCTCTCAGAGGCATTACTGGGAGGAGGCGTGGCCTTGCTGAGCCTGCTGGGACATCCCCGCCTCCTCCCAGTAATGCCTCTGTGAAGAGTCGGCTGGACGGGACACAGGGCAGCACGCTGCGGCGCCGGAGTTTTGAAGTCAGAGTCTCCGCAATGATCTGGGGTTAAGCTTAATCGTGTAAAGGTTTCTTTTCCGTGGGTTCTCCTTGGTATTTCCCGGTCTCACTTTTCCTTGTATGATAACAGAAGTAAGTGATATGCAGCAGAAGTAGTAGTCATGAAATCACAGTGTCTCACAACAAGCGTACTGCCTGTTTTCCCAGGTACTTACTACAGTACCTGGGAAAACAGCCAGCAAGCTTGTCATGTACTCCTGTGATTATACGAGGAGAACCCACGGAAACCTTTACACCAGGCATGTCCAAACTGCGGCCCTCCAGCTGTTGAGAAACTACACATCCCAGCATGGCCTGACACAACTTTAGCATTCTCTGACAGAAAAACTGTGTCAGGGCATGCTGGGATATGTAGTTTCACAACAGCTGGAGGGCCGCAGTTTGGACATGCCTGCTTTACACGATAAGAGAACATCTAAACCCGTGAGTTTAGGTATGCTCCTATTCCACCGATTCCACATAACCCCTGTAGTGACCATAATATGCACTGTGAAGGGAAAGAGGGAATGCATACGCCCACGAAAATAAACCTTTATACTTGAAGTTTTCACTCCCATCGTGTAAGTATGGTACGTTACTCAATAAGCGCACTATAGAGGAGGATCAGGATTTCTGACTATCCCTCATCTAGTCTGTGTTTACCGCCAAGGGGGCTTGTTACCCCTTTTTAAGACATATTACACTATTGTATTGCTTTTACTCTTATCGTATGTTCATCACTGACGGCAGGAAAAAGACATGTAGGACAGTACCATCGAGCAGATGACAATTCAGAAAGACATTAAAAACATCATCTCGTTAATCCTATTAAGACTTTGGACTTGTGAGCGCCAATCAATACGTGGTATCCATTTGTATTCGTCTGTGCTTATTTACTATGTAAAAGGGTGTTTTACATGTAACATGTATAGACCTGCAGCTCCTGGTGTGCGTACGACCACTCTCATATGTTTCTCTTTATGTGCACCCTCCGCCCAGGCTCCCTCCTCTCGCACCAGCAGCACAGTAGGCAGAGCACTAGGGTCACAAGTAGAACTTAGCACTGTGCCAGAGACTTACGCATGCGCAGGTCTCTGGGAAGATGGCATGGCAGCTATTTTCCTTGTGAATACCAGGAAAATGGTGCAGTGGCCATTTTTTATTTGTGCAGAGTTTGGAAGCAAATGGTCGATTGTCATTTGCTCTCATCCATTACTAGAAGAATACAAACGAATAAACAGAAAAAAACACCTGTCCTTATCTGTTATTCTTCCGGCGCTGATAGCAATTAGTAATTAATTACATAAAGTGCATCAATAGCAGCTGAGTAAGACAACTAGCTAGGTTGCCAATTAATTGGAGAACAAGAAAAAATATATAGTATACTCTGCGCTATATAACCACTGTATCAGGTTGAACTATAGTGTGCAGTCTGTCATATAGAATAATTGACTCAGTAGAACTGTGAAGGTATAACAATAAATTCTTTATCTAATATTTAAAAAGCGGTATACATTTCATATAGAATAAGCAGCATGTATTAGGCAACAATTAATTTATAATCACAATTAGTATAGCATATAATGAGATAAGATATCTTTGTTATATTACAAAAAAATGAATGAAAGTACACTGGCGTCCCAGTGATTAATAAATGTCTCGTAAAAATAATCACGGCTTTATTTAGTAGTGAACTTTTGTATATATTGAGGTATAATAATTACCCGTGTGCAGATTTCTGTGAGTATGGATAAGCAGGATCTGTTAATATATGTGCACATAGATGGGTATGCAGTTAATTGAACTGATTGAAGCTGGTTTGGAAAAGGCCGTATATTTTTCACGGCTGAATTCCGGATAAAAATGGTTCTTATTGACCTGTGTGAAGATCTCCAAAGAACCCACCTCCTCAAACCGGGTGTTAGACCTCACTGCGGAGGCCAGTAGCAGTCACTCGGTACAGGTGAGCGGAAAACTGGACGTCTGTGATAATGGTAATCTCCTCAAGCCGGGTGTTATAGGCCCTACACACATGCCGATATTCTGAAAGATATGAACGATCTCGTTCATAAATGAATGAGAACTCGTTCATATCTTTCAGTGTGGAGACTCCAGCGATGAACGATGCGCGGCCCCGCGCTTGTTCATCGCTGATCTCCCGTCGGCTGTGCATGCAGGCCAATATGGATGATCTCGTCCATATTTGCCTGCACTTCAATGCAGCCGGGTGACAGGGGAAGTGAAGAAACTTCACTCCCCCCGTCACTGCCCCCCCGCCGCCGGGTTGCTCGTCGGCCGTATCGGCCGTCGGGCACCTCGGCGGCGCATCGACGAGTGTGTAGGGCCCCTTAGACCTCACTGCAGCGGCCAATATCACTCACTCGGTACGGGTAGACAGAGAACCTGACGTCTGCAGCACAGCACCTGGACGGATGTCAGCGCCCTCGCCGAGAGCCGCTGGCCGGAGCGCCCGGCGTGTAACCAAGCCGTGATGGGATATAGCTGTGAAGATCGTTGGCTGTGAGACCGTTTGGCAAACCAGCTTCAATCAGTTCAATTAACTGCATACCCATCTATGTGCACATATATTAACGGATCCTGCTTATCCATACTCACAGAAATCTGCACACGGGTAATTATACCTCAATATATACAAAAGTTCACTACTAAATAAAGCCGTGATTATTTTTACGAGACATTTATTAATCACTGGGACGCCAGTGTACTTTCATTAATTTTTTAGTAATATAACAAAGATATCTTATCTCATTATAAGCTATACTAATTGTGATTATAAATTAATTGTTGTTTAATACATGCTGCTTATTCTATATGAAATGTATACCGCTTTTTAAATATTAGATAAAGAATTTATTGTTATACCTTCACAGTTCTACTGAGTCAATTATTCTATATGACAGACTGCACACTATAGTTCAACCTGATACAGTGGTTATATAGCGCAGAGTATACTATATATTTTTTCTCATCCATTACTAGATTTTCATTCCAACCAGCCAGATCAGACAGATAATTATATAGTGTATGCCCAGCTTAAGACCGCTCTGATTTGCAGTCAAGGAAATGGATAGCACTGCCTCAGAAAGTGTGAGTGGTTATGCAAATTAGCAACCTGCATACATTGGGTGTGGGGTTTATCAGTATTTTACCTGGGTATATGTTGGGATGTATGAAAATGTTATGCACAGTGATATTCTAACACTAACGTTTGCCTATGGCTCCACTGGCGTGGTTTCTGATATTGCACAGCAGAACTCATTTTACAAAGATAGTAGTACCATCTAAGATTGTGATCTATATTTTATAATGTCCACATTGATCACAAAATTTAATTGTCATTTGCAGTTTTGCCTTCAGGGATTAACACTAAAAGATGCTTGGGGCTACTAACTCGTGAGCATTTGCCCCTGCTACTGGTTGATCATCATAGCGAAGCAGATACTTACAGGAAACTGCAGGCAGGGGTGTATCTAGAGGTCTGAGCTTCCCTGGTAAGGTAAGGGACTGGCTCCCCCTGTCCCATATTTTTGGAATAATTATACTCTATACTTATAACTGTCTCTCCACCCCCCCAACTCCACTCACGGGAAGCATTCGATATCCCGACCGCCGGGGTACCGACAACTATTCTCCCTCTTGGGGTGTCCACGACACCCCTGGAGAATGAATAAATAGCATGGCATGCGCAGGGTGCCCACATGGGGCTCTTTAGCATTTGCCTCACTGCCGGCATTCCGGCGGTCGTGATCACGGTGATGGCATGCTGGGCACCAGGATCCCGACAGCTAGGATATTGTAGTACACCCCCACTCACACCTTTACCACAATTAACCTTTAAACCTCCCTCAACACTACTCACATCTCCCCGTCATACGAGGTCAGTCTGCGTGTGTGGGGCCGCCTCCCGATGCATCCGCAATCTAGTTGCAAACGCATCGGATCTAAGGTTGACCCCTGACCAGATGTTCAGCGGCCATTATTTGTTCCGGAGCGGCTGCATGTGACATCACGCAGC